>NC_086446.1:385335119-385679286 GCF_028390025.1 Pseudophryne corroboree | reverse complement strand
TCCCCACTCTTCTAATGCACACTGTTCAATTCATTAGCATTTGTAACACAGCTCTTTCCTGGTTCACTTCCTACATTTTGAACTGGTCCCTTAGAGTCTGTGGCAAGTCCTCAGTCTCCCAAGTCAGATGCAATGGGATGTCCCAACACTACCTAAAGCTAAACATATCTACAGCATAGTGTTACATCTTTCTTCCCAGAAGCACTACCTCTCTTACAGTCAATAGTAGTCATCTCTTATTGTGGCTTATCAGTGGTGGATTTTACCTAGTGGCTAGCCCAACCCCCCAGTCTCACCCCCACTTTCAATAAATACCACCACTCTCCTGTGAGCCTTCAGTTCCCCACTACATGAATTGGCACTTCCTGGTAATCACACTTTAGATAGGTCTTTTCTCCCCCTGGGACTGCCAAGCCTCTTCAGCTTTTATTATAGCATCCCTGTTTGGATTCTAGGGGCTGCAGTTGATGCAAACACTAGCCAGAGCTGTTTTTTTCATGCTCAATGCTTGATTGTGTGAGGTTTTGTTTACCATTCTTTTTTGCGCATTCGTAATGGCTAGGGGATGGACTGCAGCTTAGGGGAGGGGCTCCTGTGGAGGCAGCCCCTCCACAGGAGAAAGGTAGTAACCGCTGTTGGTGCTTACCCTACTCCTACCTATACTGCCCATACTAATGCACCCTCACACCTGTCCCAATCTCCACTCTGAGCCACAGCTGTCCCTTCTATCACATAGAATGTAAGCCCTCTTATGTACAGTGTCCTTTCTACCCTCTTTTACTGTCTGCACGTATTGCGTCTACCTTGTATGTCCCTCATTGATGTGTATCCTGTTGTACCCACTATCAGTGCAGTGAAACACTGTGGTACCTTAGAAAACAACAATGAGAATAATAATTTAGATTGGGGGATTATTGTTTTTTCTTGTTGATATGTAATTAAGTGGTATCATGGTAACAACTGGTACTACTTAATTTGTATGGGAAACTTTCCTTTCTTGTCACATGGGAGCGTCTTAGTGTGAAATGCTTCATACCACAAGGTTAATTGCTCTCAAGTACTGGCAAATTCATGATGTAATATGTGATGCTCTGTTACTTAAACCCAGTGCTTATGTTCTGTGAAAAAAAGTTCTGACACTCCTCGTAAATTACAAGTTGATCCAAGATTAATAGTAGCTACCACACCCTGGAAAAGTGTGTAGAATCGGTATGGCCAAGGTCCTGCATTTTGTTTTGAGACAGGATTGGCTTCTTTGTATTTATTACACTTAAAAGTGTATTAAAAAAAAGAGGAAATGTCATGCTTGCATAGTTGACAAAAAAAGAAAAAAAAGGTTATGCATATAATAGTTACAGTGGAGACGCTGGACAGGAAGGTAAGAACATCAGCGCCACCATTGTGATTTTGGACCAATCATCTATCGATACACCATTTGCAATGTATCGTATAAAAAGACCAGTTTTCTCCAAAAGATCAATCTTCAATGTCCACCCCTAATGCAGGTTTCACTGATTCTTCCTGTTTCTGGAACTAGTTAGAATTAAAACCAAAAAAAAAGTGCCAGCACTGCGTACCATCATGAAAAGCACTGCTTACGCCACTAACGTTACAACACACAAGTGATCCACAAAAGAGCTAAAAACTTTAGCTATCCTACAACTTGTTTAAATAAAATCTATACACTGTTTGATGTGAGTAGCACTTTAATACTACCATGGACTGTGTCACTGGGTAAAGGTTTACTTTTTGCATTAAGTGGCAAATGTAAAAGTCTAGAAAAAAGCTGACTCAGAAAGATGTATTAACAGATGTGTGTGGTATGCGTACGCAGGGCCGGATTAACAATGGGGCGGATGGAGCTGCAGCTCCAGGCCCCCCATTGAAAATAGGCCCACAGGATCTCCTGCAATGCAGCCAGTGTTAACAGTAAAAAAAACACTGGCTGCATAGCGTTGTCCCCACAGAGGCCTGCACTTACCCCTCCACTGGTCCGGCTGCCGTGATCGGAGCTCAACCCCGATCAGGCAGCGTATAGTAACAGCACCCCGCGCAGCCAGTATCCCTGATGCTGCAGCCTCTGCTGTTGCTCGGTGGCTGGGCTCAGTCAGTGGGCTGTGCAGCACTTCCTGATACTGCAAGCTCCGCCCACTACATGACATCGTGCAGGGGGCGTGGCCCAGACTCGACACTGCTGCCATGATCCATGTCACACACTACTATACTGAGCAGAGGCAGGAAAAGGTAAGAGAGAGAGAGAATTAACACGGGAGGGAAAGTGAAAGGTGGAATGTAAGGAATGAGTGCAGTTGAGGAACAGTAATGCACCTGAGATAGACAGGTAGGTGATTAAGTTGTGTTAGAAAATTAAAGAAAGATACTGTGAGAGATTAGAAAAGGAGACAAGCATGTGATATCAGAGATTCAGTGATAGGCAGTTTTTGACCCTCTTTTTAAAAATGAGTGTACCCTGCAGGACGTGCTGTGCAGTCAGTCTCTCACCGCTGGCAGCGATCTCATCCAATCGCTGCCTGAGACCAACGTCCTCCCCTCTCTGCCCACCAACGCACAGCATAACGCTCTACAATTTAAATCAGGTGTGCGTCGGGGGAGAGCTTGCTTCCCTTTGTCCCACACAGCATCTGTATCTGACCCGCACTGTATCCCACCCACACTGTGTCCTGCCCGCACTGTATCCCACCTGCACTGTATCCATCCCACACTGTATCCATCCCACATTGTATCCCACCCGAACTGTATCCCTCCCGCACTGTATCCATCCCATACTGTATCCCACCCGCACTGTATCCGTCCCACACTGTATCCCACCCGCACTGTATCCCTCCCGCACTGTATCCGTCCCACACTGTATCCCACCCGCACTGTATCCCTCCCGCACTGTATCCGTCCCACACTGTATCGGTCCCGCACTGTATCGGTCCCACACTGTATCCGTCCCACACTGTATGGCAGATGATGCAGGAAGAGCTGCTCAAGAGGCTGTTGTGAACGTGAATGCGCAGGTGCAGCAGGTCAGTGTACCCATCCAGTGTCTGCCCCTTCTCCAGCTCAGTGTCCCCACCATTACTGATCCCCATCCCAGTGTCTCCCTGCCTTCCCTCCCCAAACAGCCCACTGCACCCATCCCAGTACCCTCCCATCTACAACCCTCAGTCCAGTCCAGTGGCGGGCTGGCCAGGGGGGTAGAGTGCCAGGTGCCCCCTGGGCTGTGCTATCGCCACGGGACGCAGTCTACTCCATTGCAAAAGGGCACAGGTGGTCCAGTGTGCGCGGCGGCAGCCATGTGGGCTCTCTTACTGTGTGTCCTACAGGGCTACGGAAGCCCTGTAGGACACAATTAAAAGATACGCAATCTGTGATACGGCTGTACGCTGCTGTGCATAGGCGGCCATATCACACGAGGGGACTGTTTGCTATGGCTCTGTGCACTGTACAGCAAGTGGCGGGGGGCGGCGGCAGCAGGAGTGAGGTACTGACTGTGCTCAGTATATTAGTGACACAGCCACCATCCTGCTAGCGGCCTTGTCACCCTGACCCACCCTTCACAGATTACATAGGTGACCATGCCCCCATTGCTCATTAATACGCCCCCAGCAGGGTTAGGGGTAGTGTGTGTGGGGAGCAGGTGCAGGGTAGGGAGTGGTGTAGTGTGTACGGGGCGCAGGTGCAGGGTTAGGGGTAGTGTAGTGTGTACGGGTAGCGGGTGCAGAGTTAGGGGTAGTGTGTACGGGGAGCTGGTGCAGGATTAGGGGTAGTGTAGTGTGTACGGGGAGCTGGTGCAGGATTAGGGGTAGTGTAGTGTGTACGGAGAGCAGGTGCAGGGTTAGGGGTAGTGTAGTGTGTACGGGGATCGGGTGCAGGGTTAGGGGTAGTGTCGTGTGTACGGGGAGCGGGAGCAGGATTATGGGTAGTGTAGTGTGTACGGGCAGCGGATGCAGAGTTAGGGGTAGTGTAATGTGTACGGGGAGCGGGTGCAGGGTTAGCGGTAGTATAGTGTGTACGGGGAGCCAGAGCCGGCCCTAACGAATATGATGCCCTAGGCAAGATTTTGGCTGGTGCCCCCTAGCACTGCCGCTAGTTCTGAAGGAGATGCCTGGCATGAGTCAGCTGGCAGCTCTGCTAACGTCGGGCGCCTTTTGTTTATGAAAATGCATCTTATTTGCATCACTATGTGGCTAGGATGCACAAGCAAGTTCTGCAGATAAAAATGGTATGTGGCATGCCTATATTCTGTGTGCGACTGCGGCTGTATTTGCATACGAAATGTTACATTACAGTGATTTCCAGGAATACACTGCAATGTAACATTTCGCATGCAGATACAGCCGCAGTCACACACAGAATATAGGCATGCCGCATATCATTTTAATCAGCAGAAGCTGCTGGTGCCCCTAAGCATACCAAATGCCCTAGGCATTTGCCTAGTTTGCCTATACCTAAGGCCGGCTCTGCGGGGAGCGGGTGCAGGGTTAGGGGTAGTATAGTGTGTACGGGGAGCGGATGCAGGGTTAGGGGTAGTGTAGTGTGTACGGGGAGCGGGTGCAGGATTAGGGGTAGTGTAGTGTGTACGGGGAGCGGGTGCAGGGTTAGGGGTAGTATAGTGTGTACGGGGAGCGGGTGCAGGATTAGGGGTAGTGTAGTGTGTACGGGGTGCGGGTGCAGGGTTAGGGGTAGTATGGTGTGTACGGGGAGCGGGTGCAGGGTTAGGGGTAGTATAGTGTGTACGGGGAGCGGGTGCAGGGTTAGGGGTAGTGTAGTGTGTGCGGGGAGCGGGTGCAGGGTTAGGGGTAGTATAGTGTGTACGGGGAGCGGGTGCAGGATTAGGGGTAGTGTAGTGTGTACGGGGAGCTGGTGCAGGGTTAGGGGTAGTATAGTGTGTACGGGGAGCGGGTGCAGGATTAGGGGTAGTGTAGTGTGTACGGGGAGCGGGTGCAGGGTTAGGGGTAGTGTAGCGTGTACGGGGAGCGGGTGCAGGATTAGGGGTAGTGTAGTGTGTACGGGGAGCGGGTGCAGGGTTAGGGGTAGTGTAGCGTGTACGGGGAGCGGGTGCAGGGTTAGGGGTAGTATAGTGTGTACGGGGAGCGGGTGCAGGGTTAGGGGTAGTGTAGTTTGTGCGGGGAGCGGGTGCAGGATTAGGGGTAGTGTAGTGTGTACGGGGAGCTGGTGCAGGGTTAGAGGTAGTATAGTGTGTACGGGGAGCGGGTGCAGGATTAGGGGTAGTGTAGTGTGTACGGGGAGCGGGTGCAGGGTTAGGGGTAGTGTAGCGTGTACGGGGAGCGGGTGCAGGATTAGGGGTAGTATAGTGTGTACGGGGAGCGGGTGCAGGGTTAGGGGTAGTGTAGTGTGTGCGGGGAGCGGGTGTGACTAATGAAGCTAATTGGAAACTTCAAATTGTATTCTGTCTGTTTTTGTTTTGTTTTTTGTATCCTGGTTTTTACCATATTCGTTAATGCATATTTTTTTTTTTACATGGTAGTGGCATGTTAAAAGAAACTGAAAATGCATATTAGAAAAACCATAGCAGTACATGCTCATTAATGAGTTTAGTCATAGGATAGTATTTTGTAAATGTTCTGGGGGAAAAATTTCCATGTGGATTGGACAGCCACCACTAACAGGTCTACGGATGGTGTGATGGATAGCTTTGCTGCCTTACAGCACTAAAGTCATGGGTTTGATTCCCACCGTGTCCCTAACTGCGTGGAGTTTGTATATTCTCCCCATACTGGCGTGGGTTTCCTCCCACAATCCAAATACCGTATATACCAGTACGTTAGCTCGCAGCATAAAAATAAACCATAGTTAGGTAGGTGGGTAGCTATGCCCTCCATGGTGCTAGCCACACCACACCCCCATATCGGTAGTCACACCCTCACCACGCTGGTCACACCCCCTGCAGCGGCGCACAATAGGCCCTTCATAAATTACAGCTCCAGGCCCATGAGGACCTTAATCTGGCACTGTGCGTACGCTTGACTGAAGACAATCTGACTTCCGCTCTGATTATGTGAAAACTGTATAGGGTGATTCCATGGTAACTCAATATTGTTACCACATAAACTATGCTTGGGAGTACTAAATAATGATTAGCCTACTAATAATACATTCTTCTTTATTTCCAAATGTTCAAACAATGAAAAATAATTGCACATAAATTAATACAGATTGTTTTTGTGTGGTAACTCAGGTTACACTAAAAAGACACAGCTTTTTTTTAAGATCACATAATGTAATATTTCTGCTCTTATTGAGGTGTGAAGTTGCTACAATTTATTTATGAAAAAGCCACTAAATCATAGATGATGATATAACATATTACACATGTTTATGATAAGAAATGAATTATTTATAAAAAAAAATCTTGGTAACTCAGGTTAGAGTATGGTAACCCAGGTTACATGAGGCAAAAATGTGCATTCTCTGGGTCCTAGGTCTTTTGATACACCTCAATTTCAGTATCAGAATCATACACCATTCTATTTCCTTGCATTACTAGCCTTGGAGTTGGTAAAAGATACAGGATATGATCATATGACACATATGATACATCAGAATCATCCACTTTAAAACGCATGCCACTTTTGCCAACCAGATTCAGGCACATGATCTTAACCTCACCATCATCTTCCAATTCACTCTGGCAGACAGCAACATATCGATATGATGTTTTACGCTCTCCATCAAACTTAAGAACATACTGGAACGTATGTTCTTGTTAAGTTTGATGGAGAGCGTAAAACATCATTTTCAATCCTGGGCCTATTTGGTTCATGAACTTGAGCTTCATCTTCTGATGGAGAAGGCCTGTAAACTTCCTTGTAAAAGTTATTCCTGGACCTCTTGTTCACAGACTTAGCATGTTTTGTTAACATGTAGCCTTTGGGTTCAAACTCTTCTAAACGCAGGCAATGGACTTTAGAAATTCCAGGAAAAGAAGGTGCATTATCAAATGTCTTCAAATGCATTTCCGCATTTCTTTCAGAAGGAGTTGCTCTGTTTTCAGTTTTTGGCTGCCTGTGTTTTGCCACCTTGATTCTGTTTTTGTTCTTTCCCCTAATTATTTTCAAAATAGCTTCTCTTTTCCTTGCTGGAAGCATTTTTAATGCATCTTTTCTTTTCTGACTGCTCTTTTTTCCGGCAAGCCTATGAGCTGCTTTGTACTCATCATATTTTCCTTCATCCTTCAATGTCTGTCTCCTCCTCCTCATTTTTTCCCGCTGGTGTTAGTGCCATCTTACAGTAATACCCCTTTTCCACTAGCTCAAAAAACACGGGTAAATGCACGGGGGTACACATTTACCCGTGTTTTTTGCTAGCGGAAAAGGGTCCCCCCGCAAAAACCCAGATCAAGTGACCCGTGAATCCTACCCGGGTACCTACCTGGGTAGGACAAGGGAATGATCCGGGTAGGGTTGTAGTCTAAACGGAAGCCGTGTCGATGCGACACGGCTCCCGTTTACACTGTATGGCAGGGCGGCGCTGGGAGATCATGTGATCTCCCAGCGCCGCCCCTGCCGCATCACTAGCAGCGTCACCAACCTGGCAATATGCCGGGTTGGTGAGCGCAGTGGGAAATGGGGCTGAGCATGGTCCGCAGCCGGGTAGCACCCGTGTCAAGCTCCCGGCTGCGACCCGTGCTCAGTAGTGGAAAAGGGGTATAATTCTTATACAAAACAGACAAAGATAGCTTAATTCTTTTTTTTAGAGTTGATACTAATCCTGTTAATTCATATGTATGTTACACTAAAAAAATTCCAAATATATTGCATTAAAAAACTGGTAATAAAATGAATAGCTTGTCTTGTAACTCAGGTTACACAAGGTAACAGGTTACATGGTAACTCAGGTTACAGAATTTAATTGCATTTTTCATGACTTAAATGTGAATTAAATTTTTTCTTTTTTATAGAGTTGAGTAACATGCATGACAAATGTATACAAAAACAATTATAAACTAGCAGTATTATTATTTACCCTTATAAAAAAAAAATTCCATGTTTTGGTAACTCAGGTTACATGCTAACAGTAGGCTTAAGAAACCTAATATTATGCAAAATCAAAAAGGTATTGGGATGTGGTTTTCAATTATTCCTAAACATAAAATATAAATGAATACAACATAGCTTTTGCTTTACTGCTAACATGTTAAAATTTTAAAAAAATTGCTTCTAAATGAAAGTGAAAGAATCATATCCAACTAGCCTGAGAAACACATGGATATATGGAAGCAGCTAATCTAGTGGAAAAAAAGTGTTTTTGTTAAAAAAAATTAGTGCTGCCACTTACTTTAACATCTTGTGCCTCAGAATAAACTGAAATAACAAATAATTTGTAATTTTAAATTTTTTAGTACTTTGTCCCTGTTTTCATGGAATCACCCTATAATGGATTCCAGTGGTACTTTAACCTTGAAGATTAATGTACTGTACTAAAATAACCAATGTTATTATAATAGGAGCTCGTAACATCCATTCTGGCTGCAGATGTCAGTTGACCTCATGTTAAATGGGAAATTGGTTAAATCTTTGATAGAACATCATTTAAGAACATTGGGGCAGATGTAATAACCTGGAGAAGGCATAAGGAAGTGATAAACCAGTGATATGTGCAAGGTGATAAAGGCACCAGCCAATCAGATCTTAACTGTTAATTTACATATTGGAGCTGATTGGCTGGTGCCTTTATCACCTTGCACATATCACTGGTTTATCACTTCCTTATGCCTTCTCCAGGTTAATACATCTGCCCCATTAAGTGATGCTGTCACCTACTGTACACACAGTGGACAGCTATATCATGAATGGACCAGTATACATGGCAATACACCTGACTGAATCATTAGGTAACAGTGAAGTCGCTGAGGCTGAGCCAACATAAAAATGTAACCTCGTGGTCTCACTGGGGCTAATATACGAACAGTACAAGTGAATGTCTTTCCTTTGTACCAGTGCTCCAAGATACTCCTCACAGTCTAGATAGTTTTATGGAGAGATGTTAAATCTCATGAAGCACACAGTGAAAAAGTGTAACTTCATAACAAAATCTGACCTTCTACCACGTTAGAATCACCACTTTAATCTAATTACATTTTTCAGCTTTTCTCCTAAAATACTACTTGGTATAGCCTCAGTAATGGCCAAATTAATTAGTAATTGCAAGTTGCATCCTATTAAAAGTTAAGGAAGAAACCCTCAGACTGCTTAGAATAGGTACAAAATTGAGGCCCATTGCTTTCTAATGAACGGACTTAATTTTCCTACATATTGGGTCATCTCACAAAGCAACTGCCTCCAATGTGTCCAGATGCCTAGTGCAGTATGTTTTAGAAACCGTTACGTAAATGATGTAAATGGTAACTGCTTGAACAACTCACAATTTCCATGTTTGCTTTTCATAGTATAAAACTACCTTTGTTGGCTTTGTTAGCATGGAAGCTGAGTAGATTTGCACGTATAGATCAATGTATTATTTTATAGCAATAATTCAAAGTAGATATGCATAAGTCTTTGTAAGAACAAAAAGTTAATTACAAAGAGCATACAATTCAAACATAAAATGAGTTTATTTATTGCCTTTTTTCCTAGGGGGAAGTTTGCAGTGGTGAAGAAATGTGTGGAATTACTGACTGGAAAAGAATATGCAGCAAAATTTCTGAGAAAACGCAGAAAGGGGGAAGACTGTCGCAGTGACATCATCAACGAGATTGCCATCCTGGAAATGGCCCGGTACTCTCCCTATGTTGTGGACCTGCATGAGGTCTATGAGACGAATAGTGAAATCATCCTTGTTATGGAATAGTAAGTGTCAGGTTGATCCTGGTCAATTATGTTTGTTTCTGGCAGAGGACACTGGGTAATATAATTTCTGTCTCAGATTAACTTTACCTATAACATTTGCAAGTTATTGCATGTTTTGAGGATTATTTACTAACATAACTCAAAGGTCCCCCCATCCACCAGTGCTTATTTACCCAGAGCAGGCTGGACAATGGAAGTCCAATTAGTATGATTTAAGCGCATATTTTCACCTCTGAGCAGTTATAGTAAATAATACCATTTATATTGGAGTCAACACACATTTTATGTGATCCCTTTCATGGAAACTATCCCTGAGATCCAGACAGGTGCATTAAGACAATGTGTACAGACTGCCGTCACTACATATTGCAGGCAACCTCAGAACACATCTATAGGAAATTGTCATTGCTTCTTTCTGGGAACCCTACATATGTATATCTGTACACAGGTAACCACATCCTGCCAGTTCACAGACATTGTCTATGAAATTATTTTAAGCACCTTATATGGAGATCATAAAAGTATATCTGTAAAGCATATGTGTCACTACGTTTATAGAAAATATCAACACATCTGACCCCATTTTTATCACAACAGTGATTTCTACCTGCCAGCAAGAAATTAGGTTTAAGAAGGTATTTATCAAAGCTTGGAGAAAGGTAAAACTGTGAGAGATAAAGTTACAACCAAATAGCTTCTGTCATTTTTCAAACACAGCCTGTAAAATGTAAGGTACTGTAGAAGCTAATTAGCTAGTACTTTATCTCTCACAATTTTATTTCTTTCTGCTTTAAAAAATACCCACCTAAGGGTTTTATTATCTAAGCCTCGGAAGGAGATAAGCGGTTGGAGATAAAGTACCAGCCAATCAGCTCTTAACTGCCATTTTTCAAATAGCCTGTGGCATGTCAGTTAGGAGCCGATTGGTTGGTACTTTATTTCCGTCGACTTTATCTCCATCCAAGGCTTAGTAAATAGATCCCGTAGTGTCTCTGTTGCCTACTCACAGTGGCGGAGGTGGAACAGACGGTACAATCCAAACGTTCAGAATACTGACAGCAGGATCCCGATGGTCAGAATCTGAATGGATCCCGAAGGAAGTACTGGCCTTGGGTATAGGGTTAGGCTGCAGGGGTAGGTGAGGGTAGGGTAAGCCACATGGCGGGGGGCAGTTAGGTTTAGCATGCAGGGGAAGGGGGAGGTTAGGATTAGGGGTAAAGTAAAATATATACTGCGATCCGTCGGGGTTCTATTCTGTCAAGATCTTACCTTCGGTATTCTGACTGTCTGGATACCAACTGCCGGGATTTTGTACCCAATCCATTATTTGAATACCTTTATATATAAAGTCTCTGCATTGGCTGGCACTCCGTCAACCAAATGAGCAATTGCCTAGGTGCCCTCCTTACCACTTGAAGTGGAATATGTACATGGAGAAGAGATGGCGGCACTCGACTTGATTTAAGACGGTAATATCACGGCAACTAGGCCTATCAGTGATCAATGATAGGCCTAGTTGCCTTGATATTACCGTCTTAAATCAAGTACTGTGAGTGCCGCCATCTAGTAACATAGTAACATAGTATCTGAGGTTGAAAAAAGACAATTGTGCATCGAGTTCAACCTATTTGTGGTCTCCTATGCATGATGATTTGACTAAAATTTCTGACTGATGCTGCTGTCAGCCGTTGCATTTTATCCCTATTTATAGTAACTATAATGCATGACTATGCACCATACCCCTGGATATCCTTATCCATTAGGAATTTATCTAACCCATTCTTAAAGGTGTTGACAGATTCCGCCATTACAACTCCCTCGGGCAGGGAATTCCAAACACGTATTGTCCTTACCGTGAAAAAGCCTTTACGCCGTATTGTGCGGAATCTCCTCTCCTCTAACCTGAGCGAGTGTCCACGAGTCCTCTGTGTTGATCTAACCAAAAACAGGTCCCGCGCAAGCTCTGTGTATTGTCCCCTTATATATTTGTAGATGTTGATCATATCCCCTCTTAGGGGTATATGCAATTAGCGGCGAATCGCGGCAAATTATCGCCGTTTTTTAATTCGACACAATTCGACCGTCCAATTTCGGCTAGTGGTTGCCGAAATTCACCATATTCAATGGAAAACGGATTCGACAGTCCCGCGGGCGAAAAACGGACGATTTGCCGGATTTTGCCGCGATTTTAAAAAACGGGGGAAAAACGGGAAAAACACGAAAAAAAATGGCGTGGGGTCCCCCTCCAAAGCATAACCAGCCTCGGGCTCTTCGAGCTGGTCCTGGTTCTAAAAATCCGGGGGGGAAATTGACAGGGATCCCCCGTATTTTTAAAACCAGCACCGGGCTCTGCGCCTGGTGCATAAAATACGGGGGACAAAAAGAGTAGGGGTCCCCCGTATTTTATACACCAGCATCGGGCTCCACTAGCTGGACAGATAATGCCACAGCCGGGGGTCACTTTTATACAGCGCCCTGCGGCCGTGGCATTAAATATCCAACTAGTCACTCCTGGACGGGGTACCCTGGGGGAGTGGGGACCCCTTCAATCAAGGGGTCTCCCCCCCCCCCAGCCACCCAAGGGCCAGGGGTGAAGCCCGAGGCTGTCCCCCCCATCCAAGGGCTGCGGATGGGAGGCTGGTAGCCTTGTCAAAATTGAAAGAATATTGTTTTTTCCAGTAGTACTACAAGTCCCAGCAAGCCTCCCCCGCAAGCTGGTACTTGGAGAACCACAAGTACCAGCATGCGGGAGAAAACGGTCCCGCTGGTACCTGTAGTTCTACTGGAAAAAAAATACCCAAATAAAAACAGGAGACACACACCGTGACAAGTACAACTTTATTACACACTGCCGACACACACATACTTACCTATGTTGACCCGCCGACTGCCACAGTCTCCGACGATCCGGGGTACCTGTGAAAAAAATTAGACTCACCTCAATCCAGTGTCCGGGAGATAATCCACGTACTTGTTAAAAAAAGAAAACGAACACCCGTACCATGCCGGACTGAAAGGGGTCCCATGTTTACACATCAGACCCCTTTCCCCGAATGCCGGGACACCACGTGACTCCTGTCACTGAGGTCCCTTCAGCCAATCAGGAAGCGCTACTTCCGTGGCGCTCACCTGATTGGCTGTGCGCGTGTGACCTCAGACAGCGCATCGCAAAGCCTCTCCATTACTTTCAATGGTGGGAACTTTGCGGGTAGCGGTGGGGTTACCCGCGGTCAGCGGCTGACCGCGGGTGACCTCACCGCTGACGCAAAGTTCCCACCATTAAATATAATGGAGAGGCTTTGCGATGCGCTGTCTGAGGTCAGACGCACACATAGCCAATCAGCAGAGTGCAAGGACGTTGCACTCGCTGATTGGCTGAAGAGACACTTCTGTGACAGCATTCGTGGAAAGGGGTCTCATGTGTCAACATGGGACCCCTTTCAGTCCGGCATGGTACGGGTGTTCGTTTATTTGTTTTGCCAAGTACGAGGATTTATATCTGGACACTGGATTGAGGTGAGTATAATTATCTTTTATTTTCAGGTACCCGTGGATTCTACTTGGAGAAGAGGACCGACTGCTTCGTGTCAACATAGGTAAGTATGTGTGTGTCGGCAGTGTGTAATAAAGTTGTACTTGTCACGGTGTGTGTCTCCTGTTTTTATTTGGGTATTTTTTTCCCAGTAGTACTACAGGTACCAGCGGGCCCGTTTTTCTCCCGCATGCTGGTACTTGTGGTTCTCCAAGTACCAGCTTGCGGGGGAGGCTTGCTGGGACTTGTAGTACTACTGGAAAAAACAATATTCTTTCAATTTTGACAAGGCTATCAGCCTCCCATCCGCAGCCCTTGGATGGGGGGGACAGCCTCGGGCTTCACCCCTGGCCCTTGGGTGGCTGGGGGGGGGACCCCTTGATTGAAGGGGTCCCCACTCCCCCAGGGGACCCCAGCCAGGGGTGACTAGTTGGATATTTAATGCCACGGCCGCAAGGCACTGTATAAAAGTGACCCCCGGCTGTGGCATTATCTGTCCAGCTAGTGGAGCCCGATGCTGGTGTATAAAATACGGGGGACCCCTACTCTTTTTGTCCCCCGTATTTTTTGCACCAGGCGCAGAGCCAGGTGCTGGTTTTAAAAATACGGGGGATCCCCTGTCAATTTCCCCCCCCGCATTTTTAGAACCAGGACCAGCTCGAAGAGCCCGAGGCTGGTTATGCTTTGGAGGGGGGACCCCACGCCATTTTTTTTCTGAATTTTACCATTCCATCTAAAAAATAAAATAAAAAATATATATATTATTTTAAAAAATATATAAATAATACTTGTGCCTCCAAAAAAGACAAACCAAGTACCTAATCTCTTCTAATATAAATAGATATGCTATTATCAATAAAAAAAAACACAAAAAAAAACATGTTTTAACATTTTTTTATTAGTTTCACCCACCAAAGTGTGGCGGATTGAAAATGTCGAATTTACTGTCTAAAAGCACTGTTGTCGAATTTCCAAACTTCAATTGAATATACTTTGGTCGAATTGCAGCACTTGTATCATTACAGAAAAGTCGAATTTGACAAAAGTCGAATTTCAAAAAGTCGAATTTTGAAAGTCCGTTTTTTGGACGGAAAGTACTGAATTGCATTGACGATTATTTTTTTTTGGGCGAAAAAGTCCCGAAATTCGACAATTTCGGGAATTCGACCGCAATTGCATATACCCCTTAGTCTCCGCTTTTCCAATGTAAACATGCCTAGTCTTTCAAGCCTTTCCTTGTATTCCATCGTCTCCATGCCGTTAATTAGTTTGGTCGCCCTCCTCTGTACCTTTTCAAGCTCCAGGATATCCTTTTTGTAGTACGGTGCCCAGAATTGTACACAGTATTCAAGGTGTGGCCTCACTAGTGATTTATATAACGGGAGTATAATACTCTCGTCCCTAGCATCAATACCCCGTTTTATGCATGCTAATATCTTATTAGCCTTCTTTGCTGCAGTCCTACTTTGGGTACTACTGCTTAGCTTGCTATCTATGAGGACACCCAAGTCCTTTTCCAGTACAGAATCCCCTAATTTTACCCCATGTAGTAGGTAGGTGTAATTTTTGTTCTTGTTACCACAGTGCATTACCTCTTCTCCATATATATATATATATATATATATATATATATACATACACACACGCAGGTTGAGTATCCCTTATCCAAAATTAATTTTTCTTTATTTTTAAATTGCATACCATAATGAGATACAGATGTGTCCACTTACACCTTTGCTATTTTGTTAAATTTGGCGCAACATGCAAAACATGGCTAAGCTGTTTTTCACGAGCAGTGAGTGGATGGATTTAAAAAAAATTGTTTGCCATAATAGAATATGTATAAAGTAACATATTAAAGAAGCAAGTTAAGAAAAATCACAAGGTATGGCTAAATCTCTGAGTCTATGGCATGCAAAAACAAGCCATACATGGCGGGATATAGCAAAGATGTATGTTATGGCGATGGGACCCAAGTCTAAGCACAGAATGCATTTATGTTTCATATACACTTTATACACACAGCCTGAAGGTCATTTAATACAATATTTTTAATAACTTTGTGCATTAAACAAAGTGTGTGTGTGTGTGTGTGTGTGTGTGTGTGTGTGTGTGTGTGTGTGTGTGTGTGTGTACATTCACACAATTCATTTATGTTTCATATACACCTTATACACACAGCCTGAAGGTCATTTAATACAATATTTTTTAGATATTTGTGCATTAAACAAAGTGTGTGTGTGTACATTCACACAATTCATTTATATTTCATATACACCTTATACACACAGCCTGAAGGTCATTTAATACAATATTTTTAATAACTTTGTGCATTAAACAAAGTTTGTGTACATTGAGCCATCAGAAAACAAAGGTTTCACTATCTCACTCTCACTCAAAAAATTCTGTATTACGGAATATTTGGATATGGGATACTCAACCTGTATTCAGTTAACTGATAGATCCATGTGGTTTGTTCTGATGTGCTCTTGAGAAGCATCATTCTACAGAATTGACCAAGATACCATATAACATTGTAGCATGCTTTGATATTTACCTGGCAATAAACATGTTGAAAAAGGGTATACAATAAAAATAAAAGTATAGCCAAGGATAAGGCAGTAAAAATGACACAATCAGGAAACAAAAACCTAGACTTATAGGTAAATAGTATTATAAAATTCCTTTTACAAACCACAAAGTAGATATTTAGTGTAACTTGCACAGTTGACTTGATGTTTTAAATGGAAAACCAGGTGCTGTGTAAATTGTACTGCAGATTACCTACAAAGAGTATTTCTAGTTTATTATTTGATTATTTTTTCCATGACGTATGAAAAGCATCTGGTGGTACAGATGAGAGGGACTGTGAGGAAATTATGTTTTTAATCATTTATTTGTCAGTGGGCCTTGGTCTTCTGAGCTCGTTTGTGTATATAGTAAATGGGACTTGCAGGCCCCTGAACATGGAATGCGCTGAGACAATAAATTCTCATAAATGCATCTTATCGCAGCCAGGAAGCAGATTAATTTCTTGCAGTTTCAGGGTCTTTCACTTGAAAGACTGCATAAGCAAATTACTATTTACATCTCATCCCACATAAGTTACTTTTGTGGGAAATGTGCAATAAGCAATTTCATTGCACTTGTAGCCATAGTAAAGATAGATATATTTATGCATTTATGCACTAATATAAAACATAAAACAGCTAGAGGAGTTTTATTTAAAAAGCCTTTGTAACTCAAAAGGAAACAAATATCCTGTATAAACAAACTTTTCCACTACAAGACTGTCTGGGGTTTTGCAAGTAAAGCTGAGGAAGTAATTCAGCCTGAAGGGCAAGGTTAAATGTAATCCTTTTGAGTAAAATATTTGGCAGTTTACCAAAAAAAAAGAAAGAAATAATATTTTAGACTGCATGATATGTTACAGATTTTCCTTGGGTCAACTGTAAACTAGAGATGAGCGGGTTTGGTTTTACTCCGATTTACTCAGATCTCAAAACGGCATCTTATTGGCTCACGGATGTCATGTGTTTTGGATAGCCAATAAGAAAAATCCGGATAAAACAGAACTGGCGTTAATTCTGGCGTTTTAGAACCAAGTAAATCTGAACCCGCTCATCTCTACTGTAAACCAAGTAAAAATAACCACGTAACATATTCATCAGTACGCAACAATAACAGTTTTCTACCACAGTTTTTTGCAGCGAAAGGTACCGACCTGGAGTTGTGGCTTCACCGTGCTAATCTCAGGGGTTATGCGCATATGTGACCAAGCAAGTAGAGATTTTCTCATGTGTGCTTTCAGTTCCAGTGGGGGGCAGAAAATAGAAAAATGTACTTCTGATTATGGAAAAACAATATATCTTTTAATACTATTTATGATGCAGTTCTATCATCGGTATTAACCCCTTGATAGATAGGCTTTTGTTAAAGAAGGGACTTTTCACCGTTTAATATGTAGACCCATACACCAGTAGCAAAGTTAATTCTACAGAACTCAGGGTCCTGAATCTGCAGCTCATCTGTACTATGGGACTAATTCAGACCTGATCGTAGCAGCAAATGTGTTAGCAGATGGGCAAAACCATGTGCAGTGCAGGAGGGCACCTGTTATATCTGCCACACCTGCAGTGCACATGGTTTTGCCCATCTGCTAACAAATTTGCTGCTACGATCATGTCTGAATTCGGCCCTTTGTTGTGTGAAGAATACTGGAAGAAAAGTTACAGGCAAAAAAAAAAAAAGAATACTACAAAGGCCCACTTCTAAAAGTTCAGAGGCTTTGAAGAAAATTGTGAGGTGTATTTGCTGCACCGTTCAATAATTTTAATGTACCATGGTGTCACAGGCATGTGAAGTTTCCCTCCAGGTATATTGCAGTAGGCTAGGTGTATTGAGGCCTTTGTTTGACATTTGTGACTGAGTGGAAAATTCTAGTTGATCAGTAACCTTACAGAGGGAGCAGTGAATACTAAAGCAGTCACACTACTGAGAGCCCTGCGGTCACTGTTCTCCACATTCACAAAACAAAACCCTTTTTGTAAACTACGAGACACCCCTCTCCGTGATCACAATGTTACTTACTTTAACCATACACCCTATCTGGGGAAAGCCTGATAAAGTGAAAGCTGTATAGCTAAAATTACAGTCATATTGTACATTAACAAATGTAATTTTCTCCTTGGGACTAAGGAACGCTAATAACAGTGACATACACAGTTAAAGGCTCTATAGTCTTCAATTGAGTGATGGTCTGCGTAACCCATCTTTTTCTGCTGGAAATACAAGTCAATGTGGGGCCTGTTCATCAGTTAATATTTGCAGAATATCCCCTGAAAACATCCATTTTCGTGGGGTTCTCACAAATACTAAGCATCCCCCGAATGTATCTACAGGAGACCGTAGCAAATATCAAAGAAGTTTTTTTATTTCAAAAGCAGCCCCCATAGAACTTATAGGGGCTGCTTATTTGCCGGACTTACCATGCTCTGGAATGCTCGTTTTGCCATCTCCATATGAATTTAGCCATTGTAGCCTATGGGATTCTTCCCGTGCACTCATTCGGGCGTTCATGGTCAGCAATAGTGCACCGAGGAGAAGTGAAAAGATCACTTTAGCGATCACTTCACTCACAACAGACCGCAGAGCAATGTAAGACACAGGCTTATGTGGCAGTCTCCCTATCTATTCTCCCTCCTCTTCCCCACCACTTCATCCCCTTAATACATTAAAGAAAATTCACAGATATTACTCGGAACACATAATCCTTTAAAGAATGATACGAGTCTGCTGATTTGATTAGTTTCAGATATCTTTATTGTTTTCAATTGGCTCATAGGTCACTTTTTACATAATAGTGTTTTTGTTTTGGATGTTTTTCTATGTACACTTCTGCTAATATTTTTTCTGTTCCTTTTTGGTAAATATGTAAATTATTTGTTATATTTTTTTGGGAAAAGCAGATGTACTTACTGTCTTGCTTTTTCTCTGTTACATGTACTCTTGAATTCAATAAAAATTGTAAAAAAATCCAGCAATTCAATTGTACTGCCGTTCAGGCACTCAGCAGCCGTGAAGGACACATTTTTCTCTCAGCCTTCTGAGGTGTGAGAACAAATGTGTAAAAACTGCACTTTTCCCGTTTGGACGCCCAAAGCAGGGAGTTTAGATGGCTGTAGCCGTTATAGGCGGCTAAACCCGGTCTGTTTGGGCGCGGCATGCGCGATATGCATGTGCGCCCAAAATATTGAGTAGTGACAATTGTTTGGGTGTCTAAACAGTCCCGTTTAGATGGAATTTTTAGACTCCCAAAACAATTGAATTGGTCCCATTTGTTTTAATGAGAGTCTACAGTTGGTTAGAGGGGTGTATTCACTACCTGTTGGATCCTTTCCGATGGAAAGGATCTGACAGGTCAGTATTCAATGCCGGGCCAAACCCGACAAGTTTGTCCCGGTCCCGACAATGGCAATCCCAACTTTTTGGGATTCCGACATGTCGGGAATTCCCGACATGTCGGGAATTCCCGACTTGTCAGGAAAAACGGCCCCTATTGAATATGTCGGAGCCCTTTTCCGACCTAAACCTGTCGAAAGCTGCCATCTTTCCGACAAGACGGCAGCTTCCAACACTTATTGAATACACCCCATAGTAGGTGTATGTCTATAAAATACCACTAGACCTTGATGTAAAGAAGTAATGCAATATTTGGCAGGACTGTGGGAAAGTATGAAAATACTTTATACTTCCATTTATCCTATAGTCTTTTTAATGTTTGTTAGCTTGTCAGTGTGTTAAAATCTTTGTAATTTATTACTGCAGTCAAATTATTTGTTATGATATACTGTATGTCATTTTCTAAGCAGAGTTGCTCATTAAAATACTTTGAATCAAAATCCATATGCTCACAGAGAGAATGAATCCACAAAGGGAGATGTAACTCAATTAGACTTAGGTGGGGGGTATTTATTGACCCAGTGGGACATATTATATATATATATATATATATATATAACGGCACTCAGAGGTTTTTGCTAAATATTGTATTGAGTAATAAGTAATGCAGCAAAATATTACATTATCTGTCAACGTTTCGGTGCCAGCATGCACCGTCGTCAGGACATGTGACTGCTCAAAGTGAAAAAAAGATTACGCATACATGTGTGTGTTATCCTTTTTTTTCACTTTGAGCAGTTACATGTCCTGACGACGGTGCATGCTGGCACCGAAACGTTGACAGATAATGTAATATTTTGCTGCATTACTTAATACAATATTTAGCAACTTTAAAAAAAACCTCTTGAGTGCCGTCCCATATATTTTTCTATGTCTGGCGAATACACCGTGTTGGATTTGGACACCAGGGTAATTCATTCCTGTATATTGAGTGCTGGACCTTTTATATATATATATATATATATATATATATATATTGAATGTTTACCAAAGGCCACGGGCGGGATGTAATGAAGTCCAAGGCGTACGGGAATGCCAGTGGAACTTTGATGTTTTTTAAAGGGAGAATCATGTACGAGGTATGGTTTAGCCTTATAAATAACTGCCCCTTTAAAAGTAACATCCGCGTTTGGCCGGCATCCTGCACGCCCCCCGATCTGTTAAATGATGAGGGATAATCTCCAGCTGCAGAAAGTAATTTCTGGGATTCTGGGGGAGAAAACATAAACTCTTCCATTGCCGTACACAGGGCAGGGTGACACTAGATTTTTTTTTTATTCATTACTAATTATGTACATTCTTTAAACAGGGGGCTAAAACGGGGCATGTGGTGTCATTTGGATCCTGGACAAACAGTGATGGTAGAGACGTAGGGTATAAAGCAGAACAGAATAAGTCACATAGAAAAACATGAGATTATATCTGGAACATGAGATTTTTATCTGGCTTAACTCCCAAAATTTTGCAATGAACAGCAATATCCCTTCATGTTCCTTATACAGCAAACTGCTCACCCCACGCTCACTTTATCATTTATTAATGTTAGAACTGCAGCTCTGAGTTTGAAAGAGGAAGGCCTGGGACAGTTTACAGCCCAGGGCTAGCATCTCATATGCATTTATTATTCCATAAATTGATGGAGAGATTAGTATGCAGTTTATAAACTTGCCAGATGACACAGAACTGTTCACTACATATTACAGCCCATGGCAAAATCGAGTGACAAGATTGAACTTGTATATTTGTGTTGGTTAAGAATTGCAAAGACACAGATTGTTCTGTACTCACCCACCCCAATGACAATTTGTTTATACTGTCATTTAAAAGGGTGTACAACCTGTATCAGTAGCCAAAGGCTATATGTTTTCAAGAAAGCGATAATCAGCCTGTGCTTAACATTAAATACAAACTGCTCCCGTAACAATGATGTAACCTTAACATTAGTTCAGTTTGTTCCTCACAAGCCTTGTTACATCTGGTTTATAAGCATATACAGTATATTACATCAATTCCCAACCACAAAAAATAACCACGAAAAACCTTTTCTGTTATTTGTTTCATTTTTATGTTTTATGCAAATTAAATGTGGCAAAATAGTGTAAATGTAAATTTGGTTAACCGTTTTATAAACAGGCAGAGCTGTATTATTATACTCTGTTTTTAGAAAGTGTTTTTCTTTTTATAAATTTATATTACTCCAGTGAAAAGCACCCTGTGGTTGTCCAACTGCTGTGTAACTGCAGGCCCCAGCGTGCCTCGATTGAGGTAGCGGGGTATTCTAGGACTGTCGTTTCACAACAGCTGGACAGCTACAGGATGCCTCAGCCTGTACAAGGTGATAATTAGAACATGTGGTCATCATCACCTGGTGACCTATGTAATAAAGTTACATATGGTTATTTTACTCCTATTTTTTTTCTCTTCTAGTGCGGCTGGTGGAGAAATCTTCAATCAGTGTGTGGCAGATCAAGATGAAGCTTTCACAGAAAAGGATGTTATTCGGCTCATCCAACAAATCCTGCATGGGGTTTTGTACCTGCACCGGAATAATGTAGTTCATCTAGACTTAAAGGTGAAGGTTTTTGCTAGTGTAGAAACATTACATGGGGGCCTGTTTGTTTTAACTTGAGTATGACTGATGGACAAAGGAAGCTAGTTACTGTACCTTATTGGCCGGCTATAGACATTTTCTCTGGGCTTGTTGATAATGTGCTGATAGGAATGGAGTATCTGCTCTACTGTATGCCGTATGTCTGTCTTTACACATTTGATTCTCTTTTTCCTTATCCTGGAATCATTTCTGTTACAGCCACAGAATATCCTGCTCACGAGTAGTAATCCACTGGGCGAAATCCGTATAGTAGACTTTGGTCTGTCCAGGCAGGTGGACAGCATTAAGGAGGTGCGAGAAATCCTGGGGACACCAGAGTATGTAGGTAAGCGTAAAACCGTTGCAAATGGCCTAGCCAGCATTAGTTCTAGTGTCTTCAGGTTACTTCCGACCAAGTGACATTTCCATATGGGACACTGATTTTGCTATCAGTTGTGTCATCTGAGACCTTTAGGGGCAATATTGATTTCATATTTGCAATGTCTTATTTAAATGGATCATTTTTTATGTAGCTGGGAGCAAAGCGAAACAGCAGATTTGCTCCTGGTCAAAACATCTTGCAATGCAAAGGGTGAAAATTCATTTTTTTTTTCCTGCAGAGAAACTACTGGCTGCTTTTGCATATAGCCCACAAATACTGGACAGCTTTTTTTTCATGTTGAAATGTAGAATTAAACTTGGACATGCCCCTACCAAATATCAATCTCTCCGATCATTTTATATGTGCCCCCCTGCAGTGCAACATGGTGTTTCCGTGCAGATTTGCTAATTGTTGCTTTGCTCCTGACTGGCTTAAGTTCCATTCATTCGTACAGACATGTGTATTGGGAAATGGCCCATGCACTCTTCATGAAGAAGTGTGGTATATAAACTGTTTACCTGTTTGAACCATATAAATCAGTTAATTTCATTAATGATGTCAATGCATGAGTCATTTCCTTCAGTGTCTGATCTGTGTGCGCTTAACATGGGAGCCCTAATAAATGTGATAAATGAAATATTGACAGCTTTTATGTGTTACCTTAATTCAACTTTATGTTACACATTTCAAAATCATCTATAATTCCTTCTATTAACTTTAGCTCCTGAGGTACTCAACTATGAACCAATAAGCACTGCGACAGACATGTGGTAAGTGTACAGTAAAAGTCATCTTTAATGTAATATCTGTGAACTAGACCAGCAATATCACTACATGTATATCAGAATCAGGAGACATAAGGGTTGATGTATAAAGCAGTTTAAACAGTGAAATTGCCCATAGCAACCCTTCAGCTTTAAGGTAACATTTATCAAGTGCATTCTATAAAAGGATAGGTAGAAACTGATTGGTTTGCTAGGGGCAAATTCTCCACTTTCTTCACTGCTTAATACATCAGACCCATAGTTTTCAAGGGACAATGGAAATATTGCAGTATTATTTAGCATGCTAATTACTCCTGATAAGGATTGTTTCCTGAGGACTAACCAAAGGAGGAATACTAAAGCACGTTTTTACAACACTTGTACAGCTAAGGAAGTTACGATTAATAGCAGTATATAGATTGGTCCAATATAGCTGAATATAAGCAGGGTACAACATATACAAATATTGGTGCACCAATTAAATACACTGGACAACAAGTTTTTTAAAACACGATCTTTCTTTTCTTTTCACACTAGTACTCTATGATTTTATTTTGCCTTATTCTCATCAGCAAATTATTAAGAATGTTCAGAAATACGGAATTATTTTATCCCGAAAAATAAAAAAAATGTAAAATTCAGTGTAGTTCTATGCATCAGAAATTGACTTTTTTTTCTTCTCTTTTGAATCTGCAGTAATATCTATTTAGTAAATGAATAACACAATGTGCTTATTACTCATTTTCAGATCCTCAGTTTTAATGGCTGTATTATACTGCTGTAGCTTGTATGAACAGAGCAGCTTGTTGGCTTAAGATTATTTTAACTGACTTTATGGGTTTTGTGCCACAGGAGTATCGGTGTGCTGACATACGTCATGCTTACTGGAGTGTCACCATTCTTGGGAGACACTAAGCAAGAGACATTCCTGAACATCTCTCAAGTGGACATTCAGTACTCCCAGGAAGAGTTTGAGGGAATCTCCGATCAGGCTGTGGACTTCATCAAGTCTCTGCTCATTAAGAACCCCAGGTAAGAAGTTCAAAGGTTGGTCTGATAGGAGATAACTTTCACTTATGGATATGTCTATTTGGAGACATTTCATATTTAGCAGATCATAACACCTACTGGCATGCAACTAGAGAGCATGCCATAAGACCAGCTGTTGCCAACTGAAGGCACTTCTCACATATATAATTGTACAAAAGAGAGGTTAGCAGTATAGTATTCGCAATATACAAATGTAGCCACGCTCATCCATCATTGCAGCACAGATGGTGAAACTAGCGTGCCTGCATCTAGGACGCCCGTGTGTATATGCACGCGCATGCCATAGACTTCCGTGGAGTGAACGCCGGCTGTAACTAGTGTCAGCACGATGTACCCTGCAGCTCGCCGCAGTACGTATACCAGTGTGTACGCATTGCGGCAACGATGAGCGTGGCTACATCTGTGTCAACAAACCGGTTAAAGCACAGCCAATAAAGATGGCCACACTGACTATGACATCAGGTGGCTCATTAAGTAAAAATTATTGTGTGAGGTCATCATTCTTACCACACTAACAGGCCCCAGCGTAAGCTGACAGTAATTCAGTAAAAAGGAAAGTGGACTTAACACTCGGTGCTAGAGTGGAGGAGCAGATTGGTCCTGTGTGTGGCCAGCATTACTGGTTTCTGCTCTGGGTAAAAGCTATTTGGCAATGGATAAACTTAAAAATGTGTAAAGGTTTATTTTTTACTTTAGAAACATTTATAGTGGAAACCACTGAATGAAAGTCCTGTACTGCATAACTTAATATTAGCACTTTAACTTGATGATGGTTAATTTTGAAGTGTAATTTAGAATACATGTAGAGATACATCATTAATCTTACTAAACCTCTCTGTGCAGGAAGCGTGCTCACGCTGATCAGTGTCTTAAGCATGCATGGCTATCCACATACCAAGAGCCTGAGCCGCTGCAGGACAAGACATTTGATGAGAAGGAAAGCGATTTAGAGACCTCAGAGGCTACAGAAGAACTTGTGTTGTTGGCCTCCTACACTGTGCACTGTCCGTGTCGGGAAACCATAGAGACTGAGCTCAAAGGTGTAAGAAATCAGTTTGCAGCACTGAAAGAAATTCAGCCTGAAGTTGTGTGTTAACCTTGAGAAACAAACTGGTTAAACCAAAGCGGCTTCAATTCATCATGGCTTCGTTTGGAGATACACTTTTTAAGTGTCTATCTGTCAAGCAGTGATACGGGTCCCTTCAAGAAGCTTGGCCTAGTTGTTTTACTGACTGTTTTTTAGTCTAGACTTTACAGCTTTTTGTCTGCCTTGTTGCCTGTGGAAAATACCTGATACTTTACTCTATAGGCAGGCTTGTTAGCTATGGATATGCAGCCTGATATTTGGCCTCTCTCATGTGTGTTAAGTGTAAAAGGAAGCTAAAGCAGGCCCTCACATGCATTTTTCATTTATCTTAATATGTAATGGAAAACTATGTCAGCATTTTGTTGTAACTACCTGTGGACAACACTGAAACCTAAACATAGTTCCCAACATCTGCATCCTGGACTATGCATGTTCTTGGTTAAGGATCCAACCATACATCTCCTATCTTGCCCTTCACTTTCATATGTTTTAAGGACACATAAGGATTTACAGTCTCTGTAACATGCAGGTATTCATGCTTTAGTAGGAAAGCCTGCCCAGACGGTAACAATATTGGTAACCAAGAATGTCATTTACTGCATGTGCTAAAACAATATATTGTACTTTCAGGTGCCAACCACAGAACAAGCCTTTCTTTGTTTTATGTGGCAATTATAAAATTCCACTTTAAAGGGCAAAGCTTTGTTCTATGGTCAGTGTTTATATTAGAAGCCATAAATAATTCAATAGTTTATCACAGTATATGTGCACACACACAGCTTAGAGTTTCTGCTCCAGAACTGGGTTTCACTGGGTATCAGTGGATGTGAATGGCTCTAATCTGACAGGGGAGCTCAACATTGTACAAGGCAAGATACTTAGAGGTACATTTACTAAGCAGTGATAAGAGTGGAGAAGTCAGCCAGTGGAGAAGTTGCCCATGGCAACCAATCAGCACTGAAGTAACATCTATAATTTGCATACTATAAAATGATACAGAGCTGCTGATTGGTTGATGGGGAAATTTCTCCACTGGCTCACTTCTCCGCTCCTATCACTGCTTAGTAAATGTTCCCCTCAATCGCGTCTGACCACATTTGCATGGTATATACAGAATTCCTCCCAACATTCCAGGAGAAAGGAAATAAGGGCAGGAAAACAGGACAGTATAGTGCGTGTTGTACAGGGGGACGGGCATTCAGAGCTGGGAATCACTGCATGGTTTATTGACCCATTTGAGACTCACAATTCATCCAACATATGTGAGTTACTGTTGTAAGGTGATTATTTTAAAATTTCTGTTAACAAATATTTCTTTTTGAATGTAATTCTACATGGAATGGAATAAAGGGCGTCCATACACAGTAGAGGAAGACATTTTTTTGTAAGAATATTCATGAGAATACAGCCTATTCATTTACCAGAAAATAGTGCCATGGTCTGGCACAAGTTCCTAGTAATTTGATGGGTTGCATTCTCATGAATTGGTTCACTCTCATACAGTGGCTGTCTTCAGTATGTGTAGGTGTAAATAACAATGACTGCCAACAGCATAATATTTCAGTGTCTGCAAAAATGACAACCACTCATGTTTAAGAAACTACAGAGTGTAAAATCATACAGCAGTGATATAACAGTTATATATTATGTTTAAATCAAATCATCTGCAAGCGTCATACAATACAATGCATGTTGGCAATGTGAGAACAGATTATATGCACTTTTCGCCCGGTTTTAGGTCGAATTTACATTCAACCTATTCAATGCCCATGACATTTTTTTGAGTGGTCGAAAAATCCAACACTGGCAAAAAACCACACGTTTCGGCAAATTCTACGCTGTTATACGTGTTTTGGCGAATTTGAGGGCATTTTTCGCAGGTTTTTGGCGCACTTTTCACCCATGCCGATTCGACAAAGAAGAAAAAATTAAACCGCATGGGTGAAAATGGATTAAAAAACGCACGCAATTGAATACCCTGTGCCGAACAGTCGAAAAAATGGCACTTAATTGAATACCCCCCCATAATCTGCCAGAAGTCTTATAAAACATACTAACTTTCCAATTAAATAAAGTCCACCTAGCTGCAGGTTTCTTTCACTTTAAATACTATAAATAATCTTAAATTGTTTATCAACGTTACACTGGCATTAAAGGGTTCTAATGACCAGATATTATACACGTAGAGCTATTGTAGAACAAACTGATCATTGTACAGTAGTATTCTAAACCTCTTTACCTTTTAGGGGTATAGTCATTTGACGTCGAAAGCTGCTGTCTGACGACTTTTTTTAGGTCGGAAGGGGTTCCGACCTATTCAATATTTTCGACAAGTTGAGAAATTCGACTTGTCGAAAAGCACGTGGATCGGCGGTATAGCTGCCGATCCACGTGCTTGTGTTGAAAACGGGGCCCCTTTTTCGACCATCTCAGTCCAACATAAAAAAATGTCGGACTGAGATGTGGACCCAGAGGAGGAGAGGGGGGAGAGCCGCAGGGAGACGGGGGACAGCCGCGGGCAGCCAGAGGAGATAAGCCAATTGAATATACCCCTTAGTTTTTTGTCCCAATAATGTTGTTCATTATTTTGCAATCTTATGTGGGACTCCAATTACCCACAATGTATTTGCGTGTGCAAGTAAGTGCGACTGTATGCCAGACTTACGGTACCGCCGACACCAGAAAAATGTGCAAGTCCAGTACTAGGAGGGATCGAGAGGGGTGAAAGTTTGGGTGCCGTTGCTGGTTTTACACACAACTGCAATGGGAAACTTGTACCCGTCTCATGGAATAGGATTCGCCCCTTAATTTATGTCCTCATCTGTAAAAGACAAATATATTTACCAATGAACTACACAGGCTTGTATCTGTTATTGTATAATATAATTATTATATTTGTTTTGCCTGTGTGCAATCATGTCACTTTGTTAATAATGAATTTTTTTGTAAGTAAAATCTTGTATATTTATGTATGTCTGCTTTTGTGATCATTAAAGCCACCACGGTTGTGAGAAAGTGGCCTGTGACATAAATGGTAAACTTCCCACACGTCAACTTCAAGGACAAGAAAGCATAAAAAAAATGAATTCTGTATTTTTGTTCCAAATCTGAAATTCCAAATTCCCACTGCAGCTGTGTGGAAAAAAAAACAAATACCGGTACTTAAAATAGCCCACAGTAAGTGACTAGCTGCTGGAATGGATCAAAATCAAAGCCAAATTTCTGGTTTTCCTTTCAGACTTTCAGTGACCATTGCTTATACTGTATGCGTGCACACAACAATCGGAGTCTACTGGGAAACAATAATGCTCTGTACTACATTACAAGAGACTGCAGAGTGTCGCATCCCTATACCAGCATATGGAAAACAAACTATGCAGTTGTCAACAAAAAGAAGAAGAAGAATAATGATAATAAAAAAGACAGGGGTGGCCCAACAATAAAATCAAATACAGGACAAAATTAAAACATGGGACTGGATCCTAATCTCCACAACACAATTGTATTACTTTTAGGGGGACATTTACTAAGCAGTGGTAAAAGCAGAGAAGTGAGCCAGTGGAGAAGTTGCCCCATCAACCAATCAGCAGCTCTGTATAATTTTATAGTATGCAAATTATAGATGTTACTTCAGTGCTGATTGGTTTCCATGGGCAACTTCTCCACTGGATCACTTTTCCGATCTTATCACTGCTTAGTAAATGTCCCCCTAAGTAATCAAAACATTATACCTGGAATATTATACTTATCAATACTCTTATTTAATATAACACATACAACTGAAACTAGTATTTTTTTTTTAAATAAAGTGTTTTATTGACAAAACATGATAACATATAGAACCAAAGGGAATTAGTACAATCGTACAAAGGTAGTCAGGAGAGTGAGAACATACTGCAAATATAAATACATATTGGCACAAGCTAATGACATAGTTTCTATAGGCTCTACCTAATGTATATAAAGGTATTCCTTAAAATTAAGATTTTGTATTTTATCGAAAAAGAAAAACTATACAACCAAAGTAACCCCCCTCCTAAACAAATATAAATAAATAAAAGCAACACAACACAAAACAGAAAAAATGGTGGTCATTCCGAGTTGATAGCTTGCTGACGATTTTCGCAGCGCAGCGATTAAGGAAAAAAACAGCAAAAATGCGCATGCGCATGGTACGCAGCGTGCATGCGCTAAGTACTTTCACACAAAACTTTGTAGATTTACACAAGCTCGAGCAACGTTTTTTCATCGCTCGAGTGATCGTGGTGTGATTGACAGGAAGTGGGTATTTCTGGGCGGAAACTGGCCGTTTCAGGGAGTGTGCTAAAAAAACGCAGGCGTGCCAGGTAAAAACGCTGGAGAAACGGGGGAGTGGCTGGCCGAACGCAGGGTGTGTTTGTGACGTCAAACCAGAAACTAAACGGACTGAGGTGAATGCAATCTGTGAGTAGGTCTGGAGCTACTCAGAAACTGCAAGGAATTATTTAGTAGCAGTTCTGCTAATCTTTCGTTCGCTATTCTGCTAAGCTAAGATACACTCCCAGAGGGCGGCGGCCTAGCGTGTGCAATGCTGCTAAAAGCAGCTAGCGAGCGAACAACTCGGAATGAGGGCCACTATACATATATAGGTGGAAAATGAGCAGTGTGCAGAGATGAGTACAAACAGAAACGATAAAATAGTCTCAAGTATAATACCCGTAAAGACCATTAAAGACTCCAACTAGTATTTAAATGCAACTACATCTGGCTAGTACCAACCACAGCCCCATTTGCTGGTCATACAATGTAGAGCCACAGCTAATGATACAACACTGACACAAATATGATGGTACTTAGTACACAAAGGTGAGCTAATTCTGGTAGCTAATTTATAAAATCGGAACAATATGTTTGCTGGTACACAAAGTGGAACCCAATCTGTATAGTATATTGTATAGATTGTATACTGTATAGATTATTTTAAGTGACTCTCCATACTATCACTAAATAGAAGTGCATTCATCCTGCAGTGATCCAAATCGCTGCTTAAACAATAAACCATGGTGTGTCAAGAAAACATTGAAGCTGTACTATGAGGATTATATTTGAACTTTATTTATCGTGAATTAAATAATTTAACTGTCATTCACTTTGGTCTTCAACCAAATCTAAGATTTAATTTTGATTTGTTACACTATGTTAACATTGGTATGTCACAAAGAAAAGTATGTCTCTGTATGAGTCAAATTACCCATATAAATGGAACCACTGTTTTAAAATTTTGAGCACTTCCACCAGGACCGTGTTGAGCTGGGACAGACCCCGAAACGGAGGGGGCAAGGCCAAATCCAGGGGGTAGACGTGGTCATCCCCCCAAAAAAAATCCCCTAAAAATGACTATGTGCTGCTTGGCTACGCAACGCAGCGTGCTATAATGGGAGGTGCTGTATGCTACTTAAGGGGAGTACTCTGGTACAGGGCACTACTGCTGCTGCTTGCTAGGTTTTCCCAGGTCAGGAGAAGAGGAGGGGGCCAAACCTTGAAGATCAGGAGAGGTCCATGATGGTTCTGCCTCAACTCCCAGCATTTAGCTGCTGTATGTGCTTGGAACGGATTGGCTGCAGCAACATAGCTCAGCCCAGCTCTAGGAACACAGACACTTCCCTCCCTGGTTGTTTTTGGCTCCCCAGGTATGTACCCACCTCCTCTGCAATCACTGCTACTGGGACCCTTTAGTTTCAGGCCCTGCACCACAGAGGGAAAGTCGTGAGAAAATCTGGTACAAATTCGAAGCCGGGGGTGTGACCAGAAATAGGAGCCTTTTTTGTACTGTATTCGTCTATTTGAGGTGTATTATCCATATAGTCTTTTTTTTTTTTTTTTTTTTTTTTAAGTCTTTTGTGTGGTTTTTGGATGTGTGAGTGTAGTGTGTTTGTGGAGGGTTTTATGTTTTTTTTGTTTGACTAATTTTGTTAAAGAATAGGTGAGAGACATCATAATCCTCCATAGCCGAATTGGATGACATTCCTGTCAATCAATTGTTGCATGTCAAATGTTATTAATTTGCTTAGTGTTTAAGCAAACACCCCTGTCTAAGGCTAGTCATTTCTTTTGGCGGGTTTGCCGGTTTCATGGTGGTTTTCAAAATCGCCACATCATAAATCCAGAGTTTCTATTCTTTTCTGTTTTTCAATGATCTAAAAATTCAGTGGTGGTTTGATATTCAATTCTATTCTAAAATGTGCTTTCTCTGCAGTTTTATCTTTAGTAAATCAGATTGCAAAACTGCTGGGGTTTCCAATCCACTTAGCAGGGACTGAAATTAATCATAATCTCTGTACAAACGTAAATTAGTGCTGTTTCATTAAAAGACAGCTTGTATTTTAGCTGCTGACTTTTCTGAGCTGCTTGTTCTAAACACAAATAGCACCTCAAATATCGACATGTATTTTAAAAACCATTTCAAAGTGAATCAGTTTTGTACCCTCCAATCTCAATGTAATTTGATGGCGTATATGTCCTAGGAAGGAACATCAGGTGATTATAGCTTTTGGGGGGGGGGGGAGTGTATCATGAAAAGTTTACATTCAGAATACTGGCCGTCAGAATGACGACACCAAAATATTAGGGCGACGGATAGAATGCAGACATTAACAAATGTTGACATGGTCATGTCAGCAGAATGCTGACATGCCATTGTAGACAACAGAATGGTGACATACCTTTTTTTGCATATTTTAGCCTAGCCCAAACCCTAAAAATAACACTAAAATGTACCGTTAACTTTCTGATGTCGACATTATGTCGACATTTGACCATACTATTTATGAATATTGACATTTTATGTCACTCTAACATTCATGTCTGCATTCTTACTGTCGACTATCAGAATATGTCAACATCCTGGTGTCAACATTATGACTGTTGACAGTCTTACGTGATATCCTGCTGGGGACACTAAGTGCATATCATAATTTGGATGACTCCCTGCAGATCTATTAGCTGTAATCTATTATTCTTCCATCTATCTGCTGAAACAATGAATACTGTTTAATATAGTGCCAATATTGGTTTACTGTACAAAGATTGCAATAGCACCATCTACTGGTATTAAGTGAAATTATTTTGTATATCTCTTTACTAGGTATAGGGCTGAGTTGAATTAATTTGTGCTGTGCTTGCTCAAAAAGACAAACTATGCACATCTACCAATGTAGACTTGTCTGTACCTGGCACAGGGGAGCGTATACTACAGTTTTTGGTTATATTTTACACCTGCTACCGAGCAGGCGCACATATATGCTAACGATGATGAATTGGGGTTATGGGTCAATAGTCAAAAGGTCAATGCGCACAAGGTCGATCTGGTCAAAAGGTCAACTGGGTTGACATGAAAATTGACTACACATGAAAAGGTCAACATGGCTTTTTTAATTTTTTGGGTGTCAAAATTTCACTTCCAGCACGTGGACCTCCAATTAGTGTGCCGTATCTTTTTGCGTGGCTTGGTTCTCTCGCCATGCTTTGAGCAAGGTTCCTCACTTCGCTCAGCACAGATTACTGTTCCTAGTCTTAGTCTACGTGGAGGGTAGTATGAAAAAGTCCTGAAAATTTAAAAAAAAAATTCCAAAAAACTGTCAACCTTTTCATGTGTCGACCATTGTCATGTCGACATTTCGCAATCATTGTCATGTCGACATTTTGACCATGTCAACCATATGCATGTTGACCATTTGATGTCGACCTATTGCTTGTCGACCTTTTCACTGTCGATCTATCATCCCATACCATGAATTGGCATGCTGATAGATTTATACATTTATAGTCATAGCCAATATTAGTCTTAACATATACAGTATACAACACACATACAATATACGGCGGGATGTAATGCCGCCAGAGTCCGGTGGCTGTGCGGGATGCCAACTGAACTCCGAGTCCGGCGGCTGTGCGTGAACTTTTTTTGTTAAAGGGTCAATCACTTACAAGGCAAAACTATGCCTTGTAAGTGATTGCCCCTTTAAAAAACCGTTCCCGCACAGCCACAGGACTCGTCCAGCATTACATCCTGCTGATAGCGTTTAGTGGAGGACTGTATCATGAAACCATCATAAGTTTAGGCAGGGGATAGTGATGGCGGTACTGTACTTACCTTCTTCCTCTGGATGATCAGGCAGCTACAGATTCTCCTCATAGGGGAAGAACAATCACATTTTCTATGGGCTGTGCACCCAGGTAAATCTTGAAAGGAGTATCGATGGGACTGTCTAGCACCACCAAGCAGTAGGGTAACAGGGTGGTTAGACTGGCAAATATCCAGGGGCCCACAAGGTGAAGGGAGCACCCTGAAATCACTCACGAAACTGTAGCTTTAATACGTGTTTTGGCAATTAATTTCTGTTTACAGGGTACGCAGTAAGAGTGCCACACCTTTATAACCATATAGGCTCTGCTTACAGGCTAGACGCTGAGGCGGAGCAGGAAGATATTGTCAAAGCGTTGACCTCCGCTTACCCAGCTGCTAGTCACTGATGCTCATGAATAACGCCAGTTTCAACATTACCATCTACTCGTGTAGGTGCCTAGTATAATCGCTAACATTTTTAAAGTGCTGTGATAATGTCCTCTAAAAAAATACGCAAGTGGTAGTGAGAAACGAAAAAGGAAACGAGAGGAAGAAAAGCGCACTAAACTCCAGAAAATCACTGAGTTTTTTTCTCCCATCTTGAGAGTTTGCCAGGGGCCTCCAAGCCTCTAGCTACGCCAGTGCCAGCTAGGGATGCACTGTTTCAATGCCATTAATGCCCCCTCATCCTTTCCCATAAAAACAAGCCGCACCCAATCTCCTTTCATATTATTATATCCCCTCATCAAGCCACCCACCATCACCTCACTTACATATAACCATATTATGCCATGCAGTAGTGCCCTCTATTCCTTTCACGCAAAGTAGACGTGAACAGTGTATTTTATATTGCACATGTACATCTCATTGCACTGCTCTGTCTTCAGCTCCCCGAGGGTGGAAATAATCATGGTGCAACAATATCATTTCATTGAAGTGCCAAAGGCACCACTTATTTTGGTGATGGCATTAGGGTGGGTTTGGGCACAGTATGGACCCTATGTGTGCACATCTATGACTGTCCTGCTGCTGTCTGCCGCTCTCACCCTTCCCTTTCCTGCAGACAGTACAGTGCTATGAGCATCAGTGAACATTCATTTAGAGATGCACAAATTAAATTATGGGAGGCCAAGCATCACATATCACAAGTGCAGAGTTGCTCTTTCACTGAAGCTCATCACCTTTCTGCAGGTAAGATGCTATTTTTCTTTTTATATACTGTACCTCCCATTTTTTTTAATTGGTAGAAACTCTCTGACGGAATCTACAATGACACACCATGTTTTCCATGTAGATCTTTAAACTTAATTATTATCAGTTTAGTAGCTGTACATAATAGGGGCTGATTCAGAGTTCCACGCAAGTCAGCTGCAATTACAATGCGTGGATGAAACTAAATGCATATATTCACCCACATGCTGGATATGCTATCAGTTGTCATCATTATTAGCATATACTTGCACCCTCCGTATACCCAGAGTAAAAGATCTGCTTGAAATTAGATCGGTCTCTGCATATGCACAACTCTGCCTATAGGCCCTCAATGTGCCCTCCCAACTTAAAAATCGCCAGGAAATGTGTGCTCTCAGCTATGAAGCATGTGCAGTGTGCGGAATATAGGGGGTCATCCCGAGATGATCGTAGCTGTGCTAAATTTAGCACAGCTATGATCATTCACACTGACATGCGGGGGGACGCCCAGCACAGGGCTATCGCGTCCCGCATGTCAGTGCCGCCCCCCTGCGCGCAGAACAAGAGTAGCTCCCGACCAGCGCAGCTTTAGCCGCCCAGCGACTGCCTCTGCCTGTCAATGGGCCATCTGCCATGCGCCGGCGCCGCAGTTCTGACCCGATCGCACCGCTGCGTTAAACTGCAGCGTGCGATCTGGTCAGAATGATCCAATAGCGTGGATCGGCAAATGGATTTGCATGCTGCAATGCATCGCGGCATTGCCTCGCCACTCTGCTATACGCAGCAACAATCTATTAGGACACATCTATACATACCAGAAATGAGAACAAATCTTATAACCATAAGTAACCTAGAGAGGCCACAGAGTTAATTTTGCTAAAGGAAAATGTATTATGTGAAATAGAAAAGAGACAGTCATAGCTACAGGCACAAAGTGTCAACAATTGTACATCCTTGATACACAGCACTGTTACGCGATAATGACAACTGAGTTACAGTCATTGGAACTCTGGTATAGAAGAATTGGTCATCTTGGATACAGTAGTGTTCAAAAGCTAGAGAATGGGATGCTCACAGGAATGTCAGTGACTAACACAGAGAGACCCGTATGTGAGAGCTGTATAGTAGGGAAAAGTCATCAGCCATTTCCCAAGTCAGTAAGCAGATCTAACATATTAAATTTAGATATGTGTGAGTGTGTGTGTGTGTGTGTGTGTGTGTGTGTGTGTGTGTGTGTGTGTGTGTGTGTGTGTGTGTGTGTGTGTGTAAGGTCAGTAAGTGGATACAGATACTTTGTGACGTTCAAAGATGACTACACAAGAATGACACGTGTACTTCATCAGAGAAATATTTGAGGTAATGTAGCAAAGAAGATTAAAGACTATAAGACAGAGGTTCCCAAACTGTGTGTCGTGGCTCCCTGGGGTGCCTCGGGACACTTGCAGGGGTGCCCTGGGTTGTTGGTCCAGGACCAATTCAAATTATTCATGGTCAATATAATAGGCAAAACCAGTGCTGGTGGCTGCCAGTCATAAAATATGTGGCCAAACAGAAGCAAAATCTTGTCCTTCACCACACAACTGACCCTAAGGATGACATATGAACGCAATCTACTTAATGTAATATTTCTCTCTAAATTTCTCAATATGAAATTTTTGGCCTAGGGGTGCCGTGAAAAAAATTATGATATTCTAGGGCGCCGTGATTCAAAAAAGTTTGGAAACCACTGCTATAAGAGACTTGTAGAAAATCTAACCAGTTACAGAATCTGATAATGGTGAAGAATCAACAGAGGTGGAATTATTTTTAAGAAAAATTGCAGGAGACCATCAATAGCCTAAACTCCCATTCAAAACTACTGGAAGTGTATGCTGATGAATGCAGGCCTAGACAGGCAGTTTGGGCAGGAGCCATGTCAACAGCCGTTTATCTCCAAAAACGTTCTTCCACAGTTGCTCTAAGGGCATTATATTTCTAATAATTTTTCCATATACTGTACAAACTGTGTGGACACTGCCATCAGTGCTGTATAAGGGCACTTGTGCATCCTGGGCCGACGTACACCACCCCTAGGCCTTAGCAGAAGTGACATCATAATGTCACATAAGAAGAAGCTGGGAGTAGAAAACTTTTTGTTTGCTCTCCACCCGTGTTAACGGGGCCCTACACGTCAAAATGCACATAAGAACAGATACCTGGCAGCACTAGTTCCAGTATAAGGGGACTTGCAGAGTGTCTCACTCAAACTGCTTCATAATTGTAATTGTGTGTTATGTAAGGCAGATGCCTCAAAGTCATCAGGATAGGAGTCACAGATGAGCAGCAGCAGTTGACAAAACGGGATACAGTCGGGATGCTGGCAGTTGGAATACTGACATCAGAATTCTGACATGCGCCCAGAATGCCGGTGCCAGAAGTCCGACAACAGACGAAATGCCGATGGCAGAATCCCGACACTCGGCATCCCGATTGTAAGTATGCGGGCCACTAGTACTATTAGCCCGTGGGGGTTGGGAGGGGGTAAGGTAAGGTAAGCTTATTTTAACTTAAATATTCTAAGCAATGTTACAGAGATAGATAGCCTCCCCATCCCCATGTCTCTTACCCTCCCCATTGTCCTGGGTCTCTCAGCCCCCTCAACACCTTGTGTCTCTCAGCCCCAATCACCCTGTGTCTCTCATCCCTCTGTAAAGTAATCATAGAGGGGGCACTCTCCAGGCTTTATATATTTGAAAAAAACATAATTTATTGTATACTCAACAACATCCAGGTTTGTAGCATCTCTCAAGCGCTTTCGGCCCTAGATGGGCCTTCATCAGGAGCCACAAGGGAATAACATCAAATATCAACTGGCGATTCACTCTCCCAGCAATCCAGCAACAAGACTGGCTCTGCCTCACTGGCTCTATTTTTACCCAAATAGCATACAAATGGCGCCAAAGTCAAATCTATGACATCATCAACATGTGACCACACATGCCCACTTAGCATACCCAGTACACCAACAAACTACTCAATACTGTAACAAAAACTACCAGGTGTCACACTGCAGATCCAAAAACCCACATAGAGTGTCAAAACATACAGCGGCAAAGTGCGATCCTGCTATCACGGGTCGCGTCCGCATGCACATGTAACTACCGGTCTCTGGGACGCAAGCGTCACATGACCAGAAGCACCCGAAGCTCAGCTGGAACGCATGTAGGAAGTCCTGCGCATCCGTGATACTAATACCATATTACAATAGGAGAGCTTAATCTCTATGAAAAGCACTATGGAACAAAATCACAAAGATCATTGGCATTCCCTTGACACTGAGCACAGCTTCCGATATTTATAAAGTACCTGAGAAAGGATCGGAATCTACAGTGGGACATCAAAGGGTATTAGAGCCAGTGAGTGCAAGAAAGACAATCCCCCTATATATATTTTTTAATTGCACAGGTCATTGCTGGTGGTTAGCAGACAAGAGATGGTCTATACTGACCAACCATCAAAAGCGCCATATCAGAATTATTCAATAATAGTTATTCTCTCATTCCACAACCACCAAAGCAACGCCCGGTGCACATCTTGTTAGGGTCTCCTGCCCTGTGCTGCCACGTCGTCATGGCAACCGGGAGACAAGTGCTAGCGGAGTAACCTGAGCGCAGCTGATACTCCGGTTCAGGTCTTTTGCTGTGCAGTGGTTACAGGCATGGGATCCGGTGCTGGTTTTTGTGCTCACAGTCTGTGAGGTCTGAGGGGGGCGTGGACAGCACCTGCTTTATAAGGCCTCTTCTCAGGTTAAGCAGATGCTGCTGAATCTTTGTTGGTTAGTCAGTTCCTGAAAGTTAGCCAGTACTGTGTAGCTTTGTATTTGTTGTTGCTTACTGCAAATAGGCCTGGGGATTTGGTACTACACTCTGCCAATCCAGACCTAGCAGTAAGACTGGAGTCAGTCGTTTAGCCTGCTGAGGTTCTTTTGCTATTCTGTGAACCCAGCAGGTTTGTGGCTGTACTTTCAGACCTGCCTGCATAATCCTCTCTCACTGTGCAGGGCGTCCATGTGTCAGTTTAGTGGCAGTAAGCTGAACCTGGGCCCTGTAAGTGAGAATTAGGATTGTGGAGACTCTCCTTGTGTCTATTATTCCATCTCTGACCAAGGAGTTTACTGCCACACCCGTTGGTAACCCTTTAGGGTTTTGCTGTTGCCCTTAGCAACAGCATTTCGGGTTCTCTACGTATTAAAACACAACATCTTGCTTTTTCCATCTGAGCATTTCTAATACTAGGGAGACACCCAGTTTCTTAGCCTCTGGGCTTCTCTGTTCACTCTGTGTTGGTTTTGTTACCCTATCACCTTCTGTGTACGTTATGTCATATTTCCCAGTCTGTCTGTGAGTTCATTTGTTTTGCATCCCTCTCTGTTCAGACACCAGTACATTCCTGCAGGCACTGGTGTGTATAACAGTTCAAACACCAGTACATTCCTGCAGGCACTGGTGTGCATAACATATTCAGCAGCCCAATACTCCTGTTGAAATTTTGTGGGAATATGGAACATACCCCTCAAAATACGTTGCAACAGGTGGTCGATCAGGTGCAGGTCCTGACTCGTCAATTTAATGATTTGTCCATTAAAATGCACACCTCCCAGGCCGCTGGCGGAACTCCCGCAGCAGCAGCACCTTCAGGGGTTAAGGAGCCGAAAGTAAATCTTCCGGATCGTTTTTCTGGAGATCGCTCGCAGTTCTTTTGTTTCAAGGAGAGCTGCAAGTTATATTTCCAGCTTAGGCCTCAGTCTTCTGGGTCAGAGATTCAGCGGGTGGGCATAGTGATTTCCTTGCTACAAGGAGACCCACAGGTCTGGGCATATGGGTTGCAGCCTGACTGTCCGTCGCTTAAAAGTGTTGATGCTTTTTTTACGGCACTGGGCATGTTGTATGATGACCCTGACAAGACGGCCTCAGCCGAGGCTCAGATTTCGATCCTTAAGCAAGGGCGAAGGCCAGTTGAGGTTTACTGTACGGAGTTTCGGAGGTTGGCCCATGATACCCAGTGGAATGACCCAGCCCTGAGACACCAGTACCGAAGAGGTCTTTCTAACCAGATAAAAGACCAACTGGTACAATATCCCTTGCCTGATAGCTTGGATCAGCTCATGCAGTTATCCATCCGGGTGGATAGACGGCTGAGAGAGCGTAGGCTTGAAAGGGAGACCGAGGTTTCCTTCTTTCCCAAGGGAACCTCAGACTCTGAGGAATTTTCCGAGGAGCCTATGCAGATTGGGGCTACCCGCCTCTCCTCGCGTGAGAAGACGCGGAGGAGACAGCAGGGGTTGTGTTTGTACTGTGGGAATAAGGGTCATGTGGTAGTATCATGCCCAGAAAAGCCGGAAAACTTCAGGGCCTGAGGGTGATGGGAAATATCCTGTCAGGCCAGAAGTCAGAATTTCCCAAGAAGACTTTTATCATTCCGGTGACCTTGAAGATCCTCGGTCAAACTGTCAAGACTGAGGCCTTTGTGGACAGTGGGGCCGACGGGGTTTTTATGGACCGCCAATTCGCCCTGAAACACTCTGTTTCCTTAGTACCCTTGGCGTCGGAAATTGAGATTTGTGGGTTAAACGGGGAACCATTATCCCAGGGTAAAATTACCTCTTGCACTAGCCAGATTTCTTTGTTTATTGGAGCCACACACTCTGAAAAATTGTCCTTTTATGTGACTGTCTGTACTTTTGCCCCATTGGTGTTGGGGTTACCCTGGTTAAGGGCCCACAATCCTCAATTTGACTGGGTCTCTGGGGAGATTCTTAGTTGGGGTACTGATTGTTTCAGGAGTTGCTTGAGCCTTCCAGTCAGGCTCTCGCAGCTAAGTTTGCCAGGATTGCCAGGGTGTTATGCAGATTTTGCGGACGTGTTCTCCAAAAAAGTTGCAGAGGTACTACCTCCCCATCGCCCCTATGACTGTGCCATTGATTTGTTGCCGAATGCTAAGCTTCCCAAGAGCAGGTTGTACTCCCTGTCACGTCCTGAGACTCAGGCTATGGCAGAGTACATTCAGGAGAACTTGGCTAAAGGATTTATCAGACCTTCACAGTCTCCAGTTGGGTCGGGGTTCTTCTTCGTGGGTAAAAAGGACGGTTCATTGCGACCCTGCATCGACTTCAGGGAATTGAACCGTATCACAATTAAAAACTCATACCCACTGCCTCTCATTTCGGTCTTGTTTGACCAGCTTCGTACTGCCACCATTTTTTCTAAGATTGACCTACGCGGTGCGTACAATCTAATCCGAATAAGAGAGGGGGATGAATGGAAGACTGCCTTTAATACCCACTCAGGGCATTATGAATATTTGGTGATGCCTTTTGGGCTCTGTAATGCCCCGGCAGTCTTCCAGTATTTCATGAACGATGTGCTCAGGGAATATTTGGATAGATTCTTAGTTGTATACTTAGATGACATCCTAATCTTCTCCCATTCCCTGGAGGAACATCAGAAGCATGTACGCTTAGTCCTCCAGAAACTTAGAGACCACCGGCTTGGGGCGAAGCTGGAGAAGTGCGAATTTGAAGTTCAGCAAATCGCATTTCTAGGATATATTATCTCCCCAGAAGGTTTCCAAATGGAGGGTTCCAAGGTACAGGCAGTCCTGGATTGGGTGCAGCCCACTAGTTTGAAGGCGCTTCAGCGTTTCCTGGGCTTTGCAAATTTTTATAGACGATTTATCGCTGGATTTTCGTCTATAGTGGCGCCCTTGGTGGCACTCACTAAGAAAGGGGCGGATGTTGCTCACTGGTCTCGTGAGGCCAAAGCGGCTTTTGCCCGTCTCAAAAGGGCATTTGTCTCGGCCAAGGTGCTGCGACACCCAGATCCAGAGCGTCCTTTTGTGGTGGAGGTGGATGCCTCTGAGATGGGTATTGGGGCAGTGCTCTCTCAGATGGGAGTGTCTGATAATCGCCTTCATCCCTGTGCTTACTTTTCCCGTAAATTTTCGCCTGCCGAGATGAATTATGACGTGGGTAACCGGGAATTGTTGGCTATTAAGGATGCACTCGAGGAGTGGAGACACTGGCTTGAGGGGGCTAAGTTTGTGGTCTCAATTCTCACCGACCATAAGAATTTGGCATATTTAGAGTCAGCGAAGCGTCTCAATGCCAGGCAGGCACGATGGGCTTTGTTTTTTGCTCGCTTTAATTTTTTGATAACATATCGCCCTGGGTCAAAAAACATCAAGGCTGATGCGCTCTCGCGGAGTTTTGCTCCAATCCAGGAGACCACCGAGGAGCCGTTGCCCATTGTGTCCCCATCATGTATTAAAGTGGGCATTACCCAGGACCTCTTGTCATTAGTCCTTAGAGCACAGGAGCAGGCTCCTCCAGACCTTCCGGTAGGTCTTTTGTTTGTGCCTCCTAGGTTAAGACAGCGAGTGTTCCTGGAATTCCATGCCAAGAAGTCGGCAGGTCACCCGGGTATTGCCAGAACTCGGGAGTTGCTATCTAGGGCGGTGTGGTGGCCCTCGGTGGCTAAGGATGTGGATCAGTGGGTTCGGGCATGTGACATCTGTGCCCGAAATAAGACTCCTAGAGGGGTTCCTGTTGGCCCATTACATCCACTCTCTATTCCATCTAAGCCATGGACCCACATTTCAATGGATTTTGTTGTGGACTTGCCCAAATCCTCTGGGATGACAGCCATCTGGGTTGTCGTTGACAGGTTTTCGAAGATGGCGCACTTCGTTCCACTGGTTGGGCTGCCATCGGCCAGACGCCTGTCTGAATTATTTATGCTGCATGTTGTGCGCCTCCACGGGTTGCCACTTGATGTGGTCTCTGACCGCGGATCCCAGTTTGTGGCCAAATTCTGGAGGGCATTTTGTTCCGATCTCCAGATTTCTGTCAGCTTGTCGTCAGGCTACCATCCGCAGTCTAATGGGCAGACTGAAAGGGTGAACCAGACCTTGGAGCAGTTCCTCAGGTGTTATGTCTCCAAGTGTCAGACTGACTGGGTTGCTCATCTGTCAATGGCGGAGTTTGCCTATAACAACGCGGCTCACTCTGCTACAGGGAACTCTCCCTTCCTTTGTGTGTATGGGCATCATCCTAAGGCCAATTCTTTTGACCCCCTGGACTCCACGCCTGGTGGTTCCTCTGTCGTTTCGGTCCTTAGAGGTATTTGGAGGAAAGTGAAGAAAGCCCTTGTGTCTGTGTCATTAGTGACCAAAAGGGTTTTTGATAAGCGGAAAAGACCCTGCAGCTTCAAATTAGGAGACTTCGTCTGGTTGTCTACCAAGAATTTGAAGTTGAAACAGCCATCTCATAAGTTAGGCCCCCGGTTCATCGGCCCTTATAAGCTCACCAGGGTTATCAATCCGGTGGCATTTCAGTTAGATCTGCCCCGTTCTTTGGGTATCAATAAAACATTTCATTGTTCCCTTTTAAAACGGGCGATTAGTAATCCTTCTTCAGGAGGAAGACCTTCCCCTCTTCTGATACGTGGCCAGAGGGAGTTTGTTGTTGAAAGGATTCTTGACTCCAAGATGGTTCGGGGTCGGCTGTCATTTTTGGTGCACTGGAAGGGGCATGGCCCGGAGGAGCGGTCGTGGGTGCGCAGTTGTGATCTTCATGCCCCCAGACTGATACGCTCTTTCTTCTCGCAGTTCCCCGATAAACCCGGTGGTAGGGGTTCTTTGACCCCTCGTCAGAGGGGGGGTACTGTTAGGGTCTCCTGCCCTGTGCTGCCACGTCGTCATGGCAACCGGGAGACAAGTGCTAGCGGAGTAACCTGAGCGCAGCTGATACTCCGGTTCAGGTCTTTTGCTGTGCAGTGGTTACAGGCATGGGATCCGTTGCTGGTTTTTGTGCTCACAGTCTGTGAGGTCTGAGGGGGGCGTGGACAGCACCTGCTTTATAAGGCCTCTTCTCAGGTTAAGCAGATGCTGCTGAATCTTTGTTGGTTAGTCAGTTCCTGAAAGTTAGCCAGTACTGTGTAGCTTTGTATTTGTTGTTGCTTACTGCAAATAGGCCTGGGGATTTGGTACTACACTCTGCCAATCCAGACCTAGCAGTAAGACTGGAGTCAGTCGTTTAGCCTGCTGAGGTTCTTTTGCTATTCTGTGAACCCAGCAGGTTTGTGGCTGTACTTTCAGACCTGCCTGCATAATCCTCTCTCACTGTGCAGGGCGTCCATGTGTCAGTTTAGTGGCAGTAAGCTGAACCTGGGCCCTGCAAGTGAGAATTAGGATTGTGGAGACTCTCCTTGTGTCTATTATTCCATCTCTGACCAAGGAGTTTACTGCTACACCCGTTGGTAACCCTTTAGGGTTTTGCTGTTGCCCTTAGCAACAGCATTTCGGGTTCTCTACGTATTAAAACACAACATCTTGCTTTTTCCATCTGAGCATTTCTAATACTAGGGAGACACCCAGTTTCTTAGCCTCTGGGCTTCTCTGTTCACTCTGTGTTGGTTTTGTTACCCTATCACCTTCTGTGTACGTTATGTCATATTTCCCAGTCTGTCTGTGAGTTCATTTGTTTTGCATCCCTCTCTGTTCAGACACCAGTACATTCCTGCAGGCACTGGTGTGTATAACAGTTCAAACACCAGTACATTCCTGCAGGCACTGGTGTGCATAACACATCTATATGTAATTGACATTAAAACAAGCAATATACAAAAAACACAAAACACATACAGAGTGCATTGGTCACCAACAAATAGGACACAAAAATACTAATCAGTATCCTCCCTCTGCATGAGGAGGGATTCCTCAAGAACGTATTTAGCGTAAAAACACATTGAGAGGATTGGACTCATTGAGCCCGTTAGGGGTCACTGAACCCAGCTTATATATCCATCTCACCTCTTATCTCTTGAAAAGGAGTGTCCGATCACCACCTCTTTTGGGGACAGGTACCCAATCGATGATTCTACATTTGAGCACAGATACTTGGTGCCCTGCATCGAAGAAATGTTGGGCAATGGGCTTATCCGTCCTTCCCAATTGTAGTAATTGATGAATTGAGCTCCAATGGTTAGCCATTCGCACGTGAAAGGTACAAGTGGTCATCCCTACATAGGGCAGACCACACGGACATAGGAGCATGTAGACTACATAGTCCAGTCTGCAGTGTAACCGGTATCGGATAGTTATTCGTTTCCCACTCATGGGATGCAGGAATTTATCCCCAACCAGCATAGACCGATAGGTTACACATCCCAAGCACTTCACACAGCCCTTTCTTTGTGTGTTCAGCCCGGTCTTATCACCACAGGTTGCCTGTCGAGGTTGGTGCATTAACAGTTGTTACAAATTGCGTCCCCGTCTAAAGGCCATCATTGGTGGATGATGAAAATAGGATTTTGGTTACCTACCGGTAAATCCTTTTCTCGTAGTCCGTAGAGGATGCTGGGGTCCACATTAGTACCATGGGATATAGACGGGTCCACCAGGAGCCATTGGCACTTTAAGAGTTTGAGAGTGTGGGCTGGCTCCTCCCTCTATGCCCCTTCTACCAGACTCAGTCTAGAAACTGTGCCCGAGGAGACAGACATCTTCGAGAGAAGGATTTAACACAGATAGTGGAGAGATTCGTACCAGCTCACACATACAAGGCACATCAAGCTAACTTAGCTTGAAACTCAGCAACCGCTGAAACATTACTTACCAAGTAACAATGCAGTACTCAACTAAAACGAAGATGTACTGAACCAAATAACGATAGCAGGAAAACGAAGCGCTGGGCGGGCGCCCAGCATCCTCTACGGACTACGAGAAAAGGATTTACCGGTAGGTAACCAAAATCCTATTTTCGCTTACGTCCTAGAGCAGAGATTTTCAACCTTTTACAACTCGCGGCACACTGAACAAGATTTAAATATTACCAAGGCACATTCAAATATAATGGTGATGCATGGTGTGGTTGCGTGTCCCAGAATGTAATGTCGCAGCTTCTCCATAGGTAACGCCTGAGTCTCATCTGAGACAGCCAGAAGAGCTCAACACTGCCCGGGCCCAAAATTAGAACTGGCTCTGCAACCACTAAACCCACCAGTATTGATCGTTCCAGGGCCTCAGTAGCGGCAAAACACTGACGGGCATGGCTGTGCTTCTATGGCGGCACACCTGGAGACTGCTCAGGGCACACTTGTGTACCACGGCACAGTGGTTGAAAAACACTGTCCTAGAGGATGCTGGGGTCGACATTAGTACCATGGGGATGTACCAAAGCTCCCAGAACGGGAGGGAGAGCGTGGAGGCTCCTGCAGAACTGATTGACTGAACTTCAGATCATCAGAGGCCAAAGTATCGAACTTGTAGAACTTTGCAAACGTGTTCGAACCCAGACCAAGTTGCAGCTCGGCAAAGTTGTAAAGCTGAGAGAACCCCGGGCAGCCGCCCAGGAAGACCCCACCTTACGAGTAGAGTGGGCCTTGACAGACGTAGGACACGGCAATCCTGCTGTAGAATACGCATGCTGGATAGTGAAACTGATCCAGCAAGAGATCGTCTGCTTAGAAGCAGGACACTTAATTTTCTTGGGATCATACAAGACAAACAGAGAGTCCGATTTTCTGTGACGAGTAGTCCTCTTCACATAGATTTTCAGAGCCCGTACAACATCCAAGGACTTTGATGAAATGGAGGAGTCAGTAGCCACTGGCACCACAATAGGTTGGTTGATATTAAATGCCGACACAACCTTCGGAAGAAACTGCTGACGTGTCCGGAGCTTAGCTCTATCGTTGTGGAAGCTCAAGTATGGGCTTTTACAGGACAAAGCACCCAACTCCAACACACGTATAGCAGAAGCTAAGGCCAACAACGTGACGGCCTTCAATGTAAGAAATTTGATCTCCTGTAGAGGCTCGAACCAGTCCGATTGGAGGAACTGCAACACCACGTTAAGGTCCCAAGGCGCCATAGGCGGTACAAAGGGAGGTTGGATGTGCAGAACTCCCTTCTAAAAGGTATGAACCTCAGGGAGGGCAGCCAATTGTTTCTGGAAGAAAATGAATAGGGCCAAAACCTGGACCTTCACAGATCCCAACCTCAGGCCTATATCCACACTGGCTTGTAGGAAGAGGAGAAACCGTCCCAGCTGAAACTCATACCATGATACATATTTTTTCCAAATTCAATGGTAATGTTTAGACGTTACTTCTTTCCTAGCCTGTATCAGAGTAGGAATAACCTTGTTCGGAATGCCCTTTCGAGCTAGTATCAAGCGTTCAACCTCCATGCCATCAAACGTAGTCATGGTAAGTCTTGATAGGAGAACGGCCCCTGCTGCAGCAGGTCCGTCCGAAGAGGAAGAGGCCTCGGCTCTTCCTGCAGTAGATCCAGAAGATACGCGTACCAAGCCCTTCTTGGCCAGTCTGGAGCAATGAGGATCGCTTGAACCCTTGTTCTCCTTATGAGCTTTAGAACTCTTGGGATGAGTGGAAGTGGAGGAAACATGTATACCGACTGGAACACCCATGGAGTCACTGGGGCGTCCACCGACACTGCTTGTGGGTCCCTCGATCTGGAACAATACCGCCGAAGCGTCTTGTTGAGACGAGAGGCCATCATGTCGATCTGGGGTACGCCCCAAAGATCTGTTACCTCCTTGAACACCTCTGGATGGAGACCCCACTCCCCTGGATGGAGATCGTGTCTGCTGAGGAAGTCTGCTTCCCAGTTGTCTGCTCCCTGAATGAAGATTGCTGACAGCGCCAATGCGTGTTTTTCTGCCCAGAGGGTTATTCTTTTTACCTCTGCCATTGCAGCTCTGCTCTTCGTTCCGCCCTGTTGGTTTATGTAAGCCACCATTGTCACATTGTCCGACTGTACTTGAATGGCCCGATTTCTCAGAAGATGGGCCGCTTGAAGAAGACCGCTGTAGACGGATCTTAGTTCCAGAATGTTTATCGGCAGGATGGCTTCCAGACTTGACCACCTTCCTTGGAAGGTTTCCCCTTGAGTGACTGCGCCCCAGCCCCAGAGACTTGCATCTGTGGTTAGAAGGATCCAGTCCTGAATCCCGAACCTGCGGCCCTCCAGAAGGTGAGGCAGTTGCAGCCACCAGAGGAGTGAAATCCTGGCCTTTGGTGACAGGCGTATTCTCTGGTGTATGTGTAGATGGGATCCTGACCACTTGTCCAGGAGATCCAGTTGGAAGGACTGAGCGTGAAACCTCCCGTACTGCAGGGCCTCGTAAGAGGCCACCATCTTTTCCAGAAGGCGAATGCACTGATGAACCGACACCCGGGTTGGCTTCAGGACATCCCGGACCATTGTTTGTATCACCAACGCTTTTTCTCTGGAAGAAACACCCTCTGCACTTCCATGTCGAGGATTATTCCCAGAAAGGACAACCTCCTGGTTGGTTCCAAATGTGATTTTGGAAGGTTCAGGATCCAGCCATGTTCCCTGAGAAGCTGGGTCGTGAGAGCTATGGACCAAAAAAGCTTCTCCTTGGACGATGCTTTTATCAGCAGATCGTCCAGATATGGAACTATGTTCACCCCCTGTCTGCAGAGGAAAATCATCATTTCCGCCATCACCTTGGTGAATACCCTTGGTGCTGTGGAGATGCCGAATGACAGGGCCTGGAACTGAAAATGACAGTCCAACAGTGCGAATCGAAGAAAAGCTTGATGCGGCAGCCAAATCGGAATGTGGAGGTACAAATCCTTGATATCCAGGGATACCAGGAATTCCCCCTCCTCCAGACCTGATATCACTGCCCTTAGAGACTCCATTTTGAACTTGAACTCCCTCAGAAAGGGGTTGAGTGATTTTAAGTTCAGAATGGGCCTGACCGAACCATCCGGTTTCGGTACCACGAAAAGGTTCGAATAGTAACCTTTGTTTTACATATCAGGTGGTACTGGCAAAATAACCTGTGCCTCCACCAACTTCTGGACAGCTTCTTGCAGAACAGTCCTGTCCACCAGCAGAGCTGGCAAGCCTGATTTGAAAAATCGGTGAGGAAGGAGATTTTGAATTTCAAGCCTGTACCCCTGAGACACAATATCTTGCACCCAGGGGTCCAGGCCAGATGACACCCAGACGTGACTGAAATGCCTAAGTCTCGCTCCCACCGGCTCCTCCGGGCACATTTTCTAAACTGAGTCTGGTAGGAGGGGCATAGAGGGAGGAGCCAGCCCACACTCTCAAACTCTTAAAGTGCCAATGGCTCCTGGTGGACCCGTCTATACCCCGTGGTACTAATGTGGACCGCAGCATCCTCTAGGACGTAAAAGAAAGACGTCCTTAAATTTAGGCTCGGACTGTAGTAACAGCCAGTGCTTCCTGAGTGAACTTCTAATACACGACGCCTTAGTGTCAAATTGCGTCACAAAGATCATACGTTGCTCCTTTGGTGTTTTTTTCTCAAAAAGCTTGGAGCGAGCCTTAAACAAGCAGGCATTTATAGTGCTCCTTTTGTACCCCCTCTCTAAAAAGCGAGTTGTCATCTCCAAAATTTGTGACTCAGTCGTGTCTGGATCTGTGTTGTTTCTCATGACACGCATAAATTGAGAGATTGGCAGACTATTCTTGAGAGCCGGTGGGTGATTACTCGCAGCATGGAGAATCGTGTTTTGGTTTGTCTCCTTCCTATACAAAGTCGTGCCAAGTTTATTACCATCTCGATAAATTGTTAGATCCAGGAAATTGATGGTGGTCACAATAGAGTGTCCCGTGAACCATACGGTAGAGTCCAAATGATTTAACTGATCCAACATCAAACTAAACTCTAGCTCAGTACCATCCCACAACAAAAAAATGTTGTCTATAAAGCGCTTGTAACAGATGATCTTAGTACCATATATAGGCAGAATGTTGGTTGTCTCATACTCGTGCATAAAGATGCCAGCATAAGCCGGGGCTACATTAGAGCCCATGGCTGTGCCCGAGCGTTGCATATAATAATCTCCCTGATACATAAAATGTTTATTCACCAGCAACATTTCTAAACAGTTAAGAATACATTCAATAGGAGCAGTGGATGCCCCAGTGGAGATCATCAATTTCCTCACCGCTTCTATGCCCAAATCATGGGGAATGATGGTATAAAGGGATGAAACATCGAGTGTTACAGTAACACCCCATCCATGACATCACCCAATGACAAAATTTTAGCCAAAAAGTCCCCAGTGTCTCTCAAATAACTAGGTATATGTGGTAATAATTCCTGAAGAAAGCTGTCAACAAACATGGCCAATGGCTGCAACAGGGACCCCCTGGCAGAAATAATTGGTCTGACAGGGGGGTTAATCAGTGTTTTGTGAACCTTGGGGAGAGTGTACAACATTGGACAAATCGGAAAGTCAAACTTCAAAAAGTTTGATACCTGTTCAGTTAACCAACCATAGCTGACCGATCTATCCACTAGAGCATCCACCCTTCTCTTGATAATAGGCATCGGGTTATAATCACATTTAGTGTACGTAGAGGTATCCAAGAGCTGGCATCTGACTTCATCATCATAATCCTTAAAATTTTGAATCACCACGGCACCGCCTTTATCGGCGGGCCGGATGACGATGTCATCATTATTACGTAAGGCTGTTAGAGCAAGTCTCTGGTCGAACGTCAGATTCCCAGATCCTCTCGGTACCTCAGATTTAAAATCATTCTGAGAAAACTTCGTATGCTGGCATTATGTGAAGGAGGGTCAAACAGTCCCGGTCTGGTGAATAGAGTACCATGAGCTGAGCTCTCACCTAGGTCAGTGGGTTTGTCACAAAATAACTCTCTTAACCTCAACTTTCTACCGAATTTATAATGTTCCACTGCTAAGTTGAACTCATCGTGCCTATAGCTAGGAACATACGACAACCCAAGCGACAATAGGGAGGTCTCATCCTCTGTAAGTACATGGCCAGACAAATTAAATATGCTATTCAGTCCTTTTTACTGCGTCCCCTTCCTCTTGAAGCCACCTCTCCTTGGATGTGGTCTCCTTGATCTCCAAGACCTCCCCTTGCGGGTGACCTGGAGCCCTTCCCTAAAAAACCACTAGGTGGTCGAGAGGCAAAGGACTCAAAATCGGAAGCTCAATGTGAGGAAGGGGAGTCTGCACCAAACTGAGTTCTATTCCTGAAAGGCCTAGAAGTTCTCATGCGTCTAGTACTGCCCGAGTTCCCAGTTAGCCACCTATAGACCTGATGGGTTGCATAATCATGGTTGACCATGTAGTCTACATGCTCCTATGTCCATGTGGTCTGCCCTATGTAGGGATGACCACTTGTACCTTTTGCATGCGAATGGCGAACCATCGGAGCTCAATTCATCAAGCACTACAATTGGGCAGGACGGATAAGCCCGTTGCCCAACATTTCTTAGATGCAGGGCACCAAGCATATGCGCTCAAATGTAGGATCATCGATTGGGTACCTGTCCCCAAAAGAGGTGGTGATCGGACACTCCTTCTCAAGAGATCAGAGGCGAGATGGATATACAAGCTGGGTTCAGTGACCCCTAATGGACTCAATGAGTCCAATCCTCTCAATGTGTTTTTACGCTAAATACGTTCTTGAGGAATCCCTCCTCATGCAGAGGGAGGATACTGATTAGTATTTTTGTGTCCTTTTTGTTGGTGACCAATGCACTCTTTATGTGTTTTGTGTTTTTTGTATATTGCTTGTTTTAATGTAAATTATATATAGATGTGCATCGGGCATTGCTTTGGTGGTTGTGGAATGAGAGAATAACTATTATTGAATAATCCTGATATGGCGCTTTTGATGGTTGGTCAGTATAGACCATCTCTTGTCTGCTAACCACCAGCAATGACCTGTGCAATTAAAAAATATATATAGGGGGATTGTTTTTCTTGCACTCACTGGCTCTAATACCCTTTGGTGTCCCACTGTAGATTCCAATCCTTTCTCAGGTACTTTATAAATATCGGAAGCGGTGCTCAGTGTCACGGGAATGCCAATGATCTTTGTGATTTTGTTCCAGACATAGTGCTTTTCATAGAGATTAAGCTCTCCTATTTGTAATATGGTATTAGTACAGGGCCGGCGCCACCACTAGGCAGCTTTAGGCAACTGCCTATGGGCGCCGGCACTTGGAGGGCGGCGCTGAGTGAAGCAACAAAATCAATGATGTCACAGACTCACAGGATCTGCACTGCGCTCACCGCGAGGGATGTATGGCGCCTGCTCACCCGGAGTCATGTTTTTTTGTGTGGAGGTCTGGAGGAGCTGAAGCTGCTACAGTGAAAGCTGTGTAACGCTGCAGCTTTCAACCACGGAGGATGGGAGGGGAGGGGAGGACATATCCTGGCCCCGCCTGCTCTGCCCAGGCTGGATCCCAATTTGCGGGTATTTAGGGGGTGGGGCCTAATGCAGCGAAGTCCCGCCCCCATCATAGACCTGTTCCCCTCTGGTCGGTATCCTCCTTTACAGCTGTGACTGTGAGACTCTATTTATATATGTGCTGCAGCCTGGCCTGCAGTGTGATTCTAGAGATGAGCGGGTCCGGTTTTACTCGGTTTTACTCGGATTTACTCGGTTCTCAAAACGGCATCTTATTGGCTCACGGATGTCACGTGTTTTGGATAGCCAATAGGAAAAATCCGGGTAAAACCGAACTGGCGTTAATTCTGGGGTTAAATCCGAATCCGCTCATCTCTACAGTGACCGTGTGTCCCACTGACTTATACTATATACAGGATGTATATATCACCCAGTGCACTATATGTGTGCATTATATCTTATATACTGTACTGTGTATATTATATACACAGCAGTGTGATTACGCTGTGTGTCCGCTGTGTTATATACTGTGTGTATTATATATATAAGTAATATGAAGGGGTGCACTCTCCAGGCTCTCATTAGAATCCAAATCTTTTATTAAGACATAGATACAATCAGTATTGCTGACGTTTCGGTCCTCACTGTGATTTGGATTCTAATGAGAGCCTTGAGAGTGCACCCCTCATATTACTTATGCACCTGGAATGAGATGAGGAGTTTATCTTCTGAACATGGTAAGAAGCACCCCAGCACATTGTTGGATTTAGTGTGTGTGTGTGTGTGTGTGTGTGTGTGTGTGTGTGTGTGTGTGTGTGTGTGTGTGTGTACATTTCTCGGATAGATATTATTTATATATATATATATATATCTATCCCAGAAAGTATCCTGCACTCGGGGACGTTGCTATCAGTTGCAGTAGTGCCGGGCACCCATAGGAGCATATATATATATATATATATATATATATATCTTACCCAGCAAACTGTAAGTGTACATTATACTATATGTACTGTGCGTATTATGTGTGTATTATGTGGTGTATACATATCACACACTGTACTATATATGGTATATGTGTGCCATATACTGTGTATACTGTACTGTGCAATACCATTGGCGGAAGCCCATCTGGTTCTCTGCCATAGATGGCAAAAATATTCAACATCAAGGATAAATAATCGATGATTCAGAATCATCGATGGTCGATGGCCATCCCTACTGTGTTGTGCTGTACTCAGGTAGTGTACTGTATCTCCTGCTGGCTCTCCCTCTCTCTTTCTGTCTTTCCCTGACACTTTCTCTCTTGCTCCTCTCTGCCAGTTTTCTCTAGCTCCCTAACATTGTCTCACTGCCCCCCCCCCCCCCCTCCCCCACTGTCTCTCTCTTGCTCTCTTCCTGACACTGGGGGTCATTCCGAGTTGATCACTCGCTAGCAGTTTTTAGCAGCCGTGCAAACGCTATGCCGCCGCCCTCTGGGAGTGTTTTTCAGCTTAGCAGAAGTGCGAACGAATGCATCTCAGAGCAGCTACAAAAAAAATATTGTGCATTTTCTGAGTAGCTGCAGACCTACTCAGCGCTTGCGATCACTTCAGACTGTTCAGTTCCGGATTTGACGTCACAAACACTCCCTGCTTTCTCCCAGCCACGCCTGTGTTTTTCCTGGCACGCCTGCGTTTTTCCGAACACTCCCTGAAAACGGTCAGTTGCCACCCAGAAACGCCCACTTCATGTCAGAAGTGCCGGTTTTTCACTTAATCGCTGCGCTGCGAACATTTTTATCTAGTGATCAACTCGGAATGACCCCCTCTGTCTCCATGACACTCTATCTCACTCTGTGACACTGTCTCTCCCTCCCTGCCTGAAACTGTCACTCTCTCCCTGACACTGGATCTCTCTCCCTCTCTCCCTGACACTGTCGCTCTCTCCCTGACTCTCTATGTCTGGGGCCTGTCTCTGCCTCCCCCTCATGGGGGGTGGGGGTGGGGGGGGGGCGCTGAAGATTTGCCTAGGGTGCTGAGAAACCTTGCACCGGCCCTGTATTAGTATCACAGATGCGCAGGACTTCCTACATGCGTTCCAGCTGAGCTTCGGGTGCTTCCGGTCATGTGATGCTTGCGTTCCAGAGACCGGTAGCTACATGTGCGGGCGGACGCGACCCATGATAGCGGGATCGTGCTTTGCCGCTGTATGTTTTGACACTCTAGGTGGGTTTTTGGATCTGCAGTGTGACACCTGGTAGTTCTTGTTACAGTATTGAGTAGTTTGTTGGTGTACTGGGTATGCTAAGTGGGCATGTGAGGTCACATGTTGATGATCTCATAGATTTGACTTTGGCGCTATTTGTATGCTATTTGGGTATAAATAGAGCCAGTCTTGTTGCTGGATTGCTGGGAGAGTGAACCGCCAGATTATATTTGATGTTATTCCCTTGTGCTCCTGATGAAGGCCCATCTAGGGCCGAAAGCGCTTGAGAGATGCTACAAACCTGGATGTTGTTGAGTATACAATAAATGATGTTTTTTTCACATATATAAATCCTGGAGAGTGCCCCTCTATGATTACTTTTTATGTTTTAATACCACATGTATTGAGAGGACACCCCAGCAGATGACTATCTTAAAGATGTGAGTGCGACCTATTCATGGATATACAGTATATATATATATATATATATATATATACACACACACACACACACACACACACACACACACACAAACACATTACATAGAACATATACAGATGGGTCCATGTTTATCTTGGCCTTTAATAGGATTAACTGAGACTGGGCAGTCGGACTTAATTGATAATAGAACAGAGAGAGTGCAATACAGAAGTAACAAAAATAGATATATTGTACATTTATTACATATTCAAAATAAGACACAACTCATAATAGCCAATTATATTGGCCTAATAAAACTCAGTTGGCAATATTGGGTTAATGAGGTGCAGTCCGCTGGTGATAGGGATGAGGAAATGTTTATACCTAAGCTGGCCAGCTGGAAATTTATCTCATATAAACATTTCCTCATCTCTATCACCAGCGGGACTGCACCCCATTAACCCAATATTACCAAATGAGTTTTATTAGACCAATTTAATTGGCTATGATGAGTTGTGTCTTATTTTTACAGGGCACCGACTGGACTCACAAGTTTCCTGAGGGTCTGAGGCCCCTCGGAATCACGGGGTCCGTCACAAGTGTCCCCTTTGACCACGCTGTCACCGGCCCTGCACTTGGCTGCATCTGCTGATATGACATCTCATGGTGTAAGGTGAACTTATTTTATAGATAGATGTTGTAAGGGGGGCTACATTTGGAGAGATCCGTGCTTAATTTCTAAGCAATCTGACTAGATTGCTTAGAAATTAAGCACAGATCTCTCAGTATGTATGCCCCATAACGATAGCAATACGTGGCCCCACGCATCGCTATCGCCAGTGCTAGATTGGCCTGCATACAGGCACAATCTAGTAGATCACTCACTCCACCGCTGTGTGAAGTGAGCGTCCCCCCTGTCATCCCCCCTCACTCAGCATACATTGCGCTGTGTGCTGAGCAGGGAAAGAGATGTATGCTGAATGATCTGTGCTAGATCACTCAGCACACATCTCCCCGTGTGTACGGGCCTGTAGATATAAGTGGTGATATGCAGGTAAAGGTGCAATATATCACCTCAGTATATGTTGATCATATGATATGCAAACATCAAAGCAGCCTTTGTGATGTCGCTCAGGTTTGTAATTAGTCACTATCTAATATACTGTACAACTATCACAAATCAGTTGTATCTGCAAATATGACAGCTCACAGTTTAAAGTAAGCTTAGTTCATATATAGATATTGTAGATATCAGTGGTGAAGTGCAGGAAAATTAAGGTTTATCACCTCAGTGACTGGCTAACATCTTAAGGGCCCTACACACTATGCGATCCACCGAGCTGCCCGACAGCGGATACGGCCGACGGGCGATGCGGCGGTGGGGGGGGGGCAGTGACGGGGGGAGTGAAGTTTCTTCACTCCCTCCGTCACCCGGCTCTATAGCAGTGCAGGCAAATATGGACGAGATCGTCCATATTGGCCTGCATGCACAAGCGACGGGGCACCAGCGAGGCCGCGCATCGTTCATCGGTGCTGCCTCCACACTGAAAGATATGAACGGTATCTCGTTCATTAATGAATGAGATCGTTCATATCTTTCAGTAATATCGCCCAGTGTGTAGGGCCTATAAGATCCTAAGTGATGTCACTCAGCATGATATAGAGCTGATACTTATCAGCTGTAACTGCTCATTTGGCATTCACAGTGTAAGCTAAGGTATACTCCTAACTTATTTCATAGATAGATAGCCATTTAGCTTTGTTATTAACCACTTATTAACCTCTGAATATATTTTTTTCAAAAATTTTACCAAAATTGTTGATTTTTTTATGATCAATTTATGCAAATAATACCTAAGGAAATTATAGTACATCATGTTTAAATAGCTATTAGTTCACATGATTTGGACATTTTTGAGAAAAATAGCTTTATACTGTAAAATAAAATCATAATAGTATATTTTACACACAAACACGCACACACACACACACACACAGCCCACACACATACTAGCACTGCATGCCTGTCGTCATCAAGTGATTATTCATTTTATTCAATGATGCATTTTTTACTTTTACAGTTTTCTAGTTCACTCGTCTGCAATAATATCTTCTAGTTATTTATGTGAGTAATATTTACTTTAGCAATGACATACCGTTGAATATAAAAACAGATATCTTAACAAAAGTGCAAAGATGTCGTAACATGAAAATTCTTAAAGATCACATGGACACGTTCCGAAAATTATTGATGAGGGAGAGTAGAAAATAATGGTCAGTATTGTTTAAACTTAGTCCCGCACTGCCAGGACTTTGTCCAAACATCAAGGTCAGTTGGAAGCTTGTCAACCATTTTGGCTGCTCTGCAGTGCAATGAAGCACAAATAGTAATCCACAGGCAGTAATCAAGTATTATTTAAGGGAATGGAAAGTGTTAGAGTTTGAGCAATACTTATGTGTTTGTCACACTCGTAATTTCTCTGCCATGCCTCGTTCAAACATTTGGAAACCCCCTTTTAGAAATCCTGCGTTTGCTTCTGAGTGTCTATGTTTAATTTCTTATATACGGCTGCACAAACAACCTGCAGCCAGCATCAGAAACAGCTGCAGAACACTCTCCTAAATTTACAGCCTTTTAAAAGGAGAGACTGTCACCATCATTTCATTATCTACAGTATTTACTGACTTTTTATTGGACTTCTAATAGAATTTGATAAATATACCAAGTAGTTTTTTATATGTCAACTTATGCCTTTTATACAGCATGCGTTTATAACAAATTGATACTTTTGTTTTAAAATAATACTGTGGAAAAACTGTTTTTGTGTCTCTGAATTTAATATGTATTAACCAGTTGTGGTAATAGGAAGCATAGCAAACCCAGAAGCAGCATCCATACATTTATACAATGACCCCACTAAGAAAAGGGGGGAGTGTACTGCATATTAAATTTCTATACCGCTCAAGCACCACGCCTTCCCGCCACTGCTCAATGGGTATAGTTTTGGCGCTAGACACACTGGACAGCATCTCTGACATCTAGCTTACACGATGGTGTCACCTTGACCCATGATTTAGAGCTGATCAGTTTGTTGGACGAGGCTTCCCTGCATACCTGAGTGCCAACTTATTTAGAGACGGGGTATATGCAATTGCGGTCGAATTGCCGCAAATGTAGAAAAACGGGGCATTTTCGACACAAAAAAAAGATTCGACAATGCAATTCAGTACTTTTCGACAAAAAAAACGGCCGTTTCAGATTCAACTTTTTGAAATTCGACAGTTGTCAAATTCGACATGTCTGCAATGGTAAAAATGCGGCTTTTCGACAAAAGTATATTCAATTGAAGAATGTCGATTCGACAACAGTGCTTTTTGACAGTCATTTAATAAAAAATTTAAAAAACATGTTTTTTGTGTGTTTTTTTTGTTGCTAATAGCATATCTATTTATATTAGAAGGGATTATCTATCCACTTGGTTTGTCTATTAGGAGCCACAAGTATTATTTAATATATTTTTTAAAAGAATATTATTATTTTTTTACTGACTAAAATAATGGGGGTAATTCTTAGTTGATCGCAGCAGCAAGTTTGTTAGCAATTGGGCAAAACCATGTGCACTACAGTGGGGCATAAAGTGTAATGGGCACTACTGTGTGTGGCATACTGCGGGGTAAGTGGCACTGCTACTGCATGGCATAATGTGGTGTAAGCGGCACTGCTACTGTGTGGCATAACTTGAATAAGGGGCACTGCTACTGCATGCACAGTGTGGTGTAAGGGGCACTGCTGCTATGTGGCATAACTTGAATAAAGGGCACTGCTGTGAGATATAATGAGAATAAGTGTACTACTGTGCAGTGTAATTTGAACTGAGAGTACTACTGTGTGGTCACACCCCTCCCCAACAAGATAATGCCCCTTTTGGGGCGAGCTGAAGGCTCTCACTACTAAAAGTGTGGAGGGGCACCATGCTCTTTATATACACAGTGAACGAAAATGTGTAGTTATGGCTCTTCCTTGGTGTGCACAGATGTGTCCTCCTCTGTGTTCAGCACCCCTGCCCTAAATATTTCCTACAGGGAATACTATCTAATCCTCTACAACTGCTAAGCTATGGATTGGTCAATTGGGAAAATTCCTTCCCTTCTCCTTGTTCATGACCTACACCAATGAAGTTCCAGCTTTACCTAAAAGATCCAACCAAATACCAAATGTCTGACTATGGCACATGTTGTGTGTATTTTACTACAGAGAATGACACTTGTATGTTGTTCTAATATTAATTATACTTGTAAGATCATAGATTAAGAATTAGGAGGAGCCAGGAATAGTAAGGGGATTTGACTATTCCAGAAGCCAGATGCTGAAGCTGAGGTGGGCCTGTGTACTTTAATGTCAGGGTTTATTTATAGTCCCAGTCCAGCCCTGCATAGATACATAGTTTTTCTATAGATAGACAAAAAGATAGTGATAAAGTGTACAAAAATTTAGATTTACCACTACAGTAGGTTGCACATGTGACTGGCTAAGATCACAAACAGTCTTTGCGATGTAAATCAGCTTTCTTGTTACTGCTTGGCAAATAGCTGTTACTTATCAGCAGTATCATTTAGCAGCTGCATCTGATGGTATGAAATCACCCTGTAAGGTGCTTATTTCAACCCAAAGGTGCCCATACACTAGATGATATCATGAGCGATTTGCCCGTTTTCGACGGATCGGAACTACAAATCGTTCATAATAGTGCAGAACGTTCAGTGTCTGTGAATGATAACGATCACAATGTGTAGTCCCGCTGGTCATTGGTCGGAGCTTCTGATCTGCCCTGCTGCAGGGCAGGCCTGACGCTATTATCAACGACAGCATGCTCTTGGATATAGCCATTCTCAGATTTTAAGATATATCTTAAAGACATATATTACAGGTTGAGTCTCCCTTATCCAAAATGCTTGGGACCAGAGGTATTTTGGATATCGGATTTTTCCGTATTTTGTAATAATTGCATACCATAATGAGATATCATGGTGATGGGACCCAAGTCTAAGCACAGAAGGCATTTATGTTTCATATACACCTTATCCACACAGCCTGAAGGTCATTTTAGCCAATATTTTTTACAAATGTGTGCATTAAACAAAGTGTGTCTATATTCACACAATTCATTTATGTTTCATATACACCTTATACACACAGCCTGAAGGTCATTTAATACAATATTTTAAATAACTTGTGTTTTAAAATAAGTGTGTGTACATTGAGTCATCAAAAAACAAAGGTTTCACTATCTCACTCTCACTCTAAAAAGTCCGTATTTCGGAATATTCCGTATTTCGGAATATTTGGATATGGGATACTCAACCTGTATGTGTATTGTACTATATTGTTTGCCCAGGATTGCTGGGGAGCTGCCGGGGAAGTTCAAGGGAAATCGTTACAGAGAAATCATCATTTACAGGACGTCTAGTGTATGGGGCACCTTAAATATTATATGCAAACAATGAGAGACACAATGATAGACAGATACATCTCACCTCAGTAGGTTGATGATGTAACTGTCCAACATCATATTCAGCCTTTGTGAATTTTACATACATTTTTTATGCAAATAATGAAAACTAAATAGATAGATAGATAGATAGATAGATAGATAGATAGATAGATAGATAGATAGATAGATCAGTAGTATAGGAAAATATATACCACCTCAGTAGGTTGACAGAGAAAGATTGAGAGAGGGAGAGAAGCAGACTTGCAAATTTCAATGTATCATCTCCATAGCCTGGTCATGTGTCTACCTTATTTCATAGACAGCGTTTGTGATATCACTTAGCTTTATTATTAATGTCACTGCTAGCTATAGAATTGTCCCTGATCAAGTTTATCTGCTGATATGATGTTTCATGATGTAAGGTATGCTTATTTTAACCTAAATGTTATATGCAAGTAATGTTGCATGGATACATATTTGATATATAGATAGACAAATGATTGATAGCAGTGATGAAGTGTAAGATAATTTAGATTTATTACCACAATGGGTTGACCATGTAACTGGCTAACATCATAGACAGCCTTTGTGATGTCATTCAGCTTTCTTGTCACTGATTGGCATAGAGCTGTCCCGAATCAGCTGTATCTGGTGATAAGACATCTCACTGTGTAAGGAAAACTTTTTTCCACATAAATCATATATGCAAAAAATAATAGATAATGAGAGGGAGATTAGTAATAAAGTATAGGAAAATATATATCACCTAAGTATGTTGATGATGTGACTGGCTAACATCATACAGTATTTAGCCTTTGGGGGGTATTCAATTAGTGGCAAATTTTCCGACAGTTGGAAAATCTGCACTTTTCGCCCGTTATTCAATGCCCGTGCCGATTTTTCGACTGGTCAAAAAATCCAGCACTGGTGAAAACCACGTGGATCAGCGAATTCGCCGCTGATACATGTGTTTTGTCAAATTTGTGGGCGTTTTAGCCTGTTTTTGGGTCTGTGTCCGCCCATGCCGATTTGACCCCCCCCAAAAAAAGTGAAAAGGCATGTGCGACAATGTATTATAAAATAGGTAAAAAAGCCCGCTATTGAATACACGCTGTAGAAATAGTGCCATTTTTAGACCAGTCAAAAAAACGGCACTTAATTGAATTTGTGATTTCACTTTGCTTTATTATTGATGACACTTTTTGTCACTAATCAGCTGTATTTGCTAATGGATAGATAAACAGAAAGACAGACAGACAGACAGATCAGTAGAAAAGCATAGGAAAATATATATCAATATATATAGATAGATAGATAGATAGATAGATAGATAGATAGATAGATAGATAGATAGACGAGATAGGAGAAATGCAGGCACATTTTCTTTTATCACCTACATAGGCTGGTTATGTGCCTAACATCATAGAAAACCTTTGTGATTTCACTTTGCTTAATTATTAAGTAGTGTTTTCTCGGGTCGTTGGATAGACACAATTTAGGTTGACAGTCATTAGGTCGACTATGGAAGGTTGACATGCATTAGGTCGACAGGGACAATAGGTCGACATGGTCATTAGGTCGACATGTACTAGGTCGACAGGTCAAAAGGTCGACATGGGTTTTTTGACTGTTTTTGTCATTTTTTCTTCGTAAAGTGATGGGGAACCCCATTTAGTGCACCGTGTCCCCTCGCATGGCTCACTTCGCTTGCAATGCTTCGGGCAGGTTACCGTTCCAATCGTAGTCCACGTGGTTCCTTAAGCATGAAAAAATCAAAAAAATCTGAAAAAGTGAAAAACTCATGTCGACCCTTTGACCTGTCAACCTAGTACATGTCAACCTAAATGACCATATCAACCTATTGACCTTGTCGACCTAATGCATGTCGACCTTCAGTGGTCAACCTAATGACTGTCAACATAAGCTGTGTCGACCTAACGACCGTATCCCGTTTTCTCACACCTTCGCTCACGTGGATGTCTGTTATTGCTCAACAGAACAAATTTTACAAAGAAAGGCCAGTCTTTCCAAGCCTCAGTCCTCAAGACACACTAACAGCCCAGCATATTTAATGAATATAAACATAAGTGGTCAGGAAAAGGATACATTTTCCATAATAAACAAAGAAAGAAACAAACAAACAAACAAACAAACATAATAGAACCAGTAGGAGATAGAACTGCAATTTCTAAACACACATTCTCCCACCTCATGCTAAGGCACCTGTCTCTTCTTCCTGGCAACTACTCTCTGGTCCAATACACTGATTGAGCTCTCAGATCGCCACATACAGCAAACTTAGTAGAAGAAGCTGCTATCCTAGACATGTGCAGCAGCACCGCTTTGTCCACTCTCTGTTATTGGCATTACTAACAGACTGCATGTGCATGCATATTAATTTTTTTGCATACTAATCACCAGCAAATTAGCAACCTGCTAATAGATATAGCTTTCTGTAGTGTCACAAAAGTGTTTATAGCTCTACTTGTTGTTTGTGAATGTTCTTTTTTAATGATATTTTATAATTAATACAACAATATTTATATTGATTGTCAAACCAGCAGCCCATACACCTTTTTATTGTGCGCCCTCACTAATACCCCTTTTGTAAATATTTATAATTGTTGGATGTCCAGGTCCACGTTGTGAAGGAAGCCGAAAATTGGTTTATTTAACTTTTTTTATTATTACTAATTGTATCATATAACATTTAATATATTGTATTTTTTACACTAGCGCCCACTTTATTGTTATTTTTGTCCCTTAAATTGCATGTTGTAACAGCAGCTGTTGTAATCATATTATATACTATTGCTATTGTGGTCATAATTTGAGCCGCAGGCTAAGAGGAGGGGGTTTCTGGGCAGTATTATCAAAAGTAACAAGAATAATCATTACTAGACAGAGACTTTTTTATTTCCATGAATTTATGGAGTTATTCGTGTTATTTCTAACCTGCATTATTATATATTTCTAGTAGAGACTCATAGCCATTTAATACATTGGGTGTAATTCTGAGTTGATCGCAGCAGGAACTTTGTTAGCAGTTGGGCAAAACCATGTGCACTGCAGGGGAGGCAGATATAACATGTGCAGAGAGAGTTAGATTTGGGTGTGGTGTGTTCACAGAAACAAAATAACCCAACCAAATTTAACTCTTTCTCTGCACATGTTATATCTGCCCCTCCCCCCCCCCCCCCCCCCTGCAGTGCACATGGTTTTGCCCAACTGCTAACAAACTTGCTGCTGCGATCAACTCAGAATTACCCCCATTGTCTTTTTTGGGGAGGAACTGTTGCAGATACTAAAGGTCCATACACATTAGATGATGTCGCTCTGTGAGCGACGTCGTCTAATGTTTCCCCTTCCTGGGCCGGCCGATCGGCGGCCGACTGTACACACTGAGTGATATGACCGCTCATATTGCTCAGTGATGTCACACCGCCGCCAGCCGTGCATGCAGGTCCTGGACGACAGTCCAGATCCTGCATGCATGCTCTACCGACAGCGACGATCGTTGCCGACCCGCAGGGCCGCGCATCGGTCGTCACTGGTGGCATACACACTTGCCGATAAAATGAGCAACGTCGCTCAAGGAGGGGGAAAATGAGAGATGTCGCTCAAGGAGGGGGAAAATGAGCGACGTCGCTCATTTTGTCGGCAAGTGTGTATGGACCTTAAGCATCATGATAAGCTGCTTGTTTCTATAATAATATCAATACTTTGCACAGTATCTTATTATGTTTAGGTTTTTGTATGATTTTATGATACATATTATTGGATATAAAAAATAAATATATGTATAACCTTTAATTAGATTGCGGCATCTTCAATTTATAACTACATCCGTGAATCTCAAACACAGTTGTTTTTTTCTCTTTTTCTTTGCTATATCCTATAAATCGCCAGAGGTTTATGCTCAACAGCGAATGAGAATCATGGCTGTCTTATGTATGTGTAGATAATACTATTTCTATGTATATACATGTTTGTGAATATGAACATTAGCGCCTAGGTCTTTTCCAAACAATGTTACATGGATAGCAAGATTATAAATAGACAAAAAGATAACAGTGATGAAGTATAAGAAAATTTAGATTTACCACCACAGTAGGTTGATCATGTGACTGGCTAAGATCATAACCAGGCTTTGTGATGTCATTCAGCTTTCTTGTTACTGCTTGGCATAGAGCTGTCACATATCAGCTGTATCATTTAGCAGCTGCATCTGCTGGTATGAAATCTTCATGTAAGGTAACCTTATTTCAACCTAAATGTTATATGCATGGCAAACAATTTGAGACAGATAGATAGATACAGTGTCGGACTGGGGCATAAAGGGCCTACCAGGGAAATGCAGTGGTAGGTGCCCATGCTTAAGTGTGTCGCCAGGCAATAGTGGAGGTGTGGCCAACCATCACAGAGGCTTGGCTAAACTTTATGACAATGTACCAGATTAATAACAGCAATGAACTGTAGAAAATACACCATAGTCCTGTGCAGTATAATGTAATATATGTATAATGTATAATTAAAGTACACTAGGATAGAGTTTGGAACCTAATCACAAGAGGAGGTGGGCCCACAGGCAGAGGAGGTGGGCCCACAGGCAATGGGGCCTTCCGGTGGTTTCCCCTGTTCCCCTGTGGGCCAGTCCGAGCCTAGATAGATAGATAGAAAGATACTGTAGATAGATTTATCACATCTATAGGATGGTTGTGTGTCTAGTTAACATCATTGACAGCCTATGTGATATCACTTACTGTAGCTTTATTATTAATGTTACTGCTTGCAATAGAACTGTCCCTGATCAACTGTATCTGCTGATATGAGACAAAAAGATTGATAGCAGCGATGAAGTGATTGATATTTATCACCACAATTGGTATGTAACTGGCATCATAGACAGCCTTTGTGATGTCATTCAGCTTTCTTGTTCCTGCTTGGTATAGAACTGCTACATACAGTATTAGCTCTATCTGCTGATATGAAATCTCACTGTGTAAGGCAAAAAATAATAAACAGACAGATAGAAAAACAAACAATTGGGAGATAGGAGAAATGCAGGCACATTTACATTTTTCCTCTCCATAGGCTGATTATGTATCTAACATCATACAGTATACAGCCTTTGTGAATCACTTTGCTTTATTGTTGATGTCACTGTTTGTTATAGAACTTTCACTAATCAACTGTATCTGCTGATGGGTGGGTGTATAGATAGATAGATAGATAGATAGATAGATAGATAGATAGCTGAGGTACTGCCATTATTTAAAAAGGGATCCAAAAATCATCCGGTAACTACAGACCGGTTAGTTTGATGTCTATAGTGGGGAAAATATTGGAAGGAATTCTAAGGGATAGCATACAGGAGTATCTACAGACCGCTAGGATTATTAGCAAGAACCAGCATGGGTTTGTGAGGGACAGATCATGTCAGACTAACTTAATTAGCTTCTACGAGGAAGTGAACGATAATCTTGACCAGGGAAAAGCGGTGGATGTGGTCTACTTAGATTTTGCAAAAGCCTTCGATACAGTGCCTCACAGGAGACTGATCATCAAATTAAAGGAGCTTGGCCTAGGAAAAAAACTGTTTGTACATGGATAAGTAACTGGCTGGATAACAGGGTACAGCGAGTAGTGGTCAACGGGAAGTCCTCAAGCTGGACAACAGTAGTCAGCGAAATTCCACAAGGGTCTGTACTCGGGCCACTCTGTTCAACATATTTATCAATGACCTAGAAATAGGCCTGGAAAGCACAGTGTCAATCTTTGCAGTTGATACTAAACTGTGTAGGGTAATTCATTCGGAAATAGATGTGGAGTCTCTGCAGAATGATTTATCTAAACTTGAAATCTGGTCGTCTAAATGGGTAATGAGGTTCAATATAGAAAAATGCAAGGTTATGCATTTCGGGACTAAAAACAAACTTGCATCCTACATATTAAATGGGGAAAGTCTAGGGGTAACAGTATTGGAAAAAGATTTGGGGGTACTCATTTATAATAGGCTTAATAGCCGTATACAATGTCAAAGCGCAGTAAAGAAGGCAAGTAAGGTGCTAGCGTGCATAAAACGGGGAATTGAGACAAGGGACGCGGATATAATCCTGCCGCTGTACAAATCATTGGTACGTCCGCACCTGGAATATTGTGTTCAGTTTTGGGCACCATTGTATAAAAAAGATATCGGTGAACTCGAACGTGTTCAAAGGCGAACTACTAAATTGATTAAAGGGCTAGAGGGACTGGATTACGAGGAAAGGCTTACTAAGATGAATAGGTATACACTGGAAAAGGGGCGTCTAAGAGGAGACATTATTCATTTCTTCAAATATGTAAAGGGACATTACAAAGAGTTATCAGAGGAATTATTTATTAAAAGAACTCTGTTTAGGACACGTGGGCACTTGCTGAGGCTGGAGGAGAGAAAATTTCGTAAGCAATGGAGGAAAGGGTTCTTCACTGTTAGGGCAATAAGGATTTGAAATTCCCTACCAGGGAAGGTGGTAATGGCGGACTCTGTAAATTTATTTAAAAATGGATTGGATACATTTCTGATTGAAAATTATATCCAAGGTTATAACATTTAAAATATTGACGTTGATAATCCGGGCATAACATGATTTATAGTTGTTAACTAGTCATAAAACATTACTTCAGCAGGTACAATATAATCAACTCAACTTAATACAGAATACAGGTTGAACACGATGGGCATTTTGCCTCTATTCAACCTCAATTACTATGTTACTCTATTTAGGACACGTGGGCACTCGCTGAGGCTGGAGGAGAGAAAATTCTGTACGCAACAGAGGAAAGGGTTCTTCACTGTTAGGGCAATAAGAATTTGGAATTCCCTGCCAGGGAAGGTGGTAATGGCGAACTCTGTAAATGCATTTAAAAATGGATTGGGTACATTTCTGATTGAAAATGATATCCAAGGTTATAACATTTAAAATATTGACGTTGATAATCTGGGTGTAACATGATAGTTGTTAGCTAGTCATAAAACATTACTTCAGCAGGTACATTATAATCAACTCAACTTAATACAGAATACAGGTTGAACACGATGGGCATTTTGCCTCTATTCATCCACAATTACTATGTTACTATGTTACGATAGATAGATAGATAGATAGATAGATAGATAGATAGATAGATAGATAGATAGATAGTAAAGTATAGGAAAATATATCACCTGTGTAAGGTAAGCTTATTTTAACCTAAATCTTATATTCAAAACATGATTGATTGATTGATTGATTGATTGATTGATTGACTGATAACTAGAGATGGGAAGATAGATAGATAGATAGATAGATAGATAGATAGATAGATATTTGTTTCTTTTTCTTTTTGCCAATTAATTATTGGCAATTAATGGGTTAATTAACACTTTCTTCCCAAAACACCAGAATGAATGTAAGAAAGATGGATGAGGGGGGAAGGGGGGGGGGGGGGAGGGGGACGGACGGGGGACACACGACCTTTAGGAGACAGATGGTCACATCCTCACCTCAGTAATGTCAGTGGAAATATCCCACTGTTATGTGGGCCACTGTCTGATCCTGCGGAACTCCGTCAGCGGTCAGCCACAGAACACTTCAAGTTCTGTGTGTGGGTTGATGGGCCGTGGGCGGGAGGACAGGACAGCGCAGGACGGGCAGGCGTGAGGGAGCGTAAGGGAGCGTGGTGTGACGTCAGCACGTCACACCGCAGCCAGGAACATAGCACAGGGCGGCCTGGAGCACAGCGCAGGGCGGGCAGGAGGGAGCGCAGTGTGACGTCAGCACGTCACATCGCGAGCCGGGCGGTGCTGGATGGGGCTGTGTCTCGGCAGCATGACCGTCCATTACCCCCAGGAATTTCATTTTTACCCCATTTGGGTAATTTACCCCTGTTCTCCGACCACTGCTGTAGATCGTACAAATGTACGATCTCGATGCATCATGTGCACATTGTGCATGTTTTGGGTACAATTACGATGTGATGCGCGTCTCCCTGGTCAAACGTAGCATCCTCAGATCATACGTGCAACCCATATTATCCATTGTTATAGTATGCACATCGTACCTTGTTTTATGTACATATACATCGTACGATTTTGAGTGGCATTTCTTGGACTTTATTTTTTGTGAGGCACACAAGCGATCGTTTAACGATGGGTCGTTAGCACATAATGTGTCACTCGTGTATTGAAATAATGAGCGCTGTAAAAAAAGAAATTTAAAGCACAACAAAAGCAGACATTTAAAAGGGTAATAATAAGCAAATGTTTGCGGCTCTTTTGAGATCTTTTTTGAGAGGGTGTGCAGGTATTTTTTCTGCAACAGATGGATTTCTCATAGTCCCAGCAATTCTAACCCTGACCTTACCCTAGCTTGTGGTGTCCTTGGAGCTCTTCTTACCGATTCCACTTGCTTTGGGGCTTGCATTCAGGTTCCGGCTCTCAGCGGCTTTGACATCTCCGGCTGCTGCAGCAGCGGCTGATGATGATGACGTCAGACACCGCAAGCGTGGTGATCGCTGGTTGTGACCTGACGGTGTGATGCTGCTTCCCGCTGTGCTGTCTTGCGGCCCCAATGCATTTCGTAGCTATGTGCTGCTTTGTCAAGGATTTGTTCCTGGTATTTTGGGTTCTTATTTAAAGGGTCCATTCAAATAAATTTTACTTTTCTACCAGTGGAAACGGACTTCCACAAAAAAATGGAACGATATTCTGGATTATTGCTCTAGAAAACTGATTCTTTTAATTATAGAGGATAGAAAAATACGTTGATGTTCTACTATGTCCCCAAATTGCATAACTTTGCAGTGAGCCCCCTGGAAGACCAATAGTATCCGGGATTGGATCTATAACATTAAATCTTTCGAAATACATAGACTTTTATGAACAAACTATGGTAGAATTACAGAAAAGCTTTTTAAAGATACCATGAGTATTTTGAAAAATTCTTGAACACATTGAATGGAAGGAAGCATATTTCCTTTGTTCAAGTAACATAAAATCCCTATACACTTGCATCAGTCACGATGATGGCATGAAGGCCACCGACACTATCTCTCGTCCAAATTAAACATGGACAATAAGCAAATTACTTTCATCCTTAGCAATTTTGACTTCTTTCTCAAGCATAATTACTTTTGGAACATTGGGGAATTCTTCATACAGCAACACGGAACTGCAATGGGGATGTCATTTGCTCCCAGTTATGCAAACTTGTTTGTTGCAAACTGGGAAGATGACCATCTGGCAAAACAACATCTACAAGGAGCATATCATAAGATGGCATCGTTATATCGGCGACATTTTCTTTATATGGAATGGGACAGAACAAACACTTGAGGAAATTATTAAACATATGAATCACAACAACTTGAATCTGGAATTCACAACAATATACAGCAAAGAAATAGTGGTATTCCTTGATCTTGAAATTTTCATTGAAAAAAATCAACTTCGGAACTAGAATACACTTCAGGAAAGTGAACAGCAATAATATGTTATCCTATGACAGTAACCACCACCAAAGATGGTTAAAGAACACTCCAGGAGGACAACTCAGGAGGCTGAGGCAGAATTGCACAGAAGACATAACATTTAAAGAATGAAGCCAAGAACTTAAAAACAAATTCCTACAGAAAGGATACAAAGAGGCCTCCATCAATGAAGAGATTGAGAGAATACCCAATCAAATCAAATGAACAGGAAATATGAGATTAAAGACCATATAACCTGCGACAGCGAAGCCGTAATCTACCTATTAGAATGCCGTTGTGGCATTCAATATGTAGGGCAAAGCAAAAGAAAAATGAAAGTAAGAGTGGCGGAACACAAACAATATAAAAAGAGGAGTAACAACAATCAGAAGCAGCATGGTTGGGAGATTATTGATTTCGACACCAAAGATGTTTAGGTCTTTGTAGATGTGGCACAGCCACAGCCGGCTCTGCAGGATATGCCGGTGCAGTGATACCCTTTCAGAGGAGTGGGATTATTCTGTGGGGTGCCCTCATGGCCAGTAGCTTCATCTTTAACAATGGGCGTTCTCAGGGCTCGCGCTGTCATTTTCAGCACCTCTGTATTCAGTGGGGTGGGCCTCATTCCATCAGGGATGGCATGCGATCGGGGGGAGGTAGGAGAGCAAATGAAAATGATATTAACCTTGCACCAATCCCATTGACGTTATATCTAGTATAGACTATAGATATGCTCCAGCAGCCTAATGTTGTTAGATGTAGCTGATTCTGGGGAGATCAGTGGAGTTCAACTAAAAATCACAATATCAGTGACATGCTGACCAGACGTCTCATTTTGCTTTTAAAAATAGGAAGTGGGAGGGATGCAGGAAGGGTGCCCACTCTTCTGGAGGTGCTGGTGACTACCTTAAAAACTGGGTGCCTCCCAAAAGTTCCTGAAGAGTAGGCAAGTATGTGGCCACAGAAAAACAAGTTTAACATTGCTCCTGTGAAACCCTTCCGGCTAATGGGATCCGGTCTCTAGGTCGACAAGACTTAGGTCGACAGTGCCTAGGTCGACGACTATTGGTCGACAGTACGTAGGTCGACATGGTTTCTATGTCGACGGGGACTCTAGGTCAACATGTACTAGGTCGACATGACAAAAGGTCGACATGAGTTTGCGGTTTTCACATTTTTTTCCATTTTTTTTTACTTTTTCATACTTTACGATCCACATGGACTACAATTGGGAACAGTAACCTGTGCCAAGTGCAGCGGTAGCGGAGGGAGGCACCTTGCCCGAAGCATGGCGAGTGAAGCCAGTCACTGTATGGACCAATAGTGGGTGACCTAGACACTGTCATAAGCCTATTCTATCTAACATACCACACCCCCGGCTAATACGGTACACTTACTTGTGGTACCTGAATACAGGGGTGTAGCAAGGGTGGCTCCGGTGGAGCGCGAGCTCCGGGTGCCGGAAAAGCTAAAGGGCGCGCCGCTGCTGTCCCCCCCCTCTCTCCGCCCGCTATACCATGGTTGGAGGGACTGTCAGCCATAGAGGAGGTGGAGGAGTAGAAGCAAGGGGGTGCACATTGACTTAACTCGGATACTAGGTAGGGAACAGGGCAGGCCAGAGGCGCCAGCAGGAGACACGGACAGCCAGCACATACCGGAGCTCTGCCGTCCTCTTTATATGTTTCACAGTCTGCTTGTAGCTGTGCAGTGGGATTACTTCTGTCCTGCTACACCACTCTCTGCCCCCAGCTGCTCCAGCACCTCTTTCTGTCCCAGCTACTGCTGCAGCACCTCTCTGCCCCACACCTCTTTCTGACCTGGCTGCTACAACATCTCTCTCTACATTGATGCTGCGGAACCTCTCTCTCTGCCCCAGCTGCTGCTCCAGCACCTCTCTGCATTAGAAGCTGCAGAGTAACATGTATAAGCGGCTTTACTGTGGCATAACGTATATAAGCGACTACTGTGGTGTGACGTGTATAAAAGGCTCTACTGTGGTATAATGCGTATAAGTGGCTCTACTGTGGCATAACATGTATAAGCAGCTTTACTGTGTTGTGTAACGTGTATAAGGGCATAAAGTGTATAAGGGGTACTACTGTGTAGTGTAATGTGAATAATGGACAATACTGTGTGGTGTAATCGGAATTAGTAATATTTTGTGGCCACTCCCCTTTCCCATGAAGCCACGCCCTTATACTTTTATTGCACGCCCTAGGCATGTAACATGCACCCAATCCAAGACAGGAGAGGGGGCACCGAAATATACCCTTGCTCCGGGCTCCATGGAACCTAGCTACACCTCTGCCTGAATATAGTGTCTCATCCCTTTGCGACTGCTGTCTTTTGCTCCGACTACGCAGTTGGTATGGCGTCCATGACCAACAGGGCCCCCGAATACACGGGTGCTTAGCACAAAGTACTTGATGGGACACACATGGACAACAGGTGCAGTGCAAGAAAGAAATGATTGGCGCCAGACCATCTTGTAATGCAAGAACAAGAAATTTACACTCCTTCATATCCTCCAGCACAGTAAGCGTAATGGTTACAAGCTCTACTTCGCCAAACTCCTCCAGCATTTTTCTTTCAGCAGATGGTAGTTGCTGTATAGTTTAAGCTTGATGGTTACAAAAGGTTAACTATAGTTTAATTTCCACTCCAAACGAACCCCTCCAGCACAATTTTTACACATATGACACAGCAGTGAAAAGACTACTCCAGGGGCTATCAACCAGGGATCCAGCATTACACGTCACATAGACACTCACCCTCTCATGCATTGTCTGTCTCTTCACAGGAGATCTCTCGTCTTCCACTGTGGCATCAGGCAGCACTCTCTTGTCTGCTGCAGGAGGTCACACTGTACAGGAGTGCTCTCCACTGCACACTTCTCACTGCAGGCACATAATAGCCAAAAATACTCCCCCCATTTGTTCTCTGCCAGGGGTCTCTTTCTCAAAATGCAGACTCTGTTACTCCAGCTGCAGTCACTTGCATGAGGCAACGTCATGCCTCTCTCAGGGGCTTCCCCTCCTATCTGGGGGCAATTGGAGGGAGTCTTTGTATTACAGGGCTTTCCCCCTTCTTACAGACGATGGGGCTCTTCAAAGGTGCCATTTTACTTATTGGGCTTTGCCCCTTTACATTTATTGTGCCCTCGTGGCAGCGCCACGCACCCCCCTACTGCCAGGATACTGCGTGACCTCCTTACTCCTGTCCCGCGGCCCAAGCTAAAATGGCCACCACTCTCACATGGTCGCTGGGTACCTGAGTCTTTATAGACTTGTGTCCCGAGATCAAGGGCTACAGCTGCGGGCCGAATGTGTCACTAGGCCATTCCCCTTTTACGTTGCATGAGGCCACACACCCTTTGCAGCCAGCTCCCCCTGCACTCCCAGAGATTGATGGGTGACATCACCGGAGGTGTGGCTTAATCATGGCAGTGCCGGGAGGCGGGGCTTATAAACAGGGGTGTAGCTTAAGCCGGTACTGCCAGGTATTACACTCCTGCAAAGCTTTGTAGGAGTTGATCCTTGTGATGGCTGTGCAGTGGCAGAACTACCTCCAGTGCAAGCTGTGCCTTGCACTGGGGCCCGCCACTGTCAAAGGGCCCAAAGCAGCACGCCATTTAATGAGTCAAACTGACAAGCTGCTGTTTGCAGCGGCCACGGGGGAAGGAGGAGGAGGGAGGTGGAGGAGGGAGCCGCAGCAGCGCTGTGTAATTGGTGGAGGTGCTGCTGCTGCTGTCCCTCTCCTTCACCATAGGCTGTCCTGTGCGCATCCCAGCATTCACAGCGGCGGAGGACAGCCTATGGTGAAGGAGAGGGACAGCAGCAGCAGCGCCTCCACCAATTGCATTGCACTGCTGCAGCTCCCTCCTCCACCTCCCTCCTCCCCTGCCCGGGATCTCTGCCAGAAGAAGCTGCACCAAGGAGCCTGACTGCCAGCGGAGACAGTAAGTATAATCTATTCTTTCTTTCTTTCTTTCTATTCTGTCTGCCTTAATGTGTAAAAAGGGGGGACGCTGTCTGCCGTAATGTGCAAAAAGGGGGACGCTGTCTGCCGTTATGTGTAAAAAGGGGGACGCTGTCTGCCGTTATGTGTAAAAGAGGGGACGCTGTCTGCCGTAATGGGTAAAAAGGGGACGCTGTCTGCCGTAATGGGTAAAAATGGGACGCTGTGTGCCGTAATGTGTAAAAAGGGGACGCTGTGTGCCGTAATGTGTAAAAAGGGGACACTGTCTGCCGTAATGTGTAAAAAGAGGTCGCCGTCTGCAGTAATGTGTAAAAAGGGGAGTCTGTCTGCCGTAATGTGTAAAAAGGGTACGCTGTCTGCCGTAATGTGTAAAAACAGGACGCTGTCTGCCGTAATGTGTAAAAAGGGGACGCTGTCTGCCGTAATGTGTAAAAGGTGGAAGCTGTCTGCCGTAATGTGCAAAAAGGGGAATCTGTCCGCTGTAAGGTGTAAAAGGGGTTCTACCTGGTGTAGTGGTGCTACTGTGCGGCGTAATTTGAATAATGGAGACTACTGTGCACCGTTATATGAATTGGTATTATTTTATGGCCACACCCCTTCCCCACGAAGCAACGCCCCTATATTTTTTGCACGCGCTTACGGCGCGCACTGCTTCTATTTTACATAGTGGGGGGTAGCTCCGATGCCATTTCTTGCACACAGTGCTAAACTGTCTAATTACGGCACTGTTGCTAGGTATCCATTTCTCTGGCCCTGAGCAGGACACCCTCACCAGATCCTCTCCAGGGATGAGGGGGTGGACTTGGATGGGATGAGGGGGGGGGGCCAAAGCATTTTGTCGCACCTGGGCCCACCGCTCACTAGTTCCGCCACTGTGGCTGTGCACAGGTATGATCTCATTCCAAATTGCCTTAATTGAGTCTTAGCAAAGTGCCGATTCAAGTAAGTGAATTATGAAGCAGTTGTCAGTGATGCTCTGTCACCTGTCATTAGAAGGTGGAATTGCGATAGGTTATCTGGCAAGTAGCACACATTGCACAATGAAAAGATTATTCATCATCATAACTGGTGCATCAATATTTATTTGTTATCAAAAGATTCCCCAAAGTCTTTAACCTCTTAAAACCTATGACTTCACTGACTATGGGGGTATCCTATTTGCCGCGGTAATTGGTTGCACACAAAAAACTCAGACTTTTATTACAATTATTGCCTGATGGTCATTATCGGTCTATCCAATTAAAGTCCATTTTTTTCGTGCAACCAATTACCCATTTATGCACGTAAATCACAAAAGATCCGCCAAAAATTCGAGGCAATCTGTTTTTGCACAAGTGATCGATTATAAAATGCTTAAGTATTGAGGATTTGGTTTTGCCTGCCTGTGGGCCACCCTCTCCTTTAGGAATCAGATTTCAGATCATGCAATGGAATTACACATTGTTATAATTGAATTAAACATGTAACCTGATGGATCAGAACAATTGATAAACATGGGTGTCATGTCCCACGATATCGGTGTTTCATGTGTTGTCATGTTTTTATTGCAGAGCTTTGCATTTTGTTAAAATTTGTCCCTCCTGATTTCCTGTAGCCAGGTTCTGATGTCATTAGTCCTGCCTTCATCCTGTCCTCAGCTCTGTGTGTGTCTGCCATTTTAGATTCTAACCAGCTCTGGTAAATCATCATCTTTTCACCTACTGCTGTTTTGTGCATAACTACAAGAATATCAGCTTGAAATAAACCCTCATCTGGATTCTTCTCACATGTCTCTGAAGTTGAGTTGACACTATCTGACAAGGTCTCTCGGTGTGAGTACTGGTTAATGTAGACATATACCCAGAGTAACTGTCTGAAGAAAACTACACTTATAGCCTAGTCATTGAGTCAGAATAGTGAAAAGATGATTGATAAAATGATTGATAAAAACTACCAGTAAGCCAGTTGCAGCTTCTGCAGATACAAATACATAACAAGCTTGCCTGTAGTGTAACAGTAAATCAGTGTTTGCTGCTATAGCACAGCTCATTATAGCATAACCAGCTACAACTTACTCTAGCTTTATTCATATCCATTTTCCTGTGTACTATCATGGCTGAAGGAAATACAGTTCCAGCTATTCAGGATGAGCAATGTCTACAATCAGAACAAGCAGAAGTTATGGATCTCAACTTGCAGTCTAAACGCCCTGCAAAGCCTACATGGAAGGTAAAAGAGAATCTTGAAGGTAGGAGACATGAGCTTTCTTCCACTGTTCTAAACTTATGGCAAAAATTGCAAAGTCATATGTCCACCATTTTTCAGCCTGTTTGTGATGTGTCACGGCTAGAGGGCGCACTAGGACAGCTTTTTTTCAATATATGAACTTTATAAAGTGTCAAGTAAGGAATATATAAGCATTTTGAAGAAACTCAATAGCCAGGATTCTTTAGAAGAACTGCAAAACTTTAATTGTCTTAATTTGGATCGAGACAGTCTATTGCGTGAAGTTAAGTCTAAGACAGCAGCCAGAATTGCACAATTATTGGAAACATCATCACACATTTCTGTGTCCACCAGGCATTCAAAACGATCATCTAAGTCACGAAGCTCAAAATATTCCATGCTCAGCGAACAACTTATAAGTGCACGTGCAGAAGCAGAAACTGCTAAAATACAAGCCGATTTTGCACAACGGAAGGCAGAATCTAGAGCAGCACATGAAAAAGCAGAAATGGAATCTAGAGCAGCACGTGAAAGAGCAGAAATGGAAGCTCTAGAGAAACAATGTGAGTATGCCACAGCAATGGTACGGTTAAAGGTTTTGGAACAAGCTGGCAGTGGAAGTGAAAGGAACAGCATCAGTTCAAGTGAAGTGGATGTGGAGGATCCTCTTAAGCGCACAAGAGACTACGTCCTAAGCCAAAACAGTAAACCCCTGATTGCTGCAAACATTCCTGACAGTGCGGACATCCTTCCAGGGGACATCCTTCCAGAACAAAAAGACTCCGATCCCTATGCAACACGCCACATCCAAGGTCAGTACAATGCACAATCACTTGGTCATTCTGGCCCATTTTCACACACCACAATGCACCAAGGCCCAACACCTCAACAAACTCAATATACAAATGCTTGGTCACAACCCAATATGCCAGTAAGTCACCAAATCCCTGGCAACCACACAGTTCCACATGCAGCAAGACCTACAGACTTTAAACCAGCTCTTAGGCTGAATGCCTATGCACCGCCCTATCTCCCTATGTCTCTTACCCAGAACACCACAAATAATATGAACAGCACTACACAGCCTGCAATTCTTTGCCCAAAGTCAGAGAAAACAGACATGTCAGACTTTGCAAGATTCATGGTTCGTCGTGAACTTATTAAGACCAGCCTCACTAGGTTTGATGACCAGCCTGAGAACTACAGAGGTTGGAAATGTGCCTTCAGAGCCACAACAAATAACCTTGGTATTACTGCTGCTGAAGAACTAGATCTGCTGTGTCACGATCCGGGTATCTGGACGCCATTTCTTACCCATCAGATGCCTTCTAAGGCTGGCTCAACGCTCCAGGACCGGATCCCATCTGTTATCCTGATGTGTACATTCCTGTATCCTCTCCTGTCACTCTGGGACGCTGTCACAGTAAACGCCATATTACACCTGGCATGGCGTCTCCCGCGGCCTCCGCCGCCGTCCCTGAACTTCTGCATGCAGAGTGTCTGAGTGGCGATTACGTCAGCCGCGGCCTCCGCTGTGTCCGCGTGGTTGGATGTGCATCTGTCAGCCTGGCGCCTCCTGTCTCCGGTGGCCGGCGCCGCCATTGCTGTTTTCATTACCACATGGATTACAAACCAAACTTCCCTCCAAGTGTCTGCATGGGCGCAGCCATCTTGGATTCTGTCAGCTGATCATTTCCACCAATCTGTTCTCAGTATTGATAATCTGCATAATTGCCTAGCCAATCCCTTCCTTGCTGCAGGTATAAATACACTGTGCCTGAGCAAGGAAGGCGTCAGTGCTTTGGTTGTCAAACCTAGTTCCTGTTTGTCTCTCTCCTGTGATTGTCTTCCAGGTTCCAGCTCCTGTCTCAAGACTTCCACCATAGAGACCCGCACCAGCATTCCACCTGCGGTGTAGCCTGACTCTCCAATCCATTGTGGATTCATCTGTTTCCAGCTACAACATTACCTGCTTCCAGCTCAGCTTCCAGCAGAGTACAGCTTCCCTTAAAGGGCCGGTGTCCTTTCTACACTTTACCACTCTCCACCGGTATTATTATTTCTCCGCTCTCAAGTTCTACATTTCAGTTCATATTTCATCGCTCCCAAGTTCATTTATTATTTAACTGGTTCCAGCCAGTATCCACTCCGTGCTAACAACAGTCTGGTTCCAGCCAGTATCCACAGCAGCTGTTTTATCTTCAGCAACCCAGCTTTTCCTGGAACACCAGCTGGCACAATCCTGGGTTATCTCCATTGCTACAGTCGGGCCTGGTAAGAACTTTCCATCTAGAAGATCATAAGAACTATCTCACACTACCAGTGCCCTGTGGCTCCTGCCATCCTGTAGTACCCAGGAACTGTATTTATTCTTTGCTGACTTTTACGTTTTCTTTTACTGCTGCTGTGTTGCGGAGTTGTCATAATAAACATCATTGACTTTTATCCAAGTTGTCGTGGTCACGCCTTCGGGCAGTTATTATTCATGTTACTTACATGTCCAGGGGTCTGATACAACCTCCCAGGTTCCGGTACATCTCAGCCCCTACAACTGAGGCTGCCTCCCGTCAGCTCAGGCCCTCAGTTGTGACAGTAAGCACTGACCTAATGAATCCAGCCGGAGACCAGGATCAAGCGGCCAGGCCGATGCAAGAACTGGCAGCCCGACTAGAACATCAGGAGGCTGCACAGGGCCACATCATCCGCTGTCTCCAGGATCTCTCTACTCGGCTGGATGGGATTCAGACAACTCTCCGTGGATCAGGCGCGTCTGGTGCGTCAACCACAGTGACTTCAGCTATAACCCCACCCACCTTACCCATTTCTGCTCCACGTCTTCATCTTCCAACGCCAGCAAAATTTGACGGATCTCCAAGATTCTGCAGGGGATTTCTCAACCAGTGTGAGATTCAGTTTGAGCTACAACCTGGCAATTTTCCCAGTGACCGTACAAAAATTGCCTACATTATTTCTCTTCTCAGTGGCTCAGCCCTTGATTGGGCATCACCGTTATGGGAGAGGTCCGACACCCTGCTATCTTCCTACACTGCCTTCGTGTCAACATTCAGGCGCATCTTCGACGAGCCAGGCCGGGTAACCTCAGCTTCATCCGAGATTCTCCGTTTACGCCAGGGGTCACGTACTGTAGGACAATATCTGATACAGTTCCAGATCCTGGCATCCGAACTGGCATGGAACGACGAGGCCCTGTATGCTGCATTCTGGCATGGCTTATCTGAGCGTATTAAAGATGAGTTAGCTACCAGAGACTTACCTTCCAAGTTAGATGAGCTAATCTCACTCTGCATGAAAGTTGATTTACGTTTCAGAGAGAGAGCAACTGAGCGTGGAAGATCATCTGCTCCAAAATCTTCTGCTCCTCCTCCTCGCCAACTGTCACCATCTAAAGACGAGCCCATGCAAATTGGCCGTTCCCGTTTAACTCCTGCCGAGCGCCGAAGACGTCTCTCTGAGTCTCTTTGTCTTTACTGTGCAGCTCCGTCTCACACCATCAATGCCTGTCCCGAACGTCCGGGAAAACTCCAAACCCTAGCTCGCCCAGGAGAGGGCCGGCTAGGAGTAATGATCTCCTCTCCATCTCCTCATGGTTGTAATCTCCCAGTCTCGCTTCAAGTTGCTCAACGTTATCGGAACGTCATTGCCCTCCTTGATTCCGGAGCAGCTGGGAACTTTATTACCGAAGCCTATGTTAAACGGTGGTCCCTACCCACCGAGAGACTTCCTTCGTCCATTTCTTTAACTGCCGTGGATGGCAGCAAAATTTTTGATGCAGTTATTTCTTTAAGGACTCTACCAGTTCGTCTGAGAGTGGGAGTTCTTCATTCCGAACTTATTTCTTTTTTAGTGATTCCAAGAGCCACACATCCTGTGGTCCTGGGCCTTCCATGGCTCCGTCTTCACAATCCTACAATTGATTGGACGACTACGCAAATCCTGGCATGGGGTTCCTCCTGTGCTGAGACATGTTTGTTTAAAGTATTGCCTGTCTGTTCTTCCTCCCCCAGGTCGTCTGATGTTCCACCTCCTCCATATCAAGATTTCACGGATGTGTTCAGTAAAGCTTCTGCTGATATCCTTCCTCCTCATAGAGAATGGGACTGTCCGATTGATCTCGTTCCAGGGAAGGTTCCACCTCGAGGCCGAACTTATCCGTTGTCTCTGCCTGAGACGCATTCTATGGAGGAATATATTAAAGAGAACCTAGCAAAGGGGTTCATTCGACCTTCTTCTTCTCCAGCCGGCGCAGGCTTCTTTTTTGTAAAAAAGAAAGATGGTGGTCTGCGGCCGTGCATCGACTACAGAGGTTTGAACGACATTACCATCAAGAACCGTTATCCTTTACCCCTGATTACTGAGCTCTTTGACAGAGTTAGCGGAGCTACCATCTTTACAAAGCTGGACTTGCGAGGTGCATACAATCTCATCCGGATCCGCGAGGGTGACGAGTGGAAGACCGCCTTTAACACCCGTGACGGACATTATGAGTACCTCGTCATGCCCTTCGGATTGAGCAATGCTCCAGCTGTCTTCCAGCATTTTGTCAATGAGATCTTCAGAGACATTCTATACCGTCATGTCGTGGTCTATCTAGACGATATCCTCATTTTTGCCAACGATTTAGAGGAACATCGTTTTTGGGTTAAAGAGGTTCTGTCCCGTCTCCGTGTCAATCATCTCTATTGCAAATTAGAAAAATGCGTCTTTGAAGTCAAGTCCATTCCGTTTCTAGGGTACACTGTGTCCGGTTCCGGACTAGAGATGGATCCTGAGAAACTACAAGCAATCCAAAATTGGCCGGTACCCTTAACCCTCAAAGGGGTCCAGAGGTTCTTAGGGTTCGCCAACTATTACCGAAAGTTTATACGAGACTTTTCCACCATTGTGGCGCCTATTACTGCTTTCACTAAGAAGGGTGCTAACCCGTCCAAGTGGTCTGAAGAAGCCATGCAAGCATTTCATCTTTTAAAACAAAGGTTCATCTCTGCGCCTGTTCTGAAACAGCCTGACATCGACTCTCCTTTCATCTTAGAGGTGGATGCCTCCTCCGTTGGAGTAGGAGCGGTGTTATCTCAGAGGGCTAAAGATGGCCATTTACACCCTTGCAGTTTCTTCTCCCGGAAGTTCTCCCCAGCTGAGCGCAACTATGCCATTGGCGACCAGGAGTTGCTAGCCATCAAGCTCGCTCTAGAAGAGTGGAGGTATCTGTTGGAGGGAGCTTCTCATTCAATCACCATACTTACAGACCACAAGAACCTTTTATACCTGAAGGGCGCACAATGTCTCAACCCTCGTCAGGCCAGATGGGCACTTTTCTTTTCCAGGTTCGACTTTAAACTCCAGTTCTGTCCGGGCTCTCAGAATCGCAAGGCCGATGCCCTTTCCCGCTCATGGGAGCAAGAAAATGAGTCAGAGTCTTCAGACAAGCATCCTATTATAAATCCGTTGGCATTCTCCACGGTAGGGATGGACTCTACGCCCCCATCAGGGAAAAGTTTTGTGAAGCCGATGCTAAGGAAGAAGCTCATGCATTGGGCCCATGCTTCCCGTTTTGCCGGACATACAGGTATCCAAAAAACCCTGGAGTTTATCTCTAGGTCCTATTGGTGGCCAACTCTGAAAAAGGACGTCTTGGAGTTTATTGCATCTTGCCCAAAGTGTGCCCAACATAAAGTATCCCGCCAGTCGCCTGCGGGGCAACTGGTTCCACTATCCGTTCCCCGTCGACCATGGACCCACTTGTCGATGGATTTCATTACAGACTTACCCATGTGCAACAAGTTCAATACCATCTGGGTGGTAGTTGACCGGTTCACCAAGATGGCACACTTCATTCCTCTCACCGGTCTTCCGTCAGCTTCCAAGTTGGCTCAAGTATTCATACAAGAGATCTTCCGACTCCACGGTCTTCCTGAAGAAATTATCTCAGATCGAGGAGTTCAATTCACAGCCAAATTCTGGCGAAGTTTATGTCAAGTCCTCCAAGTCAAGCTAAAGTTTTCCACGGCTTACCATCCTCAGACCAATGGTCAAACCGAGAGGGTGAATCAGGACTTGGAGGCCTTCCTCCGCATCTATGTGTCCTCCTCTCAAGATGACTGGGTTCAATTACTTCCCTGGGCCGAGTTCTGTCATAACAACCAGTATCATTCTTCATCTGCTTCAACACCATTCTTCACTAACTTTGGATTCCACCCTAAAGTCCCTGAGTTCCAACCGCTTCCAGCAACTTCTGTTCCCGCAGTGGATATCACCTTGCATCAGTTTGCCAATATCTGGAAGAGCGTACGATCAGCTCTGCTCAAGGCATCGTTCAGGTACAAGAAGTTTGCGGATAAGAAGCGTCGAGCAGTTCCTGCTCTCAAGGTGGGTGATCGGGTATGGTTATCCACGAAGAATTTGAGGTTAAGAGTTCCCAGTATGAAGTTTGCACCTCGCTATATCGGTCCTTTCAAGATTGAACAAGTCATCAATCCTGTTGCTTACAGACTCCAGTTGCCTCCCTTCTTAAAAATACCCAGGACATTCCATGTTTCCCTGTTGAAACCGCTGATCTTGAATCGGTTTCATTCCTCACTTCCTCCAACTCCGAAAGTCCAAACTCAACGAGGCGTTGAGTATGAAGTGGCCAAGATCCTGGACTCACGTCACCGTTACGGTCAACTACAATATCTTATTGACTGGAAGGGTTATGGTCCTGAGGAACGTTCATGGACCAATGCTTCTGATGTCCATGCTCCTGCCTTGGTCCGGAGATTCCATTCCAAGTTTCCTCAAAAGCCAAAGAAGTGTCCTGGGGCCACTCCTAAAGGGGGGGGGGTGCTGTCACGATCCGGGTATCTGGACGCCATTTCTTACCCATCAGATGCCTCCTAAGGCTGGCTCAGCGCTCCAGGACCGGATCCCATCTGTTATCCTGATGTGTACATTCCTGTATCCTCTCCTGTCACTCTGGGACGCTGTCACAGTAAACGCCATATTACACCTGGCATGGCGTCTCCCGCGGCCTCCGCCGCCGTCCCTGAACTTCTGCATGCAGAGTGTCTGAGTGGCGATTACGTCAGCCGCGGCCTCCGCTGTGTCCGCGTGGTTGGATGTGCATCTGTCAGCCTGGCGCCTCCTGTCTCCGGTGGCCGGCGCCGCCATTGCTGTTTTCATTACCACATGGATTACAAACCAAACTTCCCTCCAAGTGTCTGCATGGGCGCAGCCATCTTGGATTCTGTCAGCTGATCATTTCCACCAATCTGTTCTCAGTATTGATAATCTGCATAATTGCCTAGCCAATCCCTTCCTTGCTGCAGGTATAAATACACTGTGCCTGAGCAAGGAAGGCGTCAGTGCTTTGGTTGTCAAACCTAGTTCCTGTTTGTCTCTCTCCTGTGATTGTCTTCCAGGTTCCAGCTCCTGTCTCAAGACTTCCACCATAGAGACCCGCACCAGCATTCCACCTGCGGTGTAGCCTGACTCCCCAATCCATTGTGGATTCATCTGTTTCCAGCTACAACATTACCTGCTTCCAGCTCAGCTTCCAGCAGAGTACAGCTTCCCTTAAAGGGCCGGTGTCCTTTCTACACTTTACCACTCTCCACCGGTATTATTATTTCTCCGCTCTCAAGTTCTACATTTCAGTTCATATTTCATCGCTCCCAAGTTCATTTATTATTTAACTGGTTCCAGCCAGTATCCACTCCGTGCTAACAACAGTCTGGTTCCAGCCAGTATCCACAGCAGCTGTTTTATCTTCAGCAACCCAGCTTTTCCTGGAACACCAGCTGGCACAATCCTGGGTTATCTCCATTGCTACAGTCGGGCCTGGTAAGGACTTTCCATCTAGAAGATCATAAGAACTATCTCACACTACCAGTGCCCTGTGGCTCCTGCCATCCTGTAGTACCCAGGAACTGTATTTATTCTTTGCTGACTTTTACGTTTTCTTTTACTGCTGCTGTGTTGCGGAGTTGTCATAATAAACATCATTGACTTTTATCCAAGTTGTCGTGGTCACGCCTTCGGGCAGTTATTATTCATGTTACTTACATGTCCAGGGGTCTGATACAACCTCCCAGGTTCCGGTACATCTCAGCCCCTACAACTGAGGCTGCCTCCCGTCAGCTCAGGCCCTCAGTTGTGACATGCTGATCATGTGGCTGGGCCCACAGTCTACAGAACGTGTCGAGACTCAGATCTGTCCACATTGATAATCCTGCGGCAGGCCTCATTGCTGCTTGGGAAAGATTAGAACGAAGCTTTGGAAGTCCTGAAGCCATAGAGAATGCTCTGTTCAAACGGCTGCGGGATTTTCCAAAAATATCCGGCAAGGACAATGAGAAATTCTAAGAGCTCAGTGACCTACTCTTTGAACTCCAGCTGGCCAAAATGGACACTCACTTACCTGGCCTCAGTTACCTGGACACAGCTCATGGGGTAAACCCAATAGTTTCCAAGCTGCCATATGGTATTCAAGAAAGGTGGACTACACTTGGGTCAAGATATAAAAGAGAAAATCGAGTCTCCTTTCCCCTCTTTTCTTACTTCTGTGAGTTTGTCAAGAACATTGCGAAACCAAGAATGACCCAAGCTTCTCCTACAGTGAGTCAAGTCATCCTGGTTCACCTACCCCCAAGTTTGACAGCCTACGCTCTAACTACAAGAACCACAGAGGTCCAGTATCAGTGAAAAAGGCTGAAATCCTTCCCACACCAGCATCAGCTCCTGTCAAGAGCAACCAAGGTGATAGGATCGAAAACCCCAACCGCATGTGTCCCATTCATAAGAAGCCACATCCCCTCAAGAAATGCATTGGTTTCAGAAAGAAACCCCTCCAGGAACACAAGGAACATCTAAAGAAATTTGGGGTATGTTTCCGATGTTGTGCTTCTACTGAACATTTTGCTAAGGACTGTAAAACTGCTATTAATCGCATAGAGTGCAGCTGTGAGGACCACGTGCAGGCACTGCACCCATCTCAACCCAATACTACACCCCCTGCACATTTCCCCTCTGCACCAAGGCATGGCGGGGAGAATGCAGATCAAACAGCAAGTCCTACTACTGTATCTTCTTCATGCACCAGAGTCTGTGGGGAAGATCTCCGGGACAAGTCTTGTGCAAAGATATGTCTAGTCAAAGTATACCCCAAGGGACAGCCAGGAAAGACTCTAAGGGTGTACACCATCTTGGACGACCAGAGCAACCAATCACTCGTAAGATCAGAACTCTTTGATCTGTTAAACTTAAAGGGAGATGCTTACTCTTACACCTTGGGTACCTGTAGTGGAATTACAGAGGAATCTGGAAGAAGAGCCAGTGGACTGGTTGTAGCTTCTCTCAAGGACAATCTTGAGATACCCTTACCCACACTTGTTGAATGTAATGTGATACCATCCAACAAAGAGGAGATTCCTATGCCAGAGGCCGCTCTTCATCACACTCACCTAAGGCCTATATCCAATAAAATACCAACCCTTGACAAAAATGCAAAGATCTTACTTCTGCTTGGTAGAGACATTCTCAGGGTACATAAAGTAAGTCAACACATCAATGGACCAAATGATGCTCCATTTGCCCAACGTCTTGATCTAGGCTGGGTTATCATAGGCAATGTCTGTATAGACAAGATGAAGACGCCTACCAAGATTTCCTCATTCAAGACAAACATCTTGCTTAATGGTCGCAGCACCTATTTTCAGCCATGCCTACATCATTACTGGGTGAAAGAGAAGCTGGGCAGCAGTAATTCGCAACATAGCCATCAAGATAATATGAACATGGTCCTGTCTTGGGACGACAGTCTCGGATCGACAGTGTTCAATTCAACAAGTGAGGACAACAAGTTAGCATCTGCGAGAGAAAATAAAGAATTTCTCAAGATTATGGACAAAGATTTCACTCAAGACGATTCCAACAGCTGGGTAGCACCTTAACCCTTCCGCTTTCCAAGAGTTAAACTACCAAACAATCTACAGCAAGCAGTTGCTAGATTTTCCTCTTTAAAACGAACTCTAAAGAGGAAACCAGAGATGGAAAAACTTTATGTGGATTTCATGCAAAATATATTTGACAGAGATCACGCAGAACCTGCACCACCAGTAAAGGAAGGAGAAGAATGCTGGTACCTTCCATCCTTTGGCGTGTATCACCCAAGGAAACCCAATCAAATTAGAGTGGTTTTTGATTCCAGCGCTCAGTATTATGACGTCTCCCTCAACAATCTGCTCCTTACTGGGCCAAACCTAAACAACAGCCTCATAGGAGTGCTAATTCGCTTTAGAGAAGAGCCTGTGGCAGTAGTAGCTGACATCCAGCAAATGTTCCATTGCTTCATAGTCAGGGAAGACAATCGGAACTACCTGAGGTTCCTGTGGCACAAAGACAATAACGTCAATAATGAAGTCATAGATTACCGGATGAAGGTACATGTATTTGGCAACAGCCCTTCTCCTGCTGCAGCAATCTATGGACTCAGGAGAACAGCCCAGGAAGGTGAGAAGGACTATGGATCTGACGCTCATCATTTTGTTGAAAAGAACTTCTATGTTGATGACGGACTTAAATCCCTACCCACAAGTGAAGAGGCAATCGATCTCCTCACCAGAACACAAGAAATGCTTTCTGTAGCAAACCTTAGGCTCCACAAGATTATCTCCAACAGCCAGAAAGTAATGGAAGCATTTCCTTCTGATGATCATGCCACCAACTTGAAAGATATTAATCTTGGTTCTGATGTTCCTCCCATACATTCCTCCCTAGGCTTGCTCTGGGACATTAAACAAGACATATTTACATTCCAAGTATCAAGCTATGACAAACCTTTCACCAAACGAGGAGTTTTATCTGTCATAAACAGTATCTATGATCCTCTTGGATTTGTAGCTCCAGTCACCATTCATGGCAAGATGTTGCTGAGACAGTTAACCAAGGTGAACTTAGACTGGGACACTCCATTACCTATTGAGCAACAACAAAGGTGGGAGACGTGGAAGAAGTCGTTGAAGATATTAGAACAACTCCAAATACCACGTTGATACACTCCCAGCTCCCTTTCAGCTGCCACCAGGAGAGAAATCCACATTTTCTCAGATGCATCGATGGAAGCCATAGCCGCAGTAGCCTACCTGAGGATCTTTGAAACCAACAACAAACTACACTGTGGATTTGTCCTGGGTAAAGCCAAATTAACCCCAAAACCTGCACACTCTGTACCAAGACTCGAGCTTTGTGCAGCTGTGCTAGCAGTAGAAATTGCTGAAGTTATAAAGGATGAACTGGATGTTCCAATTGATTCATTTGCATTCTACACAGATAGCAAAGTCGTGCTTGGTTATATACACAACCAAACAAAACAATTCTATGTATACGTCAGCAACAGAGTAGAATGCATCAGAAGTTTCTCCACTCCTGAGCACTGGCATCACATCACTACTAGCCTTAATCCAGCTGATCGTGGAACAAGATCTTCACCAAAACTCAACCTCCAGATCGGTGACCTTGTTCTTTTAAAGGATAAAGAGGCCCATCGCAATGAATGGCCAATGGGACTTATCACCAAGGTTGTTCCCAGCGACGATGGAAAGACTCGTAAGGTAGAGGTTAAAGTGACCAAAGGAGGCTCTGCCAAAGTTTTCTTCCGTCCAATCACTGAACTAGTACTTCTTCTTCCAAAGGAAGATATCACATAAAGAAGGACATGACTACTAGATCCACCTCATGATGGGAAGTATTCTATCTCAAACTTCCAGTTATGATATACCATCGACACCTTATTATTTGGATCATACTGTGGGTTGGTGGAAGTGTTTGCAAGTTGCGGCTTCCCCAATCCGAAGATGGGTTTAGTACTTGGAACTTGATCTAACATTTTCCTACTGTAATGGATTACAAGCTTCAAGACAATTCAGCCACAAGACTTCGACTGAACTTATTTCTTGTTATCGTTGTTTATTGTTACAGGTTTTCTCTTTTGTCTTTCAGGTCGCAAGATTAGTTCTGGACTTCATCTAAGGACATTACTATAATGTTTGATTTATCGTGAAATCTAAAGATTTCAGACGGGGAGTGTCATGTCCCACGATATATGTGTTTCATGTGTTGTCATGTTTTTATTGCAGAGCTTTGCATTTTGTTAAAATTTGTCCCTCCTGATTTCCTGTAGCCAGGTTCTGATGTCATTAGTCCTGCCCTCAACCTGTCCTCAGCTCTGTGTGTGTCTGCCATTTTAGATTCTAACCAGCTCTGGTAAATCATCATCTTTTCACCTACTGCTGTTTTGGGCATAACTACAAGAATATCAGCTTGAAATAAACCCTCATCTGGATTCTTCTCACATGTCTCTGAAGTTGAGTTGACACTATCTGACAAGGTCTCTCGGTGTGAGTACTGGTTAATGTAGACATATACCCAGAGTAACTGTCTGAAGAACACTACACTTACAGCCTAGTTATTGAGTCAGAATAATGGGTGCTTGGTTTGTTTCTATAGGCTTTACCAGAATTTACCTAATAGTTAGCCAAGCATATATGGTGGCAGGCCACACACCCCTCTGGTGGATGATCACACCCCTTAAGCATGGCCCCTACCACAGAATTCCCCTCGTGGGCTGTTCATGCCCAAGTCTTACTTTGGCTGTCATCAGGGATAATAGGATAGCCCTGAGCGAGTCAATTGCTTTCTTGCAATAATTGGAGAATCTTCATGGAGAGTCTTAAAAAAACGGTGTTTTCATTTAAATAAGATGATGGCAATTTAACAAGAAGACATTATGGTTTATTGGTCGCCTGCTACATAAGTGGTACCTTATCCTTGGCACAGTGAGAACAGGGACACAGAAATGCAGAATCACCCCCCACCCCATACCCCTATGTCTCTCTCTCGGTAAATCGTCTCATAACACAGATACTAAGCCCCTAGCAAATTAATCTGTGACTGACCAGGCAGGGGGTACTCTACTGATTTCTCTGAGTCCTGTCTCTGGAGTGGACTCTAAACAGCCACCTTTCTTGTGCGCTCAATGGAACAGCTCCTCAGCACTGTGGGAGTCTGGACTCTGAAGAGACATCTCTCCCTGCAGCCAGTGTTGGAGCTCAGGACAGTCACTGCCCACTGCAATGTATATTAGTAGTGGTGCGTCCAGCATAGAAGGAGCCAGGCGCACCACTACTAATATACATTGCAGTGAGTGCTAGGCAATTACAGATTGCAGTGACTGGTTCCACCAAAAGGGCATCTGCACTCTATGTGGCAGCACCGCCGAGTCTAGCAAATCTATATATGTGAACAACAATATATTTGGGAAGGACCATACGGTGCGAACTTGGTGTACTATGGCCGATACATAGATGATTTCCTTATCGTTTGGGATGGGAATACACTTGAGGCACAACAGTTTGTTTTATATTTAAATTTGAATGAGTTTAGTTTTCTCACACTTTTTGTCACAAGGTGGTGGATTTTTTGGACTTGATGATCTCTTCTGAGGGTATACAAATTATTTATTACTAACAATTTTAGAAAGAAAGTGGATACAAAAAACTTTTTACACTTCTCTAGTGGACATTATAAACCTTGGCTCATGAATGGACCCTTTAGTAAATTCAGCAGACTTAGACAAAATTGTTTAACTATAGAATTATACAAGATACAGGCAGAAAGGATGTACAACGATTTTGCATCGTTACCCCATATCTATATTAGATAATGCTTATCAAAAAGTTTTAAAGTTAAACAAAAAAATCAAGGAACGATAAAGAACTCAAGACGAGAATAAAAAATCCTCAAGAAAATAATAAGATGTGTTTCATATTCAAGTTTAACAGTAAATCAGGACAAATAAAGAAAACACTTATAAAAAAAATGTTGAAATCCTGCAATAGAATCGCATATTGCAAGAAGTATTAGATCCCAAACTTAGGGTAATATTCAGGAAAAATGAAAACATAAAAACATAGTAGCGCCCAGTATGCTTAGGAAAGAAAAGAACAAAAGGAGAAGAAAAGAAAGACAAATGGTTAACATCTCCTCTAAAAGTCTGCTACAAATGTGGCAAAAATAGATGTCTTACATGTGGGTATATTGAGAATAAAAGCAAGGACATCACTTCTACTATCTCTGGCAAGAAGTTTGCTATAAAGGAATTCATCAACTGTGATGCCACATATTGTGTCTACGTACTGCAGTGCCCTTGTGGCCTGCAGTACGTAGGAAGAACATCTCGCCCCTTGAAGAATAAGTTTTGCGAACATAGAACTATATTCTGAAAGGTTTTCAGAATCATAGTGTGTCAGCACATTTTTCCAAGGTACACATCAGCAAAGCCGGATTAACAATGGGGCTGATGGAGCTGCAGCTCCAGGCCCACCCTCTAAAATAGGCCCACAGCATCTGCAGATGTCCTTGTGCTGTAGACAGGGAAAAAAAACTTGCTACTTCAGCCTGCCCTGCAGTGTTCTAGAGCTTACCCCTGGTGACCGCTGATGTGAAAGCTCAGTATGCACTGTTATATGAACAGATCAATCCAAATGGCTATGGGTCTTGCATGATGTCCTTCTTGGTATATCTTCTTGGGTGCTACGAGGCCGATTCAGCATGAAATGGAGAAGTGCTAAAATCGCTATTTGCCGATTTTAGCACTTCTACGCATGCGTGAGGTCTGAAACTAAGTTTGCATCCGAACTTAGTCTAAGTCCCAGCGGGGGTGGCAACGCAGCATTTTGTGGGCATTGACGCACCGTTCGGAGGGGCGTGGTCCGGACAACGGAGGCGTATCCGGACAGTTTGCAGGGCGACCCAAGTCATGGTGGCCCGCCATCTGCTGTAGGCAGGGGGCTACCCTTATCATGCAAGCGCTTTGTTGCTTAGTGCTTGAAGCATTCGCATATTAGTGGGGGGGACCCCGCAAGCTAGAAACATGAGTTGTAGTTTTGTGATTTCTCACAAAACTACAACTCATGCTGAATTAGGCTCTATGTTCTGGAAGGCCAGCCTACCGTAGCCCCTAACTTACCTTCCGTGCATCAACTTACCGTCTCCGGCGTGTGTTGGTGCTCCTCAATGTGCACAGTGCTGACTATATTCCTATGTAAGGCAGTCCACCCTTCTTTGCTATCCCAGGCTAGGTACCTGCATAGACCAGCGTGTGCGGGCTTGTACACCTGGTCGGTAACCTGGGGGACCACCGGGTGCTACGAGGCTTCTGGGTACCTGGTCTTGCAAAATCTCCCAGTACCCGTAGATCTCTATAGCTATGTCCTGGCTGCTCAAACTCGCTAGTCAGCGAGAAGACTAAGGGCCTAATTCAGAGTTGATCGCAGCAGCAAATTTGTTAGCAGTTGGGCAAAACCATGTGCACTGCAGAGGGGGCAGATATAACATGTGCAGAGAGAGTTAGAGAATCTATAGGGCATCACCAAAAGAAAGATGAGAGACATGAGACCGAACAACGCAGAAGAGCTGAAGGCCACTATTGAAGCATTCTGGTCTTCCATAACACCTCAGCAGTGCCACAGGCTGATAGAATTCATGCCACGCCGCAATGAGTCAGCAATTCATGCAAAAGGGGCCCAAACCAAGTAGAGTACATATGCATGATTATACTTTTCAGAAGGCAGACATTTCTGTATTTAAAATCATTTTTTTTTTTATTGATTTTATGATATTCTAATTTTCTGAAATTTTGGATTTGGGGATGTCTTAAGCTGTAAGCCACAATCATCAAAATAAAATAAAAAAATAAAGGTTTGAAATATCTCACTTAGGGGTATATGCAATTGCGGTCGAATTCTGGCTGGAATTCGACCATTTTTTTATTCGACACAATTCAACAGACAGACACCCTCTCGCCGAGACCCAAATTCGACATATTCAATAAAAAACGGATTTGACAGTCCCGCTGTCGAAAAACGGACCAATTGACGATAGTGTGCGTCCTGGATACGACTTCATGGACGGCACAAAAGTGTTTAAAAAACCCTGAAAAAAATGTGTGGGGTCCCCCCTCCTAAGCATAACCAGCCTCGGGCTCTTTGAGCCAGTCCTGGTTGTAAAAATACAGGGGAAAAAATGACAGGGGATCCCCCATATTTTAACAACCAGCACCGGGCTCCACTAGCTAGAGAGATAATGCCACAGCCGGGGGACACTTTTATACCGGTCCCTGCGGCCGTGGCATTAAATCCCCAACTAGTCACCCCTGGCCGGGGTACCCTGGAGGAGTGAGGACCCCTTAAATCAAGGGGTCCCCCCCTCCAGCCACCCAAGGGCCAGGGGTGGAGCCCGAGGCTGTCCCCCAAGTGTCAAAATAAAGAATATTGTTTTTTGTAGCAGAACTACAAGTCCCAGCAAGCCTCCCCCACAAGCTGGTACTTGGAGAACCACAAGTACCAGCATGCGGGGGGGGGGGGGGGGGGGGGGCGCTGGTACCTGTAGTTCTACTGCAAAAAAAGTACCAAAATAAAAACAGTACACACACACCGTGATAGTAAAACTTTATTACATACGTGCACACTGACACACACATACTTACCTATGTTGACACGAGGCTCGGTCCGCTTCACCAGTAGAATCCACGAGCGACCTGTAAATAAAATTATACTCACAAAAATCCTGTGTAGATCTGTCCTCTTCTGCTTGTAATCCACGTACTTGGCAAAATAATAAAACGCAAAACCCGATCCACGCACTGAAAGGGGTCCCATGTTTACACATGGGACCCCTTTCCTCGAATGCCGGGACCCCCTGTGACTCCTGTCAAAGAGGGACCCTTCAGCCAATCAGGGAGCGCCACGTCGTGGCACTCTCCTGATTGGCTGTGCGCGTCTGAGCTGTCAGGCGGCGCACTCGAGATACAATGTAGCACGCGCTCCATTGTATGCAATGGTGGGAACTTTGCATCAGCGGTTGAGGTTACTCACGGTCAACCGCTGACCGCAAAGTTTCCACCATTGAATATAATGGAGCGCCTATGTGCTATGCGCCGCCTGACAGGTCAGACGGGCACATCCAATCAGGAGAGTGCCATGACGTGGCGCCCCTGATTGGCTGAAGGGACCCTCTTTGACAGCAGTCACGGGGGGGTCCCAGCAGTCGGGGAAAGGGGTCCCATGTGTAAACATGGGACCCCTTTCAGTGCGTGGATCGGGTTTTGCATTTTATTATTTTGCCAAGTACGTGGACAGATCTACAAGGGATTTTTGTGAGTATAATTTTATTTACAGGTAACCTGTGATTTCTACTTGTGAAGAGGACCGAGCCTCGTGTCAACATAGGTAAGTATGTGTGTGTCGGTGTGCATGTATGTAATAAAGTTGTACTATCACGGTGTGTGTGTACTGTTTTTATTTGGGTATTTTTTTGCAGTAGAACTACAGGTACCAGTGGGCCCGTTTCCCCCCCGCATGCTGGTACTTGTGGTTATCCAAGAACCAGCTTGCGGGGGAGGCTTGCTGGGACTTGTAGTTCTGCTACAAAAAAACAATATTCTTTATTTTGACACTTGGCTATCAGCCTCCCATCCGCCGCCCTTGGATGGGGGGGACAGCCTCGGGCTTCACCCCTGGCCCTTGGGTGGCTGGAGGGGGGACCCCTTGATTTAAAGGGTCCCCACTCCTCCAGGGTACCCCGGCCAAGGGTGACTAGTTGGGGATTTAATGCCACGGCCGCAGGGACCGGTATAAAAGTGTCCCCCGGCTGTGGCATTATCGCTCTAGCTAGTGGAGCCCGGTGCTGGTGTGAAAAATACGGGGGACCCCTACGTCTTTTGTCCCCCGTATTTTTTGCACCAGGACCGGACCCAGAGCCCGGTGCTGGTTGTTAATATACGGGGGATCCCCTGTCATTTTCCCCCCCGTATTTTTACAACCAGGACAGGCTCAAAGAGCCCGAGGTTGGTTATGCTTAGGAGGGGGGACCCCACACATTTTTTTTCTGGATTTTTAACCCATTCCCACCCCTTCCCACTGAGAAAACATGCTCTGATCTCTCCATATTCTTTTAGTCAGTATAAAAAAAAATATTTTAAAAAATATATTAAATAATACTTGTGGTTCCTAATAGACAAACCAAGTAGATAATCCCTTCTAATATAAATAGATATGCTATTAGCAATAAAAAAAACACACAAAAAACATATTTTTAAATTTTTTTATTAGATCACGCCAGCAAAATGAGGCGGACTGAAATTGACGAAATGACTGTCGAAAAGCACTGTTGTCGAATCGACATTCTTCAATTGAATATACTCTTGTCGAAAAGCCGCATTTTTACCATTGCAGACATGTCGAATTTGACAACTGTCGAATTGCAAAAAGTCGAATCTGAAACGGCCGTTTTTTGTCGAAAAGTACTGTATTGCATTGTCGAATCATTTTTTTGTGTCGAAAATGCCCCGTTTTTCGACATTTGCGGCAATTCGACTGCAATTGCATATGGCCCTTAGCATGTAATGAGTCTATATAATATATTAGTTTCACCTACTAATTTATTTATTTACCAGTTATTTATATAGCGCACACATATTCCGCAGCGCTTTACAGAGAATATTTGCCCATTCACATCAGTCCCTGCCCCAGTGGAGTTTACAATCTAGATTCCCTATCACATGTACACACAAACACATTCACTAGGGTTAATTTTGTTGGGAGCCAATTAACCTACCAGTATATTTTTGGATTGAGGGAGGAAACAGGAGAACCCGGAGAAAACCCACGCGAGTACAGGGAGAATATACAAACTCTGCACAGATTGGCCCATGGTGGGAATTGAACCCATGACCTCAGTGCTGTGAGGCAGTAATGCTAACCATTACACCATACGTACTGCCCCAAATGGTTCTAAGTTGAATTACTGAAATAAATGAACTTTTGCATGATATTCTAATTTTCTGAGATTTACCTGTATAGGCAGACCCTATTTTTATCCCAGGCAGCAAATAACATTTTCGTCCCAGGGTTAATTGTAATCACCAGTAACAAACTCTAGATGGCGCTGGTCTATTCCTACATTCAACAAGTAAGTAATCTACAGTTGTGCCTGTAACAAGAACCAAATGTATTTTAATATGGCATCAGCTAGTATTTGTTTTCAAAATAATACTTCAAATAACCACACATTTCAAAGCTCAGGCATGAGCATAGGCTTGTCAACCAGTAAACTGTGTCCGTAAGCACAAAAATAAAATAATTTCTTAATATTGCGATTATTGCTTTAGCCACTAGAGGGAGCCCTCGAAATACATATTATTTTCAAATGTAAATCAGATAGGGAGGGGTGTGGATCATAGGGTCGATCACACTTAGGTCGACCACTATTGGTCGACATTAACTAGGTCGACACAAGCATTAGGTCGACATGACAAAAGGTCGACATTAGTATTTAAAAAAACATTGGTGTTGTTTTCTTTGTAGAGTGACAGGGAACCCCAATTAGTGCACCGTGTCCCCTCGCGTGGCTTGCTTCCCTCGCCATGCTTCGGGCAAGGTGCCTCACTGCGCTCAGCACTGGTTACAGTTCACGATTGTAGTCCAAGTGGATCGTAAAGTATGAAAAAGTTAAAAAACATTTAAATTGTGAAAAACTCATGTCGTCCTTTTGTCATGTCGACCTAGAAACCATGTCGACCTAATGCATGTCTACCAATAATGGTCGACCTAATGCTTGTCGACCTAAGTGTGGTTGACCTAGAGACGGGATACTGTAGGGAGATGATCCTGAGAGTTGGTTTTGTCATTTTGGGATGTTTGCAGAAAATAAGAATTTACTTACCGATAATTCTATTTCTCATAGTCCGTAGTGGATGCTGGGGACTCCGAAAGGTCCATGGGGAATAGCGGCTCCGCAGGAGACTGGGCACAAAGTAAAAGCTTTAGGACTAGCTGGTGTGCACTGGCTCCTCCCCCTATGACCCTCCTCCAAGCCTCAGTTAGGATACTGTGCCCGGACGAGCGTACACAATAAGGAAGGATTTTGAATCCCGGGTAAGACTCATACCAGCCACACCAATCACACCGTACAACTTGTGATCTGAACCCAGTTAACAGCATGATAACAGAAGGAGCCTCTGAAAAGATGGCTCACAACAACAATAACCCGATTTTTGTAACAATAACTATGTACAAGTAATGCAGACAATCCGCACTTGGGATGGGCGCCCAGCATCCACTACGGACTATGAGAAATAGAATTATCGGTAAGTAAATTCTTATTTTCTCTAACGTCCTAGTGGATGCTGGGGACTCCGAAAGGACCATGGGGATTATACCAAAGCTCCCAAACGGGCGGGAGAGTGCGGATGACTCTGCAGCACCGAATGAGAGAACTCCAGGTCCTCCTCAGCCAGGGTATCAAATTTGTAGAATTTAGCAAACGTGTTTGCCCCTGACCAAGTAGCTGCTCGGCAAAGTTGTAAAGCCGAGACCCCTCGGGCAGCCGCCCAAGATGAGCCCACTTTCCGTGTGGAATGGGCTTTTACAGATTTTGGCTGTGGCAGGCCTGCCACAGAATGTGCAAGCTGAATTGTACTACAAATCCAACGAGCAATCGTCTGCTTATAAGCAGGAGCACCCAGCTTGTTGGGTGCATACAGGATAAACAGCGAGTCAGATTTTCTGACTCCAGCCGTCCTGGAAACATATATTTTCAGGGCCCTGACTACGTCCAGCAACTTGGAATCCTCCAAGTCCCTAGTAGCCGCAGGCACCACAATAGGTTGGTTTAAGTGAAATGCTGAAACCACCTTAGGGAGAAATTGAGGACGAGTCCTCAATTCTGCCCTGTCCGTATGAAAAATTAGGTAAGGGCTTTTATAGGATAAAGCCGCCAATTCTGATACACGCCTGGCTGAAGCCAGGGCTAACAGCATTACCACTTTCCATGTGAGATATTTCAAGTCCACAGTGGTGAGTGGTTCAAACCAATGTGATTTTAGGAATCCCAACACTACATTGAGATCCCAAGGTGCCACTGGAGGCACAAAAGGAGGCTGTATATGCAGTACTCCCTTGACAAACGTCTGAACTTCAGGAACAGAAGCTAGTTCTTTTTGGAAGAATATCGACAGGGCCGAAATTTGAACCTTAATGGACCCTAATTTGAGGCCCATAGACACTCCTGTTTGCAGGAAATGCAGGAATCGACCCAGTTGAAATTCCTCCGTAGGGGCCTTCCTGGCCTCGCACCACGCAACATATTTACGCCAAATACGGTGATAATGTTGTACGGTTACATCCTTCCTGGCTTTGATCAGGGTAGGGATGACTTCATCCGGAATGCCTTTTTCCTTCAGGATCCGGCGTTCAACCGCCATGCCGTCAAACGCAGCCGCGGTAAGTCTTGGAACAGACATGGTCCCTGCTGGAGCAGGTCCTGTCTTAGAGGTAGAGGCCACGGGTCTTCCGTGAGCATCTCTTGAATTTCCGGGTACCAAGTCCTTCTTGGCCAATCCGGAGCCACGAGTATAGTCTTTACTCCTCTCCTTCTTATGATTCTCAGTACTTTTGGTATGAGAGGAAGAGGAGGGAACACATACACTGACCGGTACACCCACGGTGTTACCAGAGCGTCCACAGCTATTGCCTGAGGGTCCCTTGACCTGGAGCATTTGTCTAGCAGATCCAACTGAAAAGTTCTTGCGTGGAATCTGCCGAATGGAATCGCTTCGTAAGAAGCCACCATCTTTCCCAGGACCCTTGTGCACTGATGCACTGACACCTGGCCTGGTCTTAGGAGTTTCCTGACTAGGTCGGATAACTCCCTGGCTTTCTCTTCCGGGAGAAACACCTTTTTCTGTACTGTGTCCAGAATCATCCCTAGGAACAGCAGACGTGTCGTCGGAATCAGCTGCGATTTTGGAATATTTAGAATCCATCCGTGCTGTCGTAGTACTATTTGAGATAGTGCTACTCCGACCTCTAACTGTTCTCTGGACCGTGCCCTTATCAGGAGATCGTCCAAGTAAGGGATAATTAAGACGCCTTTTCTTCGAAGAAGAATCATCATTTCGGCCATTACCTTGGTAAAGACCCGGGGTGCCGTGGACAATCCAAACGGCAGCGTCTGAAACTGATAGTGACAGTTCTGTACCACAAACCTGAGGTACCCTTGGTGAGAAGGGCAAATTGGGACATGGAGGTAAGCATCCTTGATGTCCAGAGACACCATGTAGTCCCCTTCTTCCAGGTTCGCTATCACTGCTCTGAGTGACTCCATCTTGAACTTGAACCTTTTTATGTAAGTGTTCAAGGCTTTCAGATTTAAAATGGGTCTCACCGAGCCGTCCGGCTTCGGTACCACAAACAGCGTGGAGTAATACCCCTTTCCCTGTTGTAGGAGGGGTACCTTGATTATCACTTGCTGGGAATACAGCTTGTGAATGGCTTCCAATACCGCCTCCCTGTCGGGGGTAGACGTTGGTAAAGCAGACTTCAGGAACCGGCGAGGGGGAGACGTCTCGAATTCCAATTTGTACCCCTGAGATACTACCTGCAGGATCCAGGGGTCCACTTGCGAGTGAGCCCACTGCGCGCTGAAATTCTTGAGACGGGCCCCCACCGTGCCTGAGTCCGCTTGTAAGGCCCCAGCGTCATGCTGAGGACTTGGCAGAAGCGGGGGAGGGCTTCTGTTCGTGGGAAGAAGCTGTCTGTTGCAGTCTTTTTCCCCTTCCTCTGCCCCGGGGCAGATATGAGTGGCCTTTTGCCCGCTTGCCCTTATGGGGACGAAAGGACTGAGCCTGAAAAGACGGTATCTTTTTCTGCTGCGAGGTGACTTGGGGTAAAAAGGTGGATTTCCCAGCCGTTGCCGTGGCCACCAGGTCCGATAGACCGCCCCCAAATAACTCCGCCCCTTTATACGGCAATACTTCCATATGCCATTTGGAATCCGCATCCCCTGACCACTGTCGCGTCCATAATCCTTTTCTGGCAGAAATGGACATCGCACTTACTCTTGATGCCAGAGTGCAAATGTCTCTCTGTGCATCTTGCATATATAGGAATGCATCCTTTAAATGCTCTATAGTCAATAATATATTGTCCCTGTCCAGGGTATCAATATTTTCAGTCAGGGAATCCGACCAAGCCACCCCAGCACTGCACATCCAGGCTGAGGCGATTGCTGGTCGCAGTATAACACCAGTATGTGTGTATATACTTTTAAGGATATTTTCCAGCCTCCTATCTGCTGGCTCCTTAAGGGCGGCCGTTTCTGGAGACGGTAACGCCACTTGTTTTGATAAGCGTGTGAGCGCCTTATCCACCCTAGGGGGTGTTTCCCAACGAGCCCTAACCTCTGGTGGGAAGGGATATAGTGCCAATAATTTTTTAGAAATTAGCAGTTTTTTGTCGGGGGTAACCCACGCTTCATCACACACTTCATTCAATTCATCTGATTCAGGAAAAACTACGGGTAGTTTTTTCACACCCCACATAATACCCCTTTTTGTGGTACTTGCAGTATCAGAGATGTGCAAAACCTCCTTCATTGCCGTGATCATGTAACGTGTGGCCCTACTGGAAAATATGTTTGTTTCTTCACCGTCGACACTGGAGTCAGTGTCTGTGTCTGGGTCCGTGTCGACCCACTGAGGTAACGGGCGTTTAATAGCCCCTGACGGTGTTTGAGACGCCTGGACAGGCACTAACTGAGCTGCCGGCTGTCTCATGTCGTTAACAGTTTTCTGTAACGTGCCGACACTGTCACGTAATTCCTTAATTACGGCCATCCATTCAGGTGTCGACTCCCTAGGGGGTGACATCACCATTATAGGCAATTGCTCCGCCTCCACATCATTTTCCTCCTCATACATGTCAACACACACGTACCGACACCCAGCACACACACAGGGAATGCTCTGATAGAGGACAGGACCCACTTAGCCCCTTGGGGAGACAGAGGGAGAGTTTGCCAGCACACACCAGAGCGCTATATATGTATAGGGACAACCTTACAATAAGTGTCTATCCCTTATAGCTGCTTATATCTGTTATTTTGCCAAATAAGTGCCCCCCTCTCTTTTTTACCCTGTTTCTGTAGTTGCAGGATGCAGGGGAGATTCTGGGAGCCTTCCTACCAGCGGAGCTGTGTGGGAAAAATGGCGCTGTGTGCTGAGGAGATAGGCCCCGCCCCCTTCACGGCGGGCTCTTCTCCCGCTTTTTTCTGGAAAACTGGCAGGGGTTAAATACATCCATATAGCCCAGGAGCTATATGTGATGTATTTTTTTTTTTGCCAAATAAGGTAAATTCATTGCTTCCCAGGGCGCCCCCCCCCAGCGCCCTGCACCCTCAGTGACCGAAGTGTGAAGTGTGCTGAGAGCAATGGCGCACAGCTGCAGTGCTGTGCGCTACCTTATGAAGACAGGAAAGTCTTCTGCCGCCGATTTATGGATCTCTTCTTGCTTCAGCATCTGTAAGGGGGCCGGCGGCGCGGCTCCGGGACCCATCCATGGCTGGGCCTGTGATCGTCCCTCTGGAGCTAATGTCCAGTAGCCTAAGAAGCCCAATCCACTCTGCACGCAGGTGAGTTCGCTTCTTCTCCCCTTAGTCCCTCGATGCAGTGAGCCTGTTGCCAGCAGGTCTCACTGAAAATAAAAAACCTATTTAAACTTTTACTCTAAGCAGCTCAGGAGAGCCACCTAGATTGCACCCTTCTTGTTCGGGCACAAAATCTTAACTGAGGCTTGGAGGAAGGTCATAGGGGGAGGAGCCAGTGCACACCAGCTAGTCCTAAAGCTTTTACTTTGTGCCCAGTCTCCTGCGGAGCCGCTATTCCCCATGGACCTTTCGGAGTCCCCAGCATCCACTAGGACGTTAGAGAAAATGTATTACTGTGATTTAGTAAAATATTTCTATAAACAATCCACACATCATTGTGTCATATATCTTCAGCTAGATATTTTTCAATTCCTTTTGCTTTTTGAAATGCATAACTTCTTTTCTAATTGCAATTCTCTTATGGTTATATGAAATTCTGAATACTAATATAGCATATTTGGGGGCCTATGTATTTTAAAAAATGCAGGAGTGCAGTGATTTTTCTTTTTTTCAATCCAATGCCAATGGGAATAATCATTTTTACATGATTAGCCCTGCTATGCAGGGCCGGATTAACAATGGGGCGGATGGAGCTGCAGCTCCAGGCCCCCCATTGAAAATAGGCCCACAGGATCTCCTGCAATGCAGCCAGTGTTAACAGTAAAAAAAACACTGGCTGCATAGCGTTGTCCCCACAGAGGCCTGCACTTACCCCTCCACTGGTCCGGCTGCCGTGATCGGAGCTCAACCCCGATCAGGCAGCGTATAGTAACAGCACCCCGCGCAGCCAGTATCCCTGATGCTGCAGCCTCTGCTGTTGCTCGGTGGCTGGGCTCAGTCAGTGGGCTGTGCAGCACTTCCTGATACTGCAAGCTCCGCCCACTACATGACATCGTGCAGGGGGCGTGGCCCAGACTCGACACTGCTGCCATGATCCATGTCACACACTACTATACTGAGCAGAGGCAGGAAAAGGTAAGAGAGAGAGAGAATTAACACGGGAGGGAAAGTGAAAGGTGGAATGTAAGGAATGAGTGCAGTTGAGGAACAGTAATGCACCTGAGATAGACAGGTAGGTGATTAAGTTGTGTTAGAAAATTAAAGAAAGATACTGTGAGAGATTAGAAAAGGAGACAAGCATGTGATATCAGAGATTCAGTGATAGGCAGTTTTTGACCCTCTTTTTAAAAATGAGTGTACCCTGCAGGACGTGCTGTGCAGTCAGTCTCTCACCGCTGGCAGCGATCTCATCCAATCGCTGCCTGAGACCAACGTCCTCCCCTCTCTGCCCACCAACGCACAGCATAACGCTCTACAATTTAAATCAGGTGTGCGTCGGGGGAGAGCTTGCTTCCCTTTGTCCCACACAGCATCTGTATCTGACCCGCACTGTATCCCACCCACACTGTGTCCTGCCCGCACTGTATCCCACCTGCACTGTATCCATCCCACACTGTATCCATCCCACATTGTATCCCACCCGAACTGTATCCCTCCCGCACTGTATCCATCCCATACTGTATCCCACCCGCACTGTATCCGTCCCACACTGTATCCCACCCGCACTGTATCCCTCCCGCACTGTATCCGTCCCACACTGTATCCCACCCGCACTGTATCCCTCCCGCACTGTATCCGTCCCACACTGTATCGGTCCCGCACTGTATCGGTCCCACACTGTATCCGTCCCACACTGTATGGCAGATGATGCAGGAAGAGCTGCTCAAGAGGCTGTTGTGAACGTGAATGCGCAGGTGCAGCAGGTCAGTGTACCCATCCAGTGTCTGCCCCTTCTCCAGCTCAGTGTCCCCACCATTACTGATCCCCATCCCAGTGTCTCCCTGCCTTCCCTCCCCAAACAGCCCACTGCACCCATCCCAGTACCCTCCCATCTACAACCCTCAGTCCAGTCCAGTGGCGGGCTGGCCAGGGGGGTAGAGTGCCAGGTGCCCCCTGGGCTGTGCTATCGCCACGGGACGCAGTCTACTCCATTGCAAAAGGGCACAGGTGGTCCAGTGTGCGCGGCGGCAGCCATGTGGGCTCTCTTACTGTGTGTCCTACAGGGCTACGGAAGCCCTGTAGGACACAATTAAAAGATACGCAATCTGTGATACGGCTGTACGCTGCTGTGCATAGGCGGCCATATCACACGAGGGGACTGTTTGCTATGGCTCTGTGCACTGTACAGCAAGTGGCGGGGGGCGGCGGCAGCAGGAGTGAGGTACTGACTGTGCTCAGTATATTAGTGACACAGCCACCATCCTGCTAGCGGCCTTGTCACCCTGACCCACCCTTCACAGATTACATAGGTGACCATGCCCCCATTGCTCATTAATACGCCCCCAGCAGGGTTAGGGGTAGTGTGTGTGGGGAGCAGGTGCAGGGTAGGGAGTGGTGTAGTGTGTACGGGGCGCAGGTGCAGGGTTAGGGGTAGTGTAGTGTGTACGGGTAGCGGGTGCAGAGTTAGGGGTAGTGTGTACGGGGAGCTGGTGCAGGATTAGGGGTAGTGTAGTGTGTACGGGGAGCTGGTGCAGGATTAGGGGTAGTGTAGTGTGTACGGAGAGCAGGTGCAGGGTTAGGGGTAGTGTAGTGTGTACGGGGATCGGGTGCAGGGTTAGGGGTAGTGTCGTGTGTACGGGGAGCGGGAGCAGGATTATGGGTAGTGTAGTGTGTACGGGCAGCGGATGCAGAGTTAGGGGTAGTGTAATGTGTACGGGGAGCGGGTGCAGGGTTAGCGGTAGTATAGTGTGTACGGGGAGCCAGAGCCGGCCCTAACGAATATGATGCCCTAGGCAAGATTTTGGCTGGTGCCCCCTAGCACTGCCGCTAGTTCTGAAGGAGATGCCTGGCATGAGTCAGCTGGCAGCTCTGCTAACGTCGGGCGCCTTTTGTTTATGAAAATGCATCTTATTTGCATCACTATGTGGCTAGGATGCACAAGCAAGTTCTGCAGATAAAAATGGTATGTGGCATGCCTATATTCTGTGTGCGACTGCGGCTGTATTTGCATACGAAATGTTACATTACAGTGATTTCCAGGAATACACTGCAATGTAACATTTCGCATGCAGATACAGCCGCAGTCACACACAGAATATAGGCATGCCGCATATCATTTTAATCAGCAGAAGCTGCTGGTGCCCCTAAGCATACCAAATGCCCTAGGCATTTGCCTAGTTTGCCTATACCTAAGGCCGGCTCTGCGGGGAGCGGGTGCAGGGTTAGGGGTAGTATAGTGTGTACGGGGAGCGGATGCAGGGTTAGGGGTAGTGTAGTGTGTACGGGGAGCGGGTGCAGGATTAGGGGTAGTGTAGTGTGTACGGGGAGCGGGTGCAGGGTTAGGGGTAGTATAGTGTGTACGGGGAGCGGGTGCAGGATTAGGGGTAGTGTAGTGTGTACGGGGTGCGGGTGCAGGGTTAGGGGTAGTATGGTGTGTACGGGGAGCGGGTGCAGGGTTAGGGGTAGTATAGTGTGTACGGGGAGCGGGTGCAGGGTTAGGGGTAGTGTAGTGTGTGCGGGGAGCGGGTGCAGGGTTAGGGGTAGTATAGTGTGTACGGGGAGCGGGTGCAGGATTAGGGGTAGTGTAGTGTGTACGGGGAGCTGGTGCAGGGTTAGGGGTAGTATAGTGTGTACGGGGAGCGGGTGCAGGATTAGGGGTAGTGTAGTGTGTACGGGGAGCGGGTGCAGGGTTAGGGGTAGTGTAGCGTGTACGGGGAGCGGGTGCAGGATTAGGGGTAGTGTAGTGTGTACGGGGAGCGGGTGCAGGGTTAGGGGTAGTGTAGCGTGTACGGGGAGCGGGTGCAGGGTTAGGGGTAGTATAGTGTGTACGGGGAGCGGGTGCAGGGTTAGGGGTAGTGTAGTTTGTGCGGGGAGCGGGTGCAGGATTAGGGGTAGTGTAGTGTGTACGGGGAGCTGGTGCAGGGTTAGAGGTAGTATAGTGTGTACGGGGAGCGGGTGCAGGATTAGGGGTAGTGTAGTGTGTACGGGGAGCGGGTGCAGGGTTAGGGGTAGTGTAGCGTGTACGGGGAGCGGGTGCAGGATTAGGGGTAGTATAGTGTGTACGGGGAGCGGGTGCAGGGTTAGGGGTAGTGTAGTGTGTGCGGGGAGCGGGTGTGACTAATGAAGCTAATTGGAAACTTCAAATTGTATTCTGTCTGTTTTTGTTTTGTTTTTTGTATCCTGGTTTTTACCATATTCGTTAATGCATATTTTTTTTTTTACATGGTAGTGGCATGTTAAAAGAAACTGAAAATGCATATTAGAAAAACCATAGCAGTACATGCTCATTAATGAGTTTAGTCATAGGATAGTATTTTGTAAATGTTCTGGGGGAAAAATTTCCATGTGGATTGGACAGCCACCACTAACAGGTCTACGGATGGTGTGATGGATAGCTTTGCTGCCTTACAGCACTAAAGTCATGGGTTTGATTCCCACCGTGTCCCTAACTGCGTGGAGTTTGTATATTCTCCCCATACTGGCGTGGGTTTCCTCCCACAATCCAAATACCGTATATACCAGTACGTTAGCTCGCAGCATAAAAATAAACCATAGTTAGGTAGGTGGGTAGCTATGCCCTCCATGGTGCTAGCCACACCACACCCCCATATCGGTAGTCACACCCTCACCACGCTGGTCACACCCCCTGCAGCGGCGCACAATAGGCCCTTCATAAATTACAGCTCCAGGCCCATGAGGACCTTAATCTGGCACTGCTGCTATGTACTAACAATTTCAGCAGGGACCGTGCTGTCCCTGTGAAATACTTCCGGGTACACTGACAGAGCCTTTTGTGCTTTAGAAAGACTCCTTCACAATGGGGTGGAAATTTACTAAGGTCCCAATACGATTCAAGTTTGCATTTTCATATGAGAATGCAGCTCGGAGGTTTACTAAACACAAATCTCGGCAGTGTTGGGGCAATTCGTATTGAGATACACTGCCGTCCACACAAATACAAATCAATAGACCATTGGTTGTTTTTTCACCTACACCTCATACAACAGGGTAATTTACTAAGGATTCGTATTCTCAATCACTGCCAACAATAGCCAAACACTGCCGGAAAAGCATGGACTTCGTACAGAAATAGAATTTTCATATAGACCTGGTTTTGGCTGGCGTGTTTTGAGAATCATGTATGGATTAGTGAGATCCGTACATGCTTCTCTATTTTTAAATGTAGTAAAGAGTTAAAAATTATAAATAAAAATTGCGTGGGGTCCCCCTCCTAAGCATAACCAGCCCTGGGCTCTTTGAGCTGGTCATGGTTGTTAAAATACTGGGGGAAAATTGCGTAGGGGTTCCTAGTATTTTAACAACCAGCACCAGGCTCTTATGCCAGACGTGGTTCCAAAAATATGGGGGGAAAAGGACGTAGGAGTTCATATTATTCTATATGTTTTAATATAAAATCTCAGGAGTTTAACAGGGAGTATAACAGGGGAGGCTCTGCCTCCCCTGCCTACCCTGACTGCATGTCCCTGGTGCAAGAATACTTATTGATATGTTCTATTGGTCTTGAACCTAGAAGGCTGATAATAGGCACCTAAATCTTCTGTCAATAACAGAAATGTGGCTAGCACAATCAGACACGGCCTCCCCAGCAACACTTTCACACGGTGGTCTCCACTTCACACCCACCTCCAGGCCTGGCAGCAGTAAAGGAGGTGGCTTTGAAATATTACTATCCCAATCTTTCACATACACAGTTCTACTACAGGTTCCATCACTCACATATACATAATTTGAAGCACATTCTGTCAGGATTTTCACCCCTTTCTATCTACATGTTGCTGCTATCTATTGGGCTACCCCAACAATTTCTGGAACATTTTCCTGCCTGGCTCCCTTAGTTCTTATCCCCTGGTATCCCCACCATCATCGTGGGTGATATCAATATCCGTATTGATAGTCCACAAACTAATCTCTCTTACCTCCTTTCTCAGCCTCTCCCAGTGGATTGACACCACTACTTGTAAGGATGGCCACTGTCTTGATCATGTTTTCACCAGACTCAGTTTCTGAATTTATTAACACTCCTTTCCCTCTCTCAGATCACAGCCTTATCACCTGCACACTCTCCTCCATTACTTCAAGCTCAGTGTCACTGAAGTCTATCAGCCTCCTCATGTGTAAGGGAAGAGCATTATCAGGGTAATGAACTGCGTAAGGGAGAGCTGTGTCAGGAAGAAGAGCAGCATGAGTGATAAGATGTGTGATGGAAGAGCATTATCAGGGTGAAGAACTGTGCGACAAAAAGCTGTGTTGGGGGAAGAGCTGTTTCAGGGGGAAGAGCTGTGTGGTGAATAAAATGTGTGAGGGAAGAGCTGTGTCAGGGGGAAGAGCTGTGTTAGGGATAAGATGTGTGAGGGAAGAGCTGTATTAGGGAGTAGAGCTGTGTGAGGGATAAGATGTGTGAGGGAAGAGCTGTGTCAGGGGGAAGACACTTGTCCCATCTTTTTGGAGTGTGGGAGGAAAACCACGCAAGCATGAGGAGAATATACAAACTCCACACAGTGGGAATCGAACCCATGACCACAGTGCTGTGAGGCAGTAATAATAACTTTTCCACCATCCATTATTCCCCCTACTTCTCAGCAGCACTATTCTGTCTCTTTAGTGGCATCCGTGCTGCTTCTCACCAGCGCCATTCCCCCATCTCACCAATGTCACCACACCTCCACTCGCGCGCACCCTCATCTCTCCAGTGCCATTCCCCCCTTCTCGTAGAAACTTGATGTGCACATAGTACAAGTCTAGCCAGACTGTAGAGTATCTTGGTGGGTTGTATGATCCAGTTACACAGCAGTGTTGACCTCGGGTAAACAGGATGTTTGAGTGTAGAAAGAGAAAATGTGTAATGTTATGTGTGGACTGTATAGAAGGTGATTGGGTAGGACAACTTATGAAGGTAATGTAGGTATTTCTGGAATATGATATTCTGCCTGAAGAGGTAAATTCTTAAGAAACGCTTAAAGATTTAGAAACTAGAGGAAAGTCTTATGCATGGGAGGGCATTGCACAAAGTGGGTGTTGCATGAAACAAGTCCTGTAACTGGGAGCAGGTAATGCGTGTGTATGAGGAATGCAGATCTTACGCAGAAGGGAGTGATGAGCTGGGAGATATTGTGAGATAAAAGAAGGGATGTATGTTTTGTAGTTTGGTTAATAGATTTATATGGAAATCGGAAAAATACAGAGACTCAGTGGAGGGACTATATGTGCATACACACGGAGAGATATTGACTATCTCCGATTTTGACTTTATGATTTCCCTTGAATTCCCTGGAGCCCAGAACCACCGATTTTGACTATCTTCACTTGCGATTTTGACTATACTAGAAACTAGATTGTACACAATATAGTCAAAATTGCCTTGTCTGCAGAGTCTATTTTTTCTTGCGATACCGACCCCACGGGAGCGTGCATCAGTATCGCACGCTGTGTACACACGGTACGATATGTGCTAACTTTTCTTACGATTTTGACTATATAGTTAAAATTGTAAGAAAACATTGCACCGTGTGTATGCACCTTAACACAGCAGAAGATAATGTTTTGCAAGGTGGGCAAGTAGGGGAGGGGCTAGGGGTGTGGCATCCACAAGGTGGAGCTGCTAGGTGGGATGAGTTCCACCATCTCTTTAGGACCACTTTAAGCACTGCTCCTGATCCTTAGCCAACATTGCTCTATGACTATATCATACAGCCCACCAAGAACCCTTGCAATCTGGCTGGACCATTATGCAATAGGTAGCACCTATCCTTGTGTATCAATGCCTAATTCCCTATTGTAAGCTTGTGAACAGGGCCTTTCTACCTCCTTATCTATCTGTTATTACCCAGTCTTGTTTTATTAGTGTTTGTTCTAAATAGTAAAGCGCAACGGACTATGCTGCCACTGTCTCAGTAACTGTTATTATTATTATTATTATTATTATTATTATTATTAATAATAATAATAATAATAGTAATAATAATAATAATAATAATAATAACAACTGTGAAATGGAGTTTAGGCCATACAATGATCCTTAACCAGGCGCACTCCTTTCCAACAACACTTAAGTGTAAGGGATGTGTGGCATATTCCCTGGTGAGGCAGACTAGAGTGCAGTACCTTGCATCTCCAGATATGCTTCTGGCATAGAACTTTTGGGTGCATTCTGCCTGAAGTAAAATTACATGCTACATATATTTGCAACCTCCCTTCATTGTACAGGGTGGAGCAAGGTGCATTTGTTTGTGGTAATACACCTCCCATTGCCCTGATATAGCAATCTTGGGTGTATAGGGGATAATTTCAAGTTGATCGCAGCAGGAACTTTTTTAGCAGTTGGGCAAAACCATGGCCCTCATTCCGAGTTGATCGGTCGCAAGGCGAATTTAGCAGAGTTACACACGCTAAGCCGCCGCCTACTGGGAGTGAATCTTAGCTTCTTAAAATTGCGACCGATGTATTCGCAATAATGCGATTACTAACTACTTAGCAGTTTCAGAGTAGCTCCAGACTTACTCTGCCTGTGCGATCAGTTCAGTGCTTGTCGTTCCTGGTTGACGTCACAAACACACCCAGCGTTCGCCCAGGCACTCCCACCGTTTCCCCGGCCACTCCTGCGTTTTTTCCGGAAACGGTAGCGTTTTCAGCCACACGCCCCTGAAACGCCGTGTTTCCGCCCAGTAACACCCATTTCCTGTCAATCACATTACGATCGCCGGAGCGAAGAAAAAGCCGTGAGTAAAAATACTTTCTTCATAGTAAAGTTACTTGGCGCAGTCGCAGTGCGAACATTGCGCATGCGTACTAAGCGGATTTTCACTGCGATGCGATGAAAAATACCGAGCGAACAACTCGGAATGAGGGCCCATGTGCACTGCAGGGGAGGCAGATTTAACATGTGCATAGAGAGTTAGATTTGGGTGGGGTGTGTTCAATCTGCAATCTAATTTGCAGTGTAAAAATAAAGCAGCCAGTATTTACCCTGCACAGAAAAAAAATAACCCACCCAAATCTAACTCTTTCTGCACATGTTATATCTGCCTCCCCTGCAGTGCACATGGGCCCTCATTCCGAGTTGATCGCTCGCAAGGCGATTGTAGCAGAGTTACACACGCTAAGCCTACGCCTACTGGGAGTGTATCTTAGCTTCTTAAAATTGCGACCGATGTATTCGCAATATTGCGATTACTAACTACTTAGCAGTTTCAGAGTAGCTCCAGACTTACTCTGCCTGTGCGATCAGTTCAGTGCTTGTCGTTCCTGGTTGACGTCACAAACACACCCAGCGTTCGCCCAGGCACTCCCACCGTTTCCCCGGCCACTCCTGCGTTTTTTCCGGAAACGGTAGCGTTTTCAGCCACACGCCCCTGAAACGCCGTGTTTCCGCCCAGTAACACCCATTTCCTGTCAATCACATTACGATCGCCGGAGCGAAGAAAAAGCCGTGAGTAAAATTACTTTCATCATAGTAAAGTTACTTGGCGCAGTCGCAGTGCGAACATTGCGCATGCGTACTAAGCGGATTTTCACTGCGATGCGATGAAAAATACCGAGCGAACAACTCGGAATGAGGGCCATGGTTTTGCCCAATTGCTATCAAAAATCCTGCTGCCATCAACTTGGAATTACCCCCATAATACGTGAGAAGGGGGCTCTCAGCCTATATATACTTTGTAACAGTCAATTGGGAATACAGGGTCAATACAGCCTTTTGCAGAAGAGGGCAAATTGCAATCTCCTCTTTCGTCTGCCCTTGATTGTCGGATTGTGGCACATGCACCGGTGGTTTCCCTCTCAGCAGCACCAGCACTAGTATTCCGCTGGCTCTGTCCTGTCACTATAGCCACAAGTCAGAGTTAAAATCTAGATAAGTGAGGAGACTGTTGCAGTCACCCTGAAAAAGCTCACAGAATGCCACGTTCAGCCCACTACGTCAATCACACTGCTGTCAATCACACTGCGGCTACATCCTTCTGGGATGCGACCGCAATGTGTAAGATCGTGCAGGCACAATGTGGCCGCTGTGCATGCGCAGTTTGTCGATGCTGGAAAACTGTACTGCAGACCGATGATGCAACCAACTCTGAATGAGTTACAGTGTGCAGCTACCACGAAAGTACATAATGCAGGTTCGTACATCTAGCCCTGTATATGATAGATAGATAGATAGATAGATAGATAGATAGATAGATAGATAGATAGATAGATAGATAGATAGATAGATAGATAGACAGACAGATAGATAAATAGACTTTAAAACTTTAAAATAAAACTTATCTTATGGGAAATATAATTTGGCCCAGGACAGGATCAGGAACCCAGTTCCTGATTATGTCATATTTAATGAGAGGTTCAGAAACTGAGCGGCTAATTCAGACCTGATCACTGCTGTTATCGCACAGCAGGCGATCAAGTCTGAACTGCGCATGCATATATGCACTGCAATGCGCAGGTGCGATGGACCGCAGCAACGGGGAGCGCCAGACAGCGATGGGATGGTGCGAAAAATCTGAATACACCGGCGATCGCAAGGAGATTGACAGGAAGAGGGCATATGTGGGTGGCAACTGACTGTTTTTAAGGAGTGTACGGAAAAATGCAGGAGGGACCCAGCGTTTTTTGGGAGGATTCCTGGCGTCAGCTCCGGCCCCGATCATCTCACTGGAAGAGTAAGTCCTGGGCTGCGCAGAGACTGCACAAAATTAGTTTGTGCAGCTCTGCTACACTTCCGAATGCACACTTGCACAGTGAATTTCCCCTCCCCCTGTAGGCGGCGACTACCTGATCGCAGGGACGCAAAAAACGCACCCTAGCGATCAACTTTGAACTGGTTCCTGCTGAAAAATTGCACTGTAAACAGCATACCTCCCCACTGTCCGGATTTTCGCGGGACAGTCCTATTTTTTGGGGATTCTCCTGATGTCACACCCGCGGGCCGCAGCATCCCGAGGAGGGGGGGCTTCAGTTGTTAGGCTCCTGTCACTCGCTGCAGCATCGATAAATAGATGCTGTGCACATGCGCACAATGTCTATTCACGGGAGACAGAGGGGCTGGGGGCATGCCAGCAGCTCACAGAGCGCTTGCCAGGCCCCCACAGTGATGAAAATAGGAAGCATGGCTCACGATCGCGGCAATCCCATGAAGCCGCACTCCCTTTTATATAGGCAGTTTTTGATGGTGTCATAGAATGCACCAATCGGTATTACAGCATGAACAAGTGTTGCTGGGAGGGAAACCACCGATGCATGTGCAATCAGACAATCAAGGGTAGATGAAAGAGGGAGATTGCAGTTTGCCTAAAAATGGGTGTCTGGCCACATGGACGTACACCAGGGAAGGAGCTTATATGCTGTTTGCATAAACATGCAGCTGGGAGACCGCCAATACATTCTGCTGTGTTCACTCTACAGTCCTGGACAGTGGGTTTCTAATTTATTTAGCAGTGTATAAAAATATGGGGTACTCTATAGTACAATTAGTTTAGTTAGGTCCGCCTGCTGTGAAATGTTCTGCCTTGTGTTGGTGTAACGGCACCTACCAACAGAGGCAGATGTCTCGGGTTCCCCACACATTAGGGCCCCCCACACAGTGCTGTGTGAAACGGAGGAGTCACCTCCGGCGGCTCAGCTGTTCATTAAAAGCGGCTGCTGAGGAGCTCCTCCGTCTAGAGTCAACCTTGCGGGATAGGGATGTAGAATCCGGTGTGACGGTGACCTTGAACCGTCTGTTGCTGGTATGGCACGCTATCCCTGCATGCTGCAGCATCCGTGTACAACACTGCGTCCAGTGTGTACGTGTGTGTGTGTGTGTGTGTGTGTGTGTGTGTGTATGCGGAGGAGGGGTGCATTCAGGTTTGTATGGGTTTGAGGGGGTAAGCTCAGGATTTGACATCACTCTTAACAGTGGGGGCCCCCATAGCTTCATTGCCCCTGGGCCCCCACCAGCCTTAAACCGGCCCTGCCGACCAATGTGTGTTACTTGAGCTTTGACTATGACCGATGTGCTAGTCCTGCCTACTATTGTGTTTACACACTTGCATTTGATTTGGTTCCACCCACGAGGCAACACCCTCCCCAGTAAAATCCGCCACCCACAGTTACTGCCTAGCAGTGGTAGTGACTTCCGATTGGAAGTGCTCCCTGCTAATCACATACTGGAAATGCAGTGCCAGGGAGAAGTGTTTTCCCATGGAAAGCCACATCCCTGCTTTCGCAGCAGACCTACTGGGTTTGTAGGGGCTACAGCCAATACAGTCTTTCGAAGCCATCCAGCTTGCTCATTTGTGCATATGCACAGGATCATGTTCCTGCACATAAGAACATGTACAAACCCCCAAGCCCACCACGGTATGAGCTTCTTCTAATACTACCCTTTACCCCTATAACTTGTTACAGAGTAGTGTCTCCTATACTGCATACCAACCAGGTACTAGGACCAGGAGGTACTCAGAGGTCTGACCTGATAACGTCACCGCTGGGCTAGTGAGCATGTGCACTGTGCGCCATCTTTACGGTGTACAGTATCACAGTACTCTGCAGATGCACAGTACTTAGCTGCTATGTATACAGCTATAGTAGCCACCGCTGTGTTACTGATGGATACTGCTATTAACCCCTGCATTACCGCTGTTACCTGTGTCCCATTTGATACCAATAAACCGGTAACCTGGTTAATGACTTTCTATGTGGCTTGTAACTTTAGCATTCTGCCTGACATCTATTGCGACCACCATCCCAACACGCTATATCAATAGAACTACTTCGCTTTCCCATGTAAAAGTGAGCTATCAGCTAATCAAAATACAGATTCTCAAAGGTGTGGCAGGATCAACGCAGCCATGTAAAAGTGGGACTGTGGAGTACAAAAAACACAGCATGCTGCCAATGAAATATCAAACAAATAACTGTGGGAGTAATGGGAGCAAAGGGTCTTCTAGCTGGCCTATTTGTCAATCCTCACTTCTGAGTCAGCAATTGCTGCATTGGAAATGAAGAAGGTTATCCAGGAGGAAGATGGTTTCACTGGCTACCCACGTGCACATGTAGCCTTCTGCTCCTTCTCTGTAAGAATACTTGTTCTTGCATCTTGAATTGGTGTTTTGGCCCTGCACAGCTGCTTCACAGATGGTAAAGATTGGTATGTACTATGTGGATGGGAGGATAAATGTTCCAAAACTTTTCAGTGGATGTTTTACAGTTATACGTTAACACTTACCTCTCAGTTTATTGGCAGGCTAGTCCAGTGTTGTTTATATAGCTAAAAGACTGTGGCTGTTTAGTGAATTACAAGCATACACAATGTGTCGGTAAACCAACACATTGAATGACTATAGTAGCTCAGTTTCAATGCCACCTCTTTGCTGCCATCTTTCATTTCATTCTGTACCTAACAATTTAGCTGGTGTTCTTCTTCATGTCTGTAGTCACATTTCCCATAACTAGATCTCTTTGTCTTCTCATTCAAGGGGATATTTATTAATTACCCCATAAATATAATTTCTTCTTGCAGCAATAATAAATTATAGATCGTCCAAATGTATTACAATACAATTGCAGGGACAGTGGCTTCAACAGAATTCCATCCCTGCTGTGTGTTAGAAGTGAAGCGATCGCTCAAGCGTTCACTTCTCTTCTCCTTCGGGAGCCTGATGTACTCCTGCACATGCGCAGTCAGCCAAAAAAATATGTGTGAGTGGAGAGTGCCTATAGATCCCTCTCCGATACCTATTTGCGATCAGTAGCCCATAGGCTAATTGGCTAACACTATCAGAAGATGGCATTAGTTACCAGGGCCCAAGCTCCATAGACTTAGTATTTGCCGTGAGGTGGCTCGCCCCAGGGGTAAGTGCGTGTATGTGCCGCACTTAAAATAGCCTTGCATTTATGGATTACAGTTCATCGGGGCAGATGTATTAACCTGGAGAAGGCATAAAGAAGTGATAAACCAGTGATATGTGCAAAGTGATACATGCACCAGCCAATCAGCTCCTAACTGTTAATTTACATATTGGAGCTGATTGGCTGGTGTTTTTATCAACTGGCATTTCTCACTGGTTTATCACTTCCTTATGCCTTCTCCAGGTTAATACATCTGCCCCATAGTCCCCTAAGGCTGTGTACAAAAATCTGCGAGATGGGGATGAGTTGATGTGCCATTGCTAGCGTTTCCTGCCATTGTCATTGCATTGTGCATCTTGTGGCTAGTTGAATCAACGTGTATCAATTTAAAAAGAAATATTGCTTTTACCTTTATTTTTATTTTATTTTTCTCCATTATAACCTATTGCAGTGCTTACACAAAGTAGGATTTTTTTTAGGTACAATCAAAGGAAAGTAACAACTTATGAAAACAACATAAAACTCCAAAGGTTTAATATAAGTATACACAGGAAACAGGCAGCATACACATAATACCAGGATACTACTGTACATTACATGTATATAGGCAAGTAAAAATAGAAAAAGAAGCAAACAAAATATAAACACAGTAGAGGTCACAGAAGGTAGAGGACATTATAAATGGCTTTCTGTTGTGCACTCACAGTCAATTAGATCTTGTTTATGGTCACATTTTAAACATTAACTTTTCTCTAAGCCCTCCATGGCTATTTTTAAGGACACAGATGTCAGTAAATATTCTGTTCCACTTTCTGCACATTTGTCCCCCACATTATTAGAGGTGATGGAAATATGAATTTTGTTGGTTTTGTGGCATAAAGGAAGCATATTCAAAAGCATTACCTCTGTAATGAGCAACAGTAGCTCCATGTGGCCTAACACTATCACTTTGAACAACAATATACAAATAGAAATCAATAAAATGATCTGCCATATTGGGAAATACAGTTGATGGCCTTTATTGGCCTATGTGTCTAGTCATCTTCTGACCGCACTTACAGCCCTGGTCAAGCTCATATGTTTATCGATCAACAAATTGCATCTTGTGGAATTTGTACACCTATGTATAGAGCATAAAATGGGACAGTGACAAGCGACAGGGTCAGACCATGGGGGTAATTCAGATTTGATTGTAGATGTGCTAAATTTAGCACATCTACGATCATTTTCACAGACATGCGGGGGGACGCGCAGCACAGGGCTAGTCCGCCTCGCATGTCTGGCTCTGCCCCTTCCCAGACAGGTACAAAAGCATTGCACGGCGGCGATGCTTTTGTACCTGAAGGGTAGCACCCTGCCAGTGCAGCTCCTGCACGCTGGCAGGGAGCTACCAGTCACTCTCCGGGTCGCAGCGGCTGCGTGTGATGTCACGCAGCCGCCGTGGCCCGCCCCACTGCATGGTCCGGGCACGTCTGAGTTGCCCAGACCGCGCCCCAAAAATGGCGGCCTAACACAGCCAGGCTGCCCCCTCCCGCCCAGCGAACGCCTCTGCCTGTCAATCAGGCAGAGGCGATCGCTGGTCTGAGATGCCAATCGCATCTCTGGTATGCACCGGTGCAGTGTGGCGCCTGTGCATGCGCAGTTCAGACCTGATTTCCCGCTGTGTGAAAACGCCCAGCAGCGATCAAGTCTGAATTAGCTCCTATGAGTGACCAGCTTTATAGTAATGTAAGCTGTGGTTAAGGGTTTCTTCTCACGTACAGAAGCAGAGCACAGCAGAGCTCTGTCAGATGCTGGTATAATACAGCAATAAACCCCTGTCTGACCATGTACACATTTTGTGCATATTTTGAGCCATCATCATTTTATTAAAGCTCCCAAGTGTATTGTCACATTGATCTATTTTGAGTATTGTTATAACAAACATTCACGTTGCCTTCTCTCAGCAAATGCAGGACAATGAATCTTGGACATGATGTTAATTGCCTATTACATAACTGAAGCTCATTTCATCAATGAAAACAACAATTACCTAGGAAATGAAGTGCCACTTACACTAACTTCCTTACATTAAATATGTCCAAAGCGGAGATTGAAATGTTGTATTTATGAAGATTCCAGTGGTTTCCCTGCATTTCCTTTAAAACAAATGTCTAACTATCATATTTGCATTATTGTGTGCAAAATAAATCACCCAGCAGCTAACTTGTGGAAAATTCCTTTCTCCTAAATTACAGACAAGAGCTGATTTCTACAGGATATAGGATAAGATGATTCAGTGAAGTCGGTTACAACGCTGAGTATCTTGTTTCACAGAACATGGAAACTGCATATTCATGGAAAGGAAGTTATAGTAGTTACAAATAAGATGAATCCATTCTGCTAGATCATTGCAACAAGAATGCATTTGATTGCATATCAGCAGCCACAGCTGTCACCGTTAGTTGTATCCAATGCATGAATATGTAACACATCTAATGTCTTTAAAAAGAAATCTATTACTTCCATTTTCACCTGCAAAATTGGTTATTTTCACTTTTACTGTAATTTAGAGACAAGTTATCATAAAAGACACAAAATTAATTTTTTTCCATGATAACTATATGACGAAATAACACAAAATAGTGAAATAACATACCATTGAACCAAATGATAATTATTTTATGATTTATTATTAAATATATTAAAATCTATAATAATTAGCAGCAAGTGCTTTTCTATGTAATGATAGTTTACATACCTTATATACTGTAGGCTTAATTAGATTATTTTTAAACTAATATATATATATATATATATATATATAGAGTAACATAGTAACATAGTATCTAAGGTTGAAAAAAGACAATTGTCCATCGAGTTCAACCTATTTGTGGTCTCCTATGCACGATTATTTTGTATAAAATTTTGACTGAAGTTGATGACTGCCGTTACGTTTTACCCCTCTTTTTTATAATAACCATAGTGCGTGACTATGCCCCGTAACCCTGGATATCCTAATCCATTAGGAATTTATCTAACCCATTCTTAAAGGTATTGACTGAGTCGGCCATTACAACTCCCTCAGGCAGGGAATTCCAAACACATATCGTCCTTACCGTAAAAAAGCCTTTACGCCATATTGTGCGGAATCTCCTCTCCTCTAACCTGAGCGAGTGTCCACGAGTTCTCTGTGTTGATCTAACCAAAAACAGGTCCTGCGCAAGATCTGTATATTGTCCCCTTATATATTTGTAAATGTTGATCATGTCCCCTCTTAATCTCCTCTTTTCCAGTGTAAACATGCCTAGTCTTGCAAGCCTTTCCTCGTATTTCAGCGTCTCCATACCCTTAATTAGTTTGGTCGCCCGCCTTTGAACCTTTTCTAGCTCCAGGATATCCTTTTTGTAGTAAGGTGCCCAGAATTGTACACAGTATTCAAGGTGTGGCCTCACAAGTGATTTATATAACGGGAGTATAATACTCTAGTCCCTAGCATCAATTCCCCGTTTTATGCATGCTAATATCTTATTAGCCTTCTTTGCTGCAGTCCTACTTTGGGTACTACTGCTTAGTTTGCTATCTATGAGGACACCTAAGTCCTTTTCCAATACAGAATCCCCGAATTTTACCCCATTTAGTAGGTAGGTGTTATTTTTGTTCTTGTTACCACAGTGCATTACCTTACACTTGTCTGTATTGAAGCGCATTCTCCATTTCGCTGCCCAAGCTTCTAATTTAACTAAGTCGTTCTGAAACGACTCAGCATCTCCCTCCGCATTTATAACTTTACACAATTTGGTATCATGTGCAAAAATTGACACCATGCTCTCTAGACCTTCTGTTAGGTCGTTAATGAAAATATTGAACAATAGCGGTCCTAATACTGAGCCTTGCGGCACACCACTTAGTACTTCAGTCCAAGTTGAAAAAGATCCATTAACCACAATGCGCTGCTTCCTATTATCTAACCAGTTTTTGACCCAAGTGCATATTGTGCTTTCTAGCCCTGATTCTTGTAGCTTGTAGAAAAGTCTCATGTGTGGTACAGTGTCGAATGCTTTGGCAAAATCTAAAAAGATTACATCCACCTCTTTACCCTGATCTAGGTTTGCGCTTACTGTTTCATAAAAGCCAAGTAAGTTGGTTTGACAGGATCTGTCCTTCATAAACCCATGTTGATTCCTTTTAATGACCTTATTGACTTCAAGGAACTTCTGAATACTATCTCTTAGAATACCTTCCAATACTTTCCCCACTATAGATGTAAGACTAACTGGTCTATAATTACCTGGTTCAGCTTTACTTCCCTTTTTGAATATAGGCACTACTTCCGCTATACGCCTGTCTTTGGGAACCATACCTGATATTACTGAATCCTTAAAGATCAAAAATAGCGGTTTTGCAAGTTCAGAGTGAAGCTCCATTAGAACCGTTGGGTGAATACCATTGGGACCTGGTGACTTATTAATCTTTAAATGTTTTAATCGGTCGCAGACTACTTCCTCGCTTAAATAAGTACCTATCAGTGGGATATTCTCATTATTTAGATTATGTCTTAGTCCCTGAATTGGGTCCTCTCTAGTAAATACTGTTGAAAAAAACTCATTTAGTGTGTCCGCTATGTCATTATCATTTTTGCTTAAGACTCTCAACTTGTCTTTTAAAGGGCCTATACTCTCCTTCTTTAATCTCTTGCTATTAATGTATTTAAATAATTTTTTGGGATTCGCTTTGCTTTCCTTTGCTACTAGTTTTTCAGTTTCTACTTTAGCCACTCTTATTCCTTTTTGCATATTTTGTTACATTCCTTATAGTGCTGAAATGACTCTCCTTCCCCGTCAGATCTGTATTTTTTAAATGCTCGCCTTTTCTTGCCCATAAATTCCTTTATCTTTTTGTTAAGCCACATCGGTTTATGATTTTTATTCCTTTTTTTGCTGCTCGTAGGAATAAATTTGAGTGTATTTTTAGCTAGCAGGAATTTTAGTACCTCCCATTTCTCCGTAGTATTTTTTCCTAAAAACAAACCTTCCCATTCAATATCTCTGAAAAATACCCTCATCTTTTCAAAATTCGCTTTGCTAAAGTTTAGAGTCCTAGTTGAGCCAGTATAGGGCTGTTTATGAAAACGGATATTGAATGTGACCATATTGTGGTCGCTGTTTCCTATGGGTTCCCCTACTATAATACCTGATACCAAATCCCCATTGTTTGTTAATACCAGGTCTAAGATTGCATTATACCTGGTAGGTTCCTCAATTAGTTGAACTAAGTAGTTATCATTAAGTGTGTTTAAAAACATATTGCCCCTAGCAGTATCACATGAATCGTTTTTCCAGTTTATCTCTGGATAGTTAAAATCTCCCATCACTACTATAGGGGGTACTCACGGAGCGATATTCTAAGCAATCTGACTAGATTGCTTAGAATTTAAGCAGGATCGCTCCGTGTGTACCCCATACAGCGATAGCGATGCGCAGCATCACGCATCGCTATCGCTGCTGCTAGATTGGCCTGCCGTGCAGGCCAATCTAGCGGGTCGCTCACTTCACCCGCTGGGTGAAGTGAGCGCCCCCCCCCCGTCTCCCCCTGCACGCTCAGCACAGATCGCGCTGTATTGAGCGGCGGGAGAGATGTGTGCTGAGCGAACCGCTCAGCACACATCTCTCCCCAAATCGGCCCGTGGGTACTGGGCTTAAGTCTCCTACTCCTGCTGTGCTTTCAATTTGCTTTAGTAACAATTCATCATCAGATACGTTGATACCAGGCGGCCTATAGCATACACCCAATACTAACTTTTGTATTCCTTTTTCCCTGCATGCAATTTCTACCCATAATGTCTCGACAGTGTCTCCATTCCCATCCTGAATATCTTCCCGTATATCAGGTTTTAAAAATGGCTTTACGTAAAGACACACCCCTCCACCCTTTTTATTTAGTCTGCCTCTCCTAAACAGTGTATAGCCCTCTAGATTGACTGTCCAATCATGAGATTCGTCCCACCAAGTTTCAGTAATGCCTATAATATCATACTGTTTGCTTGCTGCAAGTATTTCTAGTTCGCCCTTTTTACCAGTAATGCTTCTAGCATTTACATACATACAACTAAGATAAGTATTTTCCCTTGCGTTAGGGACATCTTTCACCTTATGTAGCAATGGTAACCTGTAATCGTCATTGGTTAGTGCTTTGGTAAAATCTCTTTTAGTACCCATGTTAGTAACCTTACCGCCTGCTCTTACCCTCACCCCAACTTCTCCCCCATTTCGTTTACTACCGCCATCCCCACTATTCTCACTGCATGACCCGTAGTTTCTAGCTAAACCCTCCCCCCAGGCTCCTTGTTTAAAATCTCCTCCAACCTTCCAACCATCCTTCCCCCCAGCACCGCTGCCCCCTCCTCAGTCAGGTGCAATCCGTCACGACAAAAGAGATGGCGCCTAACTGAGAAGTCCGCCCAGTGTTCCAGGAACACAATCCCTAAGCCACACATTTACCTCCCTAATCTCCCTCTGCCTCCCTGGACTAGCGCGTGGCACGGATAATAATTCCGAGAATATTACCTTAGATGTCCTTGCCTTAAGTTTCTTTCCTAAGTCCCTATAGTCTTTCTTATGGACATCCCACCTTCCGCTAACTTTGTCATTGGTGCCAACATGCACCAAGACCGCCGGGTCTTTCCCAGCCCCTCCCAACAATCTATCTACCCGGTCCGCGATGTGCCGTACCCGAGCACCCGGGAGACAACAGACTGTACGGCGATCACGGTCCCGGTAGCAGATTGCCCTATCTGCCTTCCTGATGATAGAATCCCCTACCACCACCATGTGACTAGGTACCTCACTATCTTTTATCCCAACCGTGCCAGAGGGACCGCTCCTCTGGATGCTAGAGGTAGCAGTCTCCTCCGGCACCATCATTTCTTCACTATCATCCTCCGATTCCTCGTCCAGTCGGGCAAATTTGTTCGGGTTTGATAGTTCGGAGATGTCGAGCCTCCCCCTCTTTTTCTTCCTTCTAACTGTGACCCAGCTGGCTACCTGATCATCATCCTCTTCTACCAGTGACCCCTCCCGCAACTCCTCCACCGTTCTGTCTAAACTTCGCTTGAGATTGTGAATCTCCCTCAGTCGCGTAACGGTTTGCTCTAGATCAGTTACCTGGACTTCCAGGGCAACCGTTCGCATACACCTCGTGCAGATGTAATCACACTGGGCGGGTAGCTCCAGGTGTGCATACATCTTGCACGACATGCACTGAGTGAGGTCCCCAATCACAGCCCCTCCCATATTGTTTGTAAGGTCTAACTCCCTGTTACTCTCAAAGAAAATAAGCAAAAAGAAAAAGTAGAAGACAAACAATCTCACTTATACAATAATTAAGCTGGCTTATAGGGTGGTCTTCAGTATGCCGAATGTCGGGATCCCGGCGCACAGTATACCAGCGCCGGGATCCCGACACCCAGCATACGGACAGCTATTCTCCCTCGTGGGGGTCCACGACCCCCCTGGAGGGAGAATAAAATAGCGTGGCACGTGTATCGCGCCACCGTGCCCGCAGCGTGGCGAGCGCAGCGAGCCCACAAGAGGCTCATTTGCGCTCGCCACACTGTCGGTATGCCGGTGGTCAGGCTCCCGGCGCCGGTATGCTGGTCGCCGGGAGCCCGGCCGCCGGAATACCATACTACACCCGGCTTATGCTTATCTATCTTTGTGCGGTTCTTGGTCCTTCACTTTTATGCAGCTGTAGTACTCTCTCCTGCGGCACCGATACTCCACTTAGCAGTTGCAGTTGTTCCAGTTCACTGCACTTCCTTTTCACTCGGCTTCCAGCTCCTGCTAAAAAAAAAAAAAAATGCCCCTCACACACGCACAATCACAGCCCCTCTGCTACTCCAAGTAAGAGACCCTCTCACTCACAAGGTCAGCCCCTTGCAGTCTCACCAGAAGTTTAATAGTACTGCAAGTATGTGTGTTCCTGATTGTGTATTATAAAACTCACCTTTTTCTGTATTCTAACTCACCTTTTGCTGTTACCAACTCACATACACTTACAAATCCAAGCAGCACTTTAAAATACAAGCCCTTACAATTTGTGTGTCAGGGGCATATCAAGAGAGGAGGGAGCCCGTGTCCAGTTTCGTTCTGGGCCCCCTACTCTCTAGCCAGCAGCACAGAAAGTCTGGGCACAAGGGTCACTAGGAGACCCTAGCGGTGTCCCAGAGTCTAGTGATTATAGTATATGTAAGTCTTTTCATCAGCTATCCTGTGCATGCACACAAATAAAGTGCCCAGAGGAGCAGGTGTTTTAATTCTGCCTCTTGGGTCATATGTGTAGGTTTGATTGAATTGCATACTACTCAGCTTTGCCCATACTGTACTTGCATGTTCCTATCTTCTAAGCATGCGTAATGGGCATTCATTGTACAGTAAATACACTCTGCAAATGGGCATTCTTTAAACTCTGTATCAGTGTCCTGGTGTGCTTTGTGTGTCAGAGCTACCTTTGCCCGGTTGTTCTTCTATTGTTGTTCCGCTCATAAAAGGCGAGATGTACTAAGCATTGCATCCGCAATGCGATACATCCCACCACTTATCAGGTATATACCGGCATTAATAAACCCGGTATTTATCTAGAAATGCGCAAAGGAGAGTTCTCCCAATAAGAGCGGTCCTTTGCGATATTTGGACTTCCAGGTTAGGGACACGGGAGTCCTTTGCACATGCGCAGTGATGCGCTGCTGCAGGGGGTGTCGGTAAGGATCCGATTGGATCCATCTCAGAAGGAACACGAAAAGAAGCCCATAGGCTTCTGTTGGGTAATGCCCTCTCATTCCCCAGTGGGTCCAAGCTCCATAATCTATAGCATTCCAGAGGTTGGCACATTTGGGAATGTGTCCAAAATGCTTAAAAAGGCTGTTTTGGAGTTTTGGCTGCATGTTCACCTTTAGGTCATCCTGTCCGGGTATGGGACTCAGGGTCAACAGTGTCTAGGTCGACACCCATTACGTCGACACATATTGGTCGACAGTGGCTAGGTCGACACTAGAAATAGGTCGATGCAACCATTAGGCCGATGTGAACAAGGTCGACATTAACCAAAAAAAAAGGTCGACATGAGTTTTTCATGGTTTTTTTGAGTCGTTTTCTTTGTAAAGTGGCCAGGAACCCCAATTAGTGCACTGTGTCCCCTCGCATGGCTCGCTTCACTCACCATGCTTCGGGTAAGGTTACCATTCCCAATCATAGTCCATGTGGATCGTAAAGTATGAAAAAGTTAAAAAAATTAAAAATGGAAAAACTCATGTTGACCTTTTTGTATGTCGACCTAATGGTCGCGTCAACCTATTTCTAGTGTCGACCTAGTCATTGTCGACCAATGGGTGTCGACCTAATGGGTGTCGACCCAGAGTTCGGATACCATCCTGTCCTATGTCTCTATACTACCTCAGCAGCAGTCTGCAAAATTCTATAATTCTTTTTCATCTATGTCATTTACATTGACATACCTTATAAAAGGCGTCATTAAAAAGATAGATAGATAGATAGATAGATAGATAGATAGATAGATAGATAGATAGATAGATAGATAGATAGATAGATAGTGTGACAAGAACACTGGGATAGTGTTTGAGGGCAGGTATATTTGTCCCAGGTTCTTGTCTTACATGTTTTAGAAAATGTTAACTTCTAGGAAAAATGCTTTTTGTTTTGTCTGAACCTTTTCAGTTTGCTGTAAAAGCTGGGTAAAGGCTCTGAGAGAGAGATAAGGCGAGTTCTAGACATTGGGCCCAGTTCGGGTCTTTGGCCTCACAGAGGGCTAATCAGGGTTTCAGCTGTGTAAGAGTGATATAGTGCTTCTAACCTGATTAGTATGGGCAGACTGCCTGGGAAGGCTGCAGGATCTGTGTGTGAGACACGCTTTCTGATGCAAGTAAGCTATACAGTATGTACTGAAGAACTCTGTGTTTTGTTTAGTGACAGTTAGGAACATCTTATGTTTAGTTAGTGCCGGACAGGCAAGGTATTTTTATTTTGGGGTTTGTTTTATTTTCTGTTTCATTAAAACTGGCCGGGGTCAGTTGTACCAGAAACTGGACTTGTGTTATTCCTCAGCTGCTGCATGCTGCCATATTCCCCAGGAAAAGGCGCCTTGCACCCCTACAGTGTTACAACTTGGTGGAGAATGCGAGCACACCGTTCTGCGCATAAGTGAAAGCAGCAGCTTGGTGAGGCCTGCAGAAAACGGTGGTTTATGCAGATACAGCCCAGTGTGAAGTTACTGAGACTCACCCCTGAGGGTTTGATATATGTCCTGGGTGAAAGCAGCTGCAAAGCCGCCTGAAAAATCTGTCGACATGGAGGATCTGCTTAAAGCCTTGCTGCAAGCTACAGCGGCTCAGCAGGAGGCCAACCGACAGCAGCAGGTGGCAATGGAGGAAAATTGGAGACTACAGCAGGAGGCCAACAGACAGCAGCAGGTGGCAATGGAGGAAAATATAAGACAGCAGCAGGTGGCAATGGAGGAAAATAAGAGACAACAGCAGGCAGTTGTTGATGAACTTTACAGGCAACAGCGTCAGGATAGAGAGGCCTTAGCAGAAGTGGTGCAGAGACTTGCAGCTCGGGTTGGAGATGTGGCCGTCAGTGCTCCAACCAGCTCTAGTTCTATACGGGCCAGTCACTTCCTGCAGAAAATGACAGAGGCTGATGATGTGGAGGCCTATCTGACCACGTTTGAAAGGACTGCCGAGCGTGAGAACTGGCCGAAAGCACAGTGGGCCAGTCTGCTGGCACCTTTCCTGTCAGGTGAGCCCCAAAAAGCTTACTTTGATTTAAGCCCTGCTGAGGCTCGGGACTATGATAAACTAAAGACTGAGATCCTGACCCGCCTGGGAGTCACGCTGTCAGTACGAGCACAACGGGTGCACCGTTGGCTGTACGCCATGGAGAAGCCTCCGCGCTCCCAGATGCACGACCTTATTCAGCTAACAAAAAAATGGCTACAGCCAGAGACATTAACTGGTCCCCAGATGGTGGAAAGAGTCGTCATGGACCGCTACTTGAGATCTTTGCCCATGGTCCTGCGCAAGTGGGTGAGCCATGGAAACCCGGGTACTGCTGACCAATTAGTGGACATGGTAGAGAGGTATTTGGCAGCAGAGGAACTACTGATGACCACCCAGCAACCCATAGATTCTCGACAGCGCCCTTCAGTAAAGACTGGTAAGACTGTTCCGTGGGAAAACGTTGCTGGGCGGTTAAGAGAACGCAAGGCTGGAGAGACTGTAAACACTGGCCCTGGAAACAGGCCAATGGGGCTAGAACGGTCTATGCTGCCCAAATGGGTTGATAATCGTGTGGTTAAATGTTTTAGGTGTGGTATGCCAGGTCATGTTATTGCCAATTGCCCAGTCACGCAAGAACCCATGCAATGTGATGCTGCCTTTGAATGTCGCAGAATGTCTTTCTTTGCTAGGTTAGCCTGTACTGTGGTACCTTCACCTGAGCTGGAAAAACAAATGTGCGATGTGTTCTTAGAGGGTAACCGGGTAGAGGCCTTGCTAGATTCAGGAAGTTTAGTTACCCTCGTGAAAGCTGGGTTAGTGAACCCCTTAAAGGTCCAGCAAATACCTATTGGGGTAACTTGCATACATGGGGATACCCAACATTATGCCACTGCTGAGGTGAATATAGAAACTTGTTGTGGGTCAGCAATGGTTAAAGTGGGACTGGTCCCTACCTTGGTGCATGAGGCCATAATAGGGAGGGATTTTCCTCATTTTTGGAAACTGTGGGAATCACGGTTATCAACAGATGTGAGAAGTAAAAACCCAGTTGATAATACCGGTGATTTTATGGATGTACGTGGGTCTTCGGAACTTTCTGTCCCTTTGCCTTTTGCTAGTTTGGCTGGGGAAGTGACAGATGGGGAGTCCAGTGAGGACCCTCTTGCCGGGAACAGAGACATAGTAGTTAGAACTGAAAGCGTGCCTGACCTGGAGGTAAAGAAGGATCTGTTTGCGTCTGAACAGTTAAAGGATCCTACCTTAATAAAGGCTAGAGAGAATGTTAAGATTGTTAATGGGGAACCTGTGGTACCAGGTGACAGGGTTACGTATCCCCACATGGCCATCTGTAATGAGCTCTTGTACCACATTGTCAAAAGGGGTGAGGATGTGGTGGAACAGCTGGTAGTTCCCCAGCCTTATCGGAGAACGGTACTAGATTTAGCTCATAGTCACGTTACCGCAGGACATTTAGGGGCAGAAAAAACCACTGAAAGAGTTTTACAAAGGTTCTTTTGGCCAGGGGTTTATAAAGAAGTGTCTGAATATTGTTCTTCCTGTCCTGAATGCCAGTATCATGCCCCTAGACCCCATTTCAGGAGCCCACTAGTTCCCATGCCTATTATAGAGGTCCCGTTTGACAGAATAGCCATGGATCTCGTGGGGCCCTTGTTAAAGTCTGCTCGGGGCCATCAGTATATCCTGGTAATTATGGACTATGCCACTCGATATCCTGAGGCTGTCCCATTACGCACTATCACAACCAAGGCGATAGCTAGGGAGCTGGTGCAGGTATTTAGTAGAGTGGGAATACCAAAAGAAATTTTGACTGACCAAGGTACTCCATTTATGTCAAGGATCATGAAAGAATTGTGCAAGTTATTTAAGGTCACTCACCTCAGGACGTCCATCTACCATCCCCAAACTGACGGGTTGGTGGAAAGGTTTAATAAAACATTAAAAAGTATGTTAAAAAAGGTTGTTGAGAGAGATGGGAAAAACTGGGATTGTTTGTTGCCCTACTTGTTAATGGCCATCAGAGAAGTCCCTCAGTCCTCTACGGGGTTTTCTCCATTTGATTTGTTGTATGGTAGACACCCCAGAGGGCTGTTGGATATTGCCAAAGAGACGTGGGAAGGACAGCCCACTCCTTATAGAAGCGTTATTGAGCATGTAACACAAATGCAGGATAGGATTGCAGCCGTGGTACCTGTTGTCAGAGAGCACATGGAACAGGCCCAAAGTGCTCAACAGAGGGTCTATAACCGGAGTGCCAAGATACGGGAATTTGCTCCTGGAGATAGAGTTCTTGTTTTGGTACCCACTGTGGAAAGCAAATTCCTAGCTAAATGGCAGGGTCCATTTGAGATTAGGGAAAAAGTGAATGAGGTTAATTACAAAGTATACCAGCCGGGAAAGAGAAAACCCGAACAGATCTACCATGTTAACTTAATCAAACCCTGGAAAGATAGGTTGTCTCTGTCAGCGGAGCCTTGCCCTTCGGTGTCTTCACCCCGGTTGCTTCCCGCAGTGAAGGTGTCAGAGACATTATCAGCTGATCAGAACAATTAGGTTAAAGAATTTCTCATCCAAAATAGGGAGGTATTTTCAGAGCTGCCTGGCCGAACGACCATAATAAAACATGACATTGTCACAGAACCAGGGGTCAGGGTTCATTTAAAGCCATATAGGATTCCTGAAGCTCAGCGAGAAGCTATTTCTAAGGAAGTTAAAACCATGTTAGAACTTGGAGTCATAGAGGAGTCTAACAGTGAGTGGTCCAGTCCCATAGTGCTCATCCCGAAGCCCGACGGTAGCATACGCTTCTGTAATGACTTTCGTAAGTTAAATGAGGTGTCCAAGTTTGACGCATACCCCATGCCCCGTGTGGATGAGCTTGTAGAAAGGCTGGGAACAGCCAGGTTTCTCACCACATTGGACCTGACCAAAGGTTACTGGCAAATACCTTTATCTGATAGCGCCAAAGAAAAAACAGCCTTTTCGGTTCCGGAGGGGCTGTACCAGTATAAGATGTTACCCTTTGGGTTGCATGGGGCTCCAGCAACCTTTCAACGGGCGATGGATAAAATTTTGAGGCCCCATAGAAAATATGCAGCTGCCTATTTGGATGATGTGGTAATTCACAGTACAGACTGGGGGTCCCATTTGGTTAAAGTACAAGCAGTACTGGACTCAATCAGAGAGGCAGGGTTAACTGCTAACCCAAAGAAGTGCTGCCTCGCAATGGAGGAGGTCAAATACTTGGGCTTCACCATAGGCAGAGGTCTGATTAGGCCCCAATTGAATAAAGTTGATGCTATTCAAAACTGGCCTCGTCCAGTGAATAAAAAACAGGTAAGGGCTTTTTTGGGAATTACTGGGTACTATAGATGGTTTATTCCTAATTTTGCGACCACAGCGGTGCCGTTGTCAGACCTTACCAAAGGGAAGCAGTCAAATGTGGTGAAATGGAACCCTGATGCAGAAAAGGCGTTCCAAGCGTTAAAAGTGGCTTTGTGTTCACAACCGGTGTTGATAACACCAGATTTTTCAAAAGAATTTGTGGTACAGACAGATGCCTCAGAGGTAGGGATAGGTGCTGTGCTGTCCCAAACCAGAGATGGGGACGAACACCCTATCATTTATTTGAGTAGGAAACTCAATGAGCATGAAAAAAGGTATGCCATTGTGGAAAAGGAGGCTTTGGCCATTAAGTGGGCACTAGATACCTTGAGATATTACCTCTTGGGTAGACAATTCAGACTAGTGACAGACCATGCCCCTTTAAAATGGATGTATGTAAATAGAGGCAAGAATGCTCGTGTAACTAGATGGTTTCTAGCGTTGCAGGACTTTAAGTTTACTGTCGAACATAGACCGGGAACACAATTGGCCAACGCAGATGCATTGTCTCGCATCTTCTGTTTGGGGGCTACAAGTGTTCCGGCCCCTAGGTCGAAACAGGGGAGGGGGATATGTGACAAGAACACTGGGATAGTGTTTGAGGGCAGGTATATTTGTCCCAGGTTCTTGTCTTACATGTTTTAGAAAATGTTAACTTCTAGGAAAAATGCTTTTTGTTTTGTCTGAACCTTTTCAGTTTGCTGTAAAAGCTGGGTAAAGGCTCTGAGAGAGAGATAAGGCGAGTTCTAGACATTGGGCCCAGTTCGGGTCTTTGGCCTCACAGAGGGCTAATCAGGGTTTCAGCTGTGTAAGAGTGATATAGTGCTTCTAACCTGATTAGTATGGGCAGACTGCCTGGGAAGGCTGCAGGATCTGTGTGTGAGACACGCTTTCTGATGCAAGTAAGCTATACAGTATGTACTGAAGAACTCTGTGTTTTGTTTAGTGACAGTTAGGAACATCTTATGTTTAGTTAGTGCCGGACAGGCAAGGTATTTTTATTTTGGGGTTTGTTTTATTTTCTGTTTCATTAAAACTGGCCGGGGTCAGTTGTACCAGAAACTGGACTTGTGTTATTCCTCAGCTGCTGCATGCTGCCATATTCCCCAGGAAAAGGCGCCTTGCACCCCTACAGTGTTACAACTGATAGATAGATAGATAGATAGATAGATAGATAGATAGATAGATAGAGAGGCAGAACTCTGGGAGGCAACGGAGTCATCTGCCGCCGGGCTCCTGCTCTGAAGGGGGGCACCTTTCCTCCCATTCTGTGACACTATTGAATTAAGTTATTTGATAGCTGCCGCTGTCTTTTCAATGGCCGACTTCCTCACTGGTCCCTGCACCTTACAAATCACACCCTCTTTATTATACTGAATATACACATTTTACAAGTGTAACACCCAGGATTAGAAACCACAACCTATTACACTGGAAGCACACACCTTACTGATGAAGCTGTTTGCTCCTGTAGAAGAAATATGAGAATTTCAACTATATGAAGATACTTCTCTGACAATTACACATATAGTTAGAATTCTCATGCTTCCTCTACAGGAGCAAATAACTCCATCAGTAAAGTGTCTGCTGTCAGTGTAACAGGTCATGGGTTCTAATCCTGGGTATGACTGCTAAGAAATGTGTGATTTAAAATAAAAGACAATTAAATGTATTAAATACAGTATATAAATTTTTTTTCAGAACACTACATACACACACACACACACACACACACACACATTTATCTTAATATAAGAAATAGGGGGCACCAATATTTATCTTGCCTCCGGGCAACTGGGACGAACTTACGCCACTAGATAGATAGATAGATAGATAGATAGTTTATTCACAATTGCACTCATCCATTACCAGGTTTTCATTCCAACCACAGATTATCTGCCAGATAATTGTATATGTATGCCCATTTTAAATATAGCTATCTTCCTTAATGCTAGAATGTTTCCCGCTCTCACTGTAGATTATAATTTATAAAATAATATCAGCTGATGGTTTTGATCAGTCTGTCAGTGCACCTTCATTTCCCACATGTCAACCAGAGTGATATGGCCAGTACACAATTCAGTTGGCAGCTGAAAACCTAACTTTTTGAGCAGTGGCCCCCCTTTCGTAGGAATGATTTAGGCTGATGGCTCTCTTCACATCTGTTTTAAACATTTACAATCCTCCTAACGTTTTGTTGTCTTTAAAGATACCTTACCACAGCAGCGAGCTATGGGCACACTTTAAAACTGTACATTTTAATTTAATGTAATGTAATAACCTATGCACAGCACCACAGAGGTACTGTAGGTACCATGCTGCTTGACAGAATTGCTTAGGGATGCAGATTTTTTTTTTTTTTTTTACAATTGTGTATGCATTCCCCCATGTTTCCCCACCCCATCCCAAAATCTCCATCTGGTTCTAATAAAGTATTATTTGATGCCTTGTAAGAAGCCAAATGGGGGGAGGAGGGACAGGAGACAGAGAGCTTCCTGTAACAATTCAGCAGGGGGTGAAGCTGGCTCCCTGACTGCTTGCTGTACAGTACAGTCGGCTTACAAAAGATAAAAATCATAGTGTCTACTCATTGCTGAGGTTTATCCTCTGAGAGCCACAAGTATGCAGATTGGAATGAATACTGTAATGCAATGGGATTATTTGCATGCCCAGTGAACAGTAATTGCTGGCTTTCCAACATGACCAAGTTTTCCATATAAAATGCTCGTTTCCGATTCTTCCTTTTTTTTTTACTGCAGCGGCCTGCATTGCAGAAACTGATGTGAAGTGTTTTGTTCAATTAAATCAGCCACGCTTACTGCAGTAGGAAAATATTAGAAAACAGGAGCAAAGCATTTTGTAGGGGTGAAATGGTTCATGCAGAGGTCTGGAATCATTCAGCAGGAAATGTAGGTGGTGTTATAACCGCTGGGATTGGGGTTAAGCACTGGCACTACTGCAGTGTGTAGGTGGATTGTGGGAAAGGCTTCAGGGCAGTAAGAAAGTTCAGTCTGGTAGCAGTTTGGTCCTGAAATAACAAGAGGGAGCTGGAGGATAGGTCTGATATTAATGTTATTTATGAGCAGTACAAATGACATCCATTGTCACAGCTTGTGTTTGCAATTCTACACATTACCCATCTAAATTAAGAGGTTAATTAAAAAGTAAAGTGTTATCATAATCATCAAATATGTAAAATAAATACTGCACAAGCTTTAATGAAAAAATATAAATAACGTTTTTAGAAACATAAATCTGGTTTTCATATAGTTCTATGAGTTCACATACTCATAACTATACAGCTTCATCAGGATTAAATAAAGGAACCCTAATATACAGTATGCAGCAATCTGAGTAAACAGCAGAACTGCCAAACAATCATATCTATTTGACCATATGTGCAGAGGCGTAAATCCCAGAGGCAATGGAGACACTTGCCTCCGGGCTCCAAACGCTGAAGAGACACCTGCATGTACAGCAGCACCTGCGTGGTTCACAGCGGGATCCAAGTGTGACAACTGTTCTTCCAATAGAGCTCTGTGGTAGACCCGCTGCTGCAGAGTTAATCAGCTCTGTCCCAGGGGCCATGCTAATACCTGCAACAGGGGACAGTATGGCTTCCGTCTGGTACCGCTCAGCCTGCACTGCAGCAAGCGACTGTGCACTTGCCAGTGCTGCTGGACTGTGAGATGGAACCCGCCGGTGAACACTGATTCTGCATGCAGCAGACAGCTGAAAAACAGCACAAACTGGCTGAGAACTCTGTCTATATAATTATATAAGTCGTGTTTGCTTATCCACATACACGCTTAAATACACACATACAGTATTTGTTGTCCCTTTTTTTTTAAAGGAAGGGGTGCACCAAACTCCAACTTTCCTCAGGCCGACTGTGATGAACTTACGCCCCTGCATATGTGACAGGTGAACAGAGACAGAGCAGCCAGATCCCCTTGCTTCTTCTTGGAGTCATGGCCAGGGGTTAAAGTGGGGGGGAATGAGGTGGAACTGAGTTCCACCACCTGTAATGGTAGGGGAACGAGTTCCTCCACCTCCATTGTCCTGCACAGTAATTCCAACAGAAAAACCTGCCAATCATCTACAGCAATAGATGATACAGGCGGCGTTAGTATTACTGATGAGCACTACTGTGTGGCATAACATGTTTAGGGGGTACCATGGTGATAGGGTATGTTAACCTATTCAGGTCTGGTCTATAAACTCTCTGCAGTCATCAGTCAGAATTCTGTTTCCCTTGCAACCGGTTGGAGATCAGTGAATGAAAAGGTGACACAGGATCATTGTGTAACCTAAGCAGTTCATAGTTGATCTGTCTTAGGGGCCATATAAGGTTTATTTTATAGCAAGAGAACAAAGGATTCATGTGTGCCAATACATTTAGCCAATCAGAATACACCATGTATGTCTTGAAAACTGAAATACATCAATTGTCATACGAGATTATAATTAGCAATTAAAATATATTTATTGCTTTGCGATTATCAGTTTTCCGGAACATCCTCTGGTGGTCAGGACAGGTCAAAATCCTCCTCAATGTTCAGAACTTTTGGCGATATGCTTGACTGGCCTTGGATACATCTGGTGCTGTGACATTGACCAATTCATGCTTTGAATATAATTTTGAGCTTATAAAATCTCTGTGCAGCTTTTAAGGAAACATGAGCCTAATTGTGAGCAGGAGTAAATATCTTAGTTAATGCGAAAAAGCTTGAATCAATATATATTTGCTATACTAAGAAAGCCCCTACACCATCATTTCCCCTCTTTTTGATTCCACTTTTTCTCCCTATTCTACCTACACTACACTACCTAGGCCTGAACTATTTCCTTTCAGTAAACCAGTCCCCTGGACTTATAGTCCAAACCTTGGGGATTACCCCTAACAACAACCAAAGGATAAGCAACTTCATTCTTCTGGCTGGAGAGTCACTGTCAACTTCTTCGAGTGGGATGCATGTAATCAGGTATCACGACCTTTCACCTTAATTTAAGGTAGACATGGTTAGCAGCACTTGATATGGACCATCATATCTTGGTTCAAAGGTCTTTCTCACATGTCTCTTTAAATAGACCCAATCTCCTGGATTTAGCTTATGCGTAGCTGATCCTTCTGGGTCTGGAATGGAAGAAAACACTCAGCAATGGAGGTTAGTCAATGTTTTACAGACCTCCTGTACATACATGTAAAAATCACCATGATTATGTTGTAATTGTTGTGGATAATAACAACCTGTTCTTAGAGCTGACCCAAACAATATTTCATATGGAGTCAGTTTACTAGGTTTCATGGGTGTGGTCCTAATATTAAACAAGACTATAGGTAGGCATTCTGGCCAAGTTCTTTTGGTTTCTGTCATTTTTTCTGTAGTTTTAGCTTAAGGTCAAAGTTCAGATGTCCCCCCTCCCACTCGCCTGGGGGCGGTAAGGCACGTGGAAGGCCTGCTGTACCCCCAAATCTTTCATTATATGCTGCATGACTTCTCCTGTGAAATGTGTACCTCTATCTGATTCTATAACCTCAGATATCCCAAATCTACATACTACTTCTGCTATCAGTTTCTTTGCAGTGGTTTTTGCTGTGGCCAGGCTTCGGCCCAGTAACTAAACATGTCCGTTGTTACTAGTACATATTCATATGGACCGCTTCGTGGCCACTGTATATAGTCAATTTGTAGTTTTTCAAATAGGTAAGAGGCTTTGGGTATACTTTCTAGAGGTGTCTTGGTTCTTTGTCCTGGATTGCTGATTCCACAGATCCAGCATCCTGCTACAAAGTTTGTTGCAGCTTTATTGAAGCCAGGAGCTATCCAATGCTCTTGTACTCTATTCACCATGGCTTCCTTTGAATGATGTACTTGTCCATGAGCTACTTGTAACATAGGTGGAAATAGAGCTGCTGGTAGACAGTACTTTAATTCTCTTGACTTCCAAAGTCCATGTTCATCTTCTTCTGCCCCCAATCATCTCCATTTCTCCTTTTCTCCTTGTGATGTTTGTTGTTGAATTTTGATCAACTCCTCTCACTGGGCATTTGCTTCACATCTTGAGCTACTAAGACTTGCTCAAGTTCTTTTGATTGTAAGGCAATTCTCTTGGCTTCTGCATCTGCAAATGCATTTCCTTTAGCTTCCATGGTTTGGCTCTTAGTATGTGCTTGTACCTTGATTATACCAATCCTTTTAGGTAGTTCCAATGTTCTGAAGAGTTCCATAATCAAACTGGCATGTTTGATAGGTTTTCCGTTTGCACCTTTGAAGTCCCTACTTTTCCAAATAACAGCGTAATCCTGGGACTAGATATTAGCTGTCATGTTTTCAGCATGTATGCAGACTCTGGTCATTGCTATGAGTTCTGCTTCTTGTGCTGTCATTCTTGGTAGCAATGGTCCAGAGTCTATGACTTAAGTTTCAGTTGTTACTGCATATCCTGTCCTTGGGGATCCATTATCATAATATCTTGATCCATCGACGAACAGGTTCATGTCTGGATTGTCCAGTGGTGTATCTTGGACATTAGGAAGAGGTAAAGTCTCTAATTCCATGAGGGCTAGGCAATCACTTCATATTTGGTAAGTCTGGCTGCAGAAAGATGCTTGCTTTTTTCTTGACTTAGTATTTCTGTTACAGCGTGCGGTACTTGTATACACAGTGGATGATCAAGCACAATGATGTCTGTCACCTTTTCCTTCAGTATTGCTGCTGCTGCCATTGCTCGGACACAGGATGGTGCTCCTCTGATAATCGGATCCAGCTGGGCTGAATAGTATGCCACTGGTCTTTGTTTTGGTCCGTATTTCTGGGTGAGCACTCCTAAAGAATGCCCTCTGTTTTCATGGCAGAATAGGTTAAAAGGCTTTTTTGTAATCAGGCAATCCCAATACTGGGGCTGTTATTATGGCTTGCTTTAGTTTTCTTACTGCTTCTTCAATGGTGTCCCTGTTTTCTGATGGACGCCTCCTTTTTTTGTTAATTCATATAGGGGATGCATCAGTAATGAGGCTGAGGGTATCCATTCTCTGCAATAACCAATAAGGCCCAGAAAAGCTCTGATTTCATTTAATGTTCTTGGGGTTTTTGCTTGAGTTATTGCTTTTGTTCTTTCATCAGTAAGATGCCTTGTTCCTTGGGATATGCAGTGTCCTAAAAAGATAACTCTTTTCTGTACTAGCTGTAGTTTGGCTTTTGACACTCTGCAATCTTCTTCTGCCAAAAAGATGAGCAGTGATGCTGTTTTCCTTTTTTCACTTCTCTTCTGTCTGTGCAGCAATAAGCAGATCATCGACATATTGAACTAACTGGATGTCTGTAAAGTGCGGTCTCCATTTCTGCAGGATTAATGCCATTGCCTCTGAGAAATCTGATGGACTGGTTGCTCCCCCTTGGGGTAATCGTGTCCAACAATATTGTTTACCTTCGTGAGTGAATGTTAGAAACTTCTGGCTTTCCCATTCATCAGTAGATAATCTGTTTTTCCCTCCTTTTGAATCTTGAGATTCAACACCTTTATTGATTAATGTTGGAAAAGGGTTGCTGCGTTGAGGGTAATACATCTTCTGATGGTTACTTGTCGCACTTTGGCAGTGCTACTTCATACATGGTCAGCCTTGCCACTGACAGGTGTTTGGTTCTTGCTTGTTGAAGCTTCTCTGTACCTGCATGTGGACCCTGGATGATAAGTTCATGATTCAGCACTATGCCTGTGCTCTTGTCCTCTTCTAGGACTTCTGATTCATCACTGTCTCTGTGCTCTTATACTCTTCTAGGACTGTTGCTGCTATCACTGCTCTGATGCCGGTAGGTGCTCTTTGATTACCGCTGTCAAGTTTGCTTAAGTTGTAGGCCACTGGTCTTCACCTCAGTCCATGATTTTGCATAAGGACTTCTATGTATGGCCTCCTTCTTTAATAGTCAGGTAGTTCTAGGGCTTGAGATGAGGCAACTGCTGTTTCCAATTGTTCAATAGCTGAATTCATCTGTTGCTGTATGTAGGATGCGGACCCTCCTCCCTTTCAGTGTTGTCATACAATGCTTGCATGTAGACTGGTGCTAGAGGTATCCGTGTTCTGTAGTGTCCTACTAGGCCCAGGAATGATCATCTGACTTGCTTGACACTAGATGGCATCTTAGCTTGCAGTCTGAATCTTTTCCTTCTCACTTTTGTTAGATGTCTGGTACCTTGAGTGTCCTAGGAAGATTAACTCTTGCTTGACTAGCTGCAATTTCTCCTTCTGAGGCTCTGCAGTCTTGGTCTTCCAGAAACTTCACTAAGGACACTGCCCCTTCTTGGTGCTTCTTTTAGTAGTGGTGGTGGCAATCAGCAGTTCATTCACATCCTGTATTTAGCTGTGTGTTTTGTGGATAAATCACTTGGTGATATAGCCCCTCCACATGGCTATCCTGGTCCAGTAGTATTGCTTCCTTTCTTCTACAACTGGTACTGCGGGAATGAACCAATACTGAACTTCTGTTTTAACTTGTTTCTAAATGGCTTTTTGTTCTTTCCTTTGATAAGTTGCTGGAAAGTTAAACTTCTGCTGGTGTGTACTGTATTCTCCTTGGATAAGCTTTAGTACATTGTGCTTCAGCAAAGTCACTCGACATGTACTCCAAGGTCAAGAACTGGGCTGGTATTGGTGACTGTATTTCTTTCATCTCCTGTCCTTTTAAGAATTTCTGATATCATCAGTTCTTGTGGTATCTCCCTCTGCTGTCTTCTGCGTGTGCTGGCTCCAGTATTCATTAGGCACAAACGTATTTCTCCAGTGGGCAAGGTGACTGTAATCACACCTTCTGCTGTTTCTTCTGGAGACATTATGTTCACTGGGGAGTACCTGAAGAAGCTTGTACTTCATATTGGCAGAAGAAGCATCATTCATTTGTCTTCTGGAACTTTTTCTGTCTTGTTCCTTATTATTTGCTTTAAACCCCGGAGCTTCTGTTGCTTTAAATCATGGCATTATCTCTGTAATCTTGCCAGGTAGTACTGACCACTTGTCAGATGTCTTTCTTTGTCCTTCTTAAAGCAGACTTCCTTTAGTCTCCAAACTTTCATGCGGCCTTCATATTGTTTCTCAACTTTTCTTTTTCCAATCACCTCTCTTTATGATTCATTCATTATTCTTCATACTTTGTCCTTTCTTTACTTGCATATTCTTTCTCACTGCTGCTGGCATGTCATCTTCTTAGTCCAAGTCCACCCAGGCTGGTGTTTAACATAATGATGTTTATGCTGGGAGTTGTTGTTCCTCTTTGTCTTACTTTTCCTGTGAGAGATAGTCTTGTATAGCAGCTTGTATTTCAGGTTACATCTTTGCTTTCTTGCAGGGGTAGGGCTTAACCTCCCAATCCAGTCGTTGCAATGGCTTGATCTGTAAGTAAACGTAGAGGAATCTGGTTGTGCATAAAAACAGCTCTTGAAACCCTTGGGTCTCCTGTGGGTAAAGTCACTTTTATCGAACTGCCAGTGGTGACTGAGTACACTGTTGCCGACACAGGAGTTGCACACCTTCATATTCTATCATCTTGTGTGTCGTATAGTGACTTTATCATAGTAAGTTCTGATGGACTCAGTCTTTTCCTGTTTCAAGTCTGGGGCTGCTGGTGCTCTGAGTGTCTGTGCATGACACCCTCTCTTAAGTCTTGTCATGTACATCTTTCCACTTTCAAACGTTGTTCTATTTTTCTCTGTCGGAACGTCCGTTATGGCTGGGCAATCATCTACTGCATCTGCTTTTAACATGGTGCTTACTGTTTGGGCAGTTGCTGGTCCTAGTATAGCCTCACACAACTGGTGGTAGTCGACCCATGCTGGTGTCCATATGGTTTGAATTCTTTCCATATAGGCATAAACTGCTGTTGGGTTTTTTCTAGGATCTGGGGACTCTGCAACTATATTTGCGAGGTCATTGCCATACCATGGTTTGTGGTGTTGGCTCTGTACGATGTATGGTTCGTTCGTCCTGGCTGCATTATCTGGGTTGCGTATTCTCTGTACTTGTGCTGGATACAGAGAAACAGGCAATGATGACCGTCTTTCAGTATTTCTAGTTGCATAGATATCTTGGCATGGTGGTTCATGGTGTGAAATCCAGTTTCCACAATTTGGGCAATGTTCATATCCTTCTGGAACGCAAAACTGACATACCGGACACAATCTTTCTGGAAAATATGTCAGTTTATTCTGTACATTATGCACCTGGGCATGAAAAGCTGTAGAGGCTGTGTCTTGACCTCTTGCTTCTCCTCTTCACCTGATTTGCACCCTTTCGCCTATAGTGTCACGATCCGGGTATCTGGACGCCATTTCTTACCCATCAGATGCCTCCTAAGGCTGGCTCAGCGCTCCAGGACCGGATCCCATCTGTTATCCTGATGTGTACATTCCTGTATCCTCTCCTGTCACTCTGGGACGCTGTCACAGTAAACGCCATATTACACCTGGCATGGCGTCTCCCGCGGCCTCCGCCGCCGTCCCTGAACTTCTGCATGCAGAGTGTCTGAGTGGCGATTACGTCAGCCGCGGCCTCCGCTGTGTCCGCGTGGTTGGATGTGCATCTGTCAGCCTGGCGCCTCCTGTCTCCGGTGGCCGGCGCCGCCATTACTGTTTTCATTACCACATGGATTACAAACCAAACTTCCCTCCAAGTGTCTGCATGGGCGCAGCCATCTTGGATTCTGTCAGCTGATCATTTCCACCAATCTGTTCTCAGTATTGATAATCTGCATAATTGCCTAGCCAATCCCTTCCTTGCTGCAGGTATAAATACACTGTGCCTGAGCAAGGAAGGCGTCAGTGCTTTGGTTGTCAAACCTAGTTCCTGTTTGTCTCTCTCCTGTGATTGTCTTCCAGGTTCCAGCTCCTGTCTCAAGACTTCCACCATAGAGACCCGCACCAGCATTCCACCTGCGGTGTAGCCTGACTCTCCAATCCATTGTGGATTCATCTGTTTCCAGCTACAACATTACCTGCTTCCAGCTCAGCTTCCAGCAGAGTACAGCTTCCCTTAAAGGGCCGGTGTCCTTTCTACACTTTACCACTCTCCACCGGTATTATTATTTCTCCGCTCTCAAGTTCTACATTTCAGTTCATATTTCATCGCTCCCAAGTTCATTTATTATTTAACTGGTTCCAGCCAGTATCCACTCCGTGCTAACAACAGTCTGGTTCCAGCCAGTATCCACAGCAGCTGTTTTATCTTCAGCAACCCAGCTTTTCCTGGAACACCAGCTGGCACAATCCTGGGTTATCTCCATTGCTACAGTCGGGCCTGGTAAGGACTTTCCATCTAGAAGATCATAAGAACTATCTCACACTACCAGTGCCCTGTGGCTCCTGCCATCCTGTAGTACCCAGGAACTGTATTTATTCTTTGCTGACTTTTACGTTTTCTTTTACTGCTGCTGTGTTGCGGAGTTGTCATAATAAACATCATTGACTTTTATCCAAGTTGTCGTGGTCACGCCTTCGGGCAGTTATTATTTATGTTACTTACATGTCCAGGGGTCTGATACAACCTCCCAGGTTCCGGTACATCTCAGCCCCTACAACTGAGGCTGCCTCCCGTCAGCTCAGGCCCTCAGTTGTGACAGTAAGCACTGACCTAATGAATCCAGCCGGAGACCAGGATCAAGCGGCCAGGCCGATGCAAGAACTGGCAGCCCGACTAGAACATCAGGAGGCTGCACAGGGCCACATCATCCGCTGTCTCCAGGATCTCTCTACTCGGCTGGATGGGATTCAGACAACTCTCCGTGGATCAGGCGCGTCTGGTGCGTCAACCACAGTGACTCCAGCTATAACCCCACCCACCTTACCCATTTCTGCTCCACGTCTTCATCTTCCAACGCCAGCAAAATTTGACGGATCTCCAAGATTCTGCAGGGGATTTCTCAACCAGTGTGAGATTCAGTTTGAGCTACAACCTGGAAATTTTCCCAGTGACCGTACAAAAATTGCCTACATTATTTCTCTTCTCAGTGGCTCAGCCCTTGATTGGGCATCACCGTTATGGGAGAGGTCCGACACCCTGCTATCTTCCTACACTGCCTTCGTGTCAACATTCAGGCGCATCTTCGACGAGCCAGGCCGGGTAACCTCAGCTTCATCCGAGATTCTCCGTTTACGCCAGGGGTCACGTACTGTAGGACAATATCTGATACAGTTCCAGATCCTGGCGTCCGAACTGGCATGGAACGACGAGGCCCTGTATGCTGCATTCTGGCATGGCTTATCTGAGTGTATTAAAGATGAGTTAGCTACCAGAGACTTACCTTCTAAGTTAGATGAGCTAATCTCACTCTGCACGAAAGTTGATTTACGTTTCAGAGAGAGAGCAACTGAGCGTGGAAGATCATCTGCTCCAAAATCTTCTGGTCCTCCTCCTCGTCAACTGTCACCATCTAAAGATGAGCCCATGCAACTTGGCCGTTCCCGTTTAACTCCTGCTGAGCGCCGAAGACGTCTCTCCGAGTTTCTCTGTCTCTATTGTGCAGCTCCGTCTCACACCATTAATGCCTGTCCCAAACGTCCGGGAAACTCCAAATCCTAGCTCGCCAAGGAGAGGGCCGGCTAGGAGTAATGATCTCCTCTCCATCTTCTCAAGATTGTAATCTCCCAGTCTCGCTTCAAGTTGCTCAACGTTATCGGAACGTCATTGCCCTCCTTGATTCCGGAGCAGCTGGGAACTTTATTACCGAAGCCTATGTTAAACGGTGGTCCCTACCCACCGAGAGACTTCCTTCGTCCATTTCTTTAACTGCCGTGGATGGCAGCAAAATTTTTGATGCAGTTATTTCTTTAAGGACTCTACCAGTTCGTCTGAGAGTGGGAGTTCTTCATTCCGAACTTATTTCTTTTTTAGTGATTCCAAGAGCCACACATCCTGTGGTCCTGGGCCTTCCATGGCTCCGTCTTCACAATCCTACAATTGATTGGACGACTACGCAAATCCTGGCATGGGGTTCCTCCTGTGCTGAGACATGTTTGTTTAAAGTATTGCCTGTCTGTTCTTCCTCCCCCAGGTCGTCTGATGTTCCACCTCCTCCATATCAAGATTTCACGGATGTGTTCAGTAAAGCTTCTGCTGATATCCTTCCTCCTCATAGAGAATGGGACTGTCCGATTGATCTCGTTCCAGGGAAGGTTCCACCTCGAGGCCGAACTTATCCGTTGTCTCTGCCTGAGACGCATTCTATGGAGGAATATATTAAAGAGAACCTAGCAAAGGGGTTCATTCGACCTTCTTCTTCTCCAGCCGGCGCAGGCTTCTTTTTTGTAAAAAAGAAAGATGGTGGTCTGCGGCCGTGCATCGACTACAGAGGTTTGAACGACATTACCATCAAGAACCGTTATCCTTTACCCCTGATTACTGAGCTCTTTGACAGAGTTAGCGGAGCTACCATCTTTACAAAGCTGGACTTGCGAGGTGCATACAATCTCATCCGGATCCGTGAGGGTGACGAGTGGAAGACCGCATTTAACACCCGTGACGGACATTATGAGTACCTCGTCATGCCCTTCGGATTGAGCAATGCTCCAGCTGTCTTCCAGCATTTCGTCAATGAGATCTTCAGAGACATTCTATACCGTCATGTCGTGGTCTATCTAGATGATATCCTCATTTTTGCCAACAATTTAGAGGAACATCGTTTTTGGGTAAAGGAGGTTCTGTCCCGTCTCCGTGTCAATCATCTCTATTGCAAATTAGAGAAATGCGTCTTTGAAGTCAAGTCCATTCCGTTTCTAGGGTACATTGTGTCCGGTTCCGGACTAGAGATGGATCCTGAGAAACTACAAGCAATTCAGAATTGGCCGGTACCCTTAACCCTCAAAGGGGTCCAGAGGTTCTTAGGGTTCGCCAATTATTACCGAAAGTTTATACGAGACTTTTCCACCATTGTGGCGCCTATTACTGCTTTCACCAAGAAGGGTGCTAACCCGTCCAAGTGGTCTGAAGAAGCCATGCAAGCTTTTCATCTTTTAAAACAGAGGTTCATCTCTGCGCCTGTCCTGAAACAGCCTGACATCGACTCTCCTTTCATCCTAGAGGTGGATGCCTCCTCCGTTGGAGTAGGAGCGGTGTTATCTCAGAGGGCTAAAGATGGCCATTTACATCCTTGCAGTTTCTTCTCACGGAAGTTCTCCCCAGCGGAGCGCAACTATGCCATTGGCGACCAGGAGTTGCTAGCCATCAAGCTCGCTCTAGAGGAGTGGAGATATCTGTTGGAGGGAGCTTCTCATTCAATCACCATCCTTACAGACCACAAGAACCTTCTATATTTGAAAGGCGCACAATGTCTCAACCCTCGTCAGGCCAGATGGGCACTTTTCTTTTCCAGGTTCGACTTTAAACTCCAGTTCTGTCCGGGCTCTCAGAATCGCAAGGCCGATGCCCTTTCCCGCTCATGGGAGCAAGAAAATGAGTCAGAGTCTTCAGACAAGCATCCTATTATAAGTTCGTTGGCATTCTCCACGGTAGGGATGGACTCTACGCCCCCATCTGGGAAAAGTTTTGTGAAGCCGATGCTAAGGAAGAAGCTCATGCATTGGGCCCATGCTTCCCGTTTTGCCGGACATACAGGTATCCAAAAAACCCTGGAGTTTATCTCTAGGTCTTATTGGTGGCCAACTCTGAAAAAGGACGTCTTGGAGTTTATTGCATCTTGCCCAAAGTGTGCCCAACATAAAGTATCCCGCCAGTCGCCTGTGGGGCAACTGGTTCCACTATCCGTTCCCCGTCGACCATGGACCCACTTGTCGATGGATTTCATTACAGACTTACCCATGTGCAACAAGTTCAATACCATCTGGGTGGTAGTTGACCGGTTCACCAAGATGGCACACTTCATTCCTCTCACCGGTCTTCCGTCAGCTTCCAAGTTTGCTCAAGTATTCATACAAGAGATCTTCCGACTCCACGGTCTTCCTGAAGAAATTATCTCTGATCGAGGAGTTCAATTCACAGCCAAATTCTGGCGAAGTTTATGTCAAGTCCTCCAAGTCAAGCTAAAGTTTTCCACGGCTTACCATCCTCAGACCAATGGTCAAACCGAGAGGGTGAATCAGGACTTGGAGGCCTTCCTCCGCATCTATGTGTCCTCCTCTCAAGATGACTGGGTTCAATTACTTCCCTGGGCCGAGTTCTGTCATAACAACCAGTATCATTCTTCATCTGCTTCAACACCATTCTTCACTAACTTTGGATTCCACCCTAAAGTCCCTGAGTTCCAACCGCTTCCAGCAACTTCTGTTCCCGCAGTGGATATCACCTTGCATCAGTTTGCCAATATCTGGAAGAGCGTACGATCAGCTCTGCTCAAGGCATCGTTCAGGTACAAGAAGTTTGCGGATAAGAAGCGTCGAGCAGTTCCTGCTCTCAAGGTGGGTGATCGGGTATGGTTATCCACGAAGAATTTGAGGTTAAGAGTTCCCAGTATGAAGTTTGCACCTCGCTATATCGGTCCTTTCAAGATTGAACAAGTCATCAATCCTGTTGCTTACAGACTCCAGTTGCCTCCCTTCTTAAAAATACCCAGGACATTCCATGTTTCCCTGTTGAAACCGCTGATCTTGAATCGGTTTCATTCCTCACTTCCTCCAACTCCGAAAGTCCAAACTCAACGAGGCGTTGAGTATGAAGTGGCCAAGATCCTGGACTCACGTCACCGTTACGGTCAACTACAATATCTTATTGACTGGAAGGGTTATGGTCCTGAGGAACGTTCATGGACCAATGCTTCTGATGTCCATGCTCCTGCCTTGGTCCGGAGATTCCATTCCAAGTTTCCTCAAAAGCCAAAGAAGTGTCCTGGGGCCACTCCTAAAGGGGGGGGTGCTGTCACGATCCGGGTATCTGGACGCCATTTCTTACCCATCAGATGCCTCCTAAGGCTGGCTCAGCGCTCCAGGACCGGATCCCATCTGTTATCCTGATGTGTACATTCCTGTATCCTCTCCTGTCACTCTGGGACGCTGTCACAGTAAACGCCATATTACACCTGGCATGGCGTCTCCCGCGGCCTCCGCCGCCGTCCCTGAACTTCTGCATGCAGAGTGTCTGAGTGGCGATTACGTCAGCCGCGGCCTCCGCTGTGTCCGCGTGGTTGGATGTGCATCTGTCAGCCTGGCGCCTCCTGTCTCCGGTGGCCGGCGCCGCCATTACTGTTTTCATTACCACATGGATTACAAACCAAACTTCCCTCCAAGTGTCTGCATAGGCGCAGCCATCTTGGATTCTGTCAGCTGATCATTTCCACCAATCTGTTCTCAGTATTGATAATCTGCATAATTGCCTAGCCAATCCCTTCCTTGCTGCAGGTATAAATACACTGTGCCTGAGCAAGGAAGGCGTCAGTGCTTTGGTTGTCAAACCTAGTTCCTGTTTGTCTCTCTCCTGTGATTGTCTTCCAGGTTCCAGCTCCTGTCTCAAGACTTCCACCGTAGAGACCCGCACCAGCATTCCACCTGCGGTGTAGCCTGACTCTCCAATCCATTGTGGATTCATCTGTTTCCAGCTACAACATTACCTGCTTCCAGCTCAGCTTCCAGCAGAGTACAGCTTCCCTTAAAGGGCCGGTGTCCTTTCTACACTTTACCACTCTCCACCGGTATTATTATTTCTCCGCTCTCAAGTTCTACATTTCAGTTCATATTTCATCGCTCCCAAGTTCATTTATTATTTAACTGGTTCCAGCCAGTATCCACTCCGTGCTAACAACAGTCTGGTTCCAGCCAGTATCCACAGCAGCTGTTTTATCTTCAGCAACCCAGCTTTTCCTGGAACACCAGCTGGCACAATCCTGGGTTATCTCCATTGCTACAGTCGGGCCTGGTAAGGACTTTCCATCTAGAAGATCATAAGAACTATCTCACACTACCAGTGCCCTGTGGCTCCTGCCATCCTGTAGTACCCAGGAACTGTATTTATTCTTTGCTGACTTTTACGTTTTCTTTTACTGCTGCTGTGTTGCGGAGTTGTCATAATAAACATCATTGACTTTTATCCAAGTTGTCGTGGTCACGCCTTCGGGCAGTTATTATTTATGTTACTTACATGTCCAGGGGTCTGATACAACCTCCCAGGTTCCGGTACATCTCAGCCCCTACAACTGAGGCTGCCTCCCGTCAGCTCAGGCCCTCAGTTGTGACATATAGTTCCTGATTGTGGACAATTGTTTACTGGACTCATAGCTTGATTCCAGGTGTCCACCACTCGTTTAAACATGAGGGGAACTTTAGCTGCCCAGTTTCTTTGGTTTGATCTTGTTGGGGTTTCTTGTGATAAAGTATCAGGACACTGGGGCATACTCTGTACACATAGCTCAGGTAAATCATTCGGATTTTCAACCACAGATCCTTCCAAGATAGGGCTGATTATTCGTCACTCTTTTCCTGGCACATCTTTTTTTCAATTTTACTGTTAGTGAGCTTGTAGATGATTCCATTCTGTTCATACTAGGGGTACCTTGGTGTGCATGCATGTCTGGGTATAGGGGTGGGGTATAGTGTGCAGGTGTTGTTGCTGAAATTACAGGCAGTGAGTTTAATGCTGGTTGTGGTGCTATTGAGTACTTTGGTACAATGGGGAAATCATTTTCCTCATCTCTTCTTCTATTTTCTGCTTCTAATTCTTTTGCTACAGTGATCCAGATGGATGCTTGATCTCTACTATTATGCTTAATAATCCAACACTTGTTACAGGAGGCAAATTTTTCCCATTTCTCTAAGTCTAGTGTCCTTTCTGACGGAAAACCTGCTCTTTTGAAAATTTTACTTATTCCTTTCAGAGCTTTCCTGCCCTCCCTGTTACTAACAATATCCACGGGTTTGTCGGGCCCTGACATCTTTACAGACCGCGCTCCCATGCCTGGGTGAACGTGCGCGGAACCCCTCCTGATGTGGTATTTTAGTAACTCCTTATGAGGGACTTAAAATCTCCTTTTAAAGCTTTTCTTACCCTCCCTGTTACTAACAATATCCACGGGTTTGAACCCATCCTGATGTGGTATTTTAGCAACCCCTTTTGAGGGACTTAAAGTCTCCTTTTAAAGCTTTTCTTACCCTCCCTGTTACTAACAATATCCACGGGTTTGAACCCATCCTGATGTGGTATTTTAGCAACCCCTTATGAGGGAATTGAAATCTCCTTGTGAGACGCTGACTCTGAAGAATCTCTTCTATCCTTGTACCTAAAAAGCTCCTTAAATCCGTCTGTGGACAAATGACTGGGGTTGTAGTGTTGTCCCTTCCTCCCTGTGTTGGTGGAAAATCTGTTAGTACTGCTCCCCAAGTGAGACCTGCATAATAGATTATTTCTTCTGGATCACTGAGATGCGTCCCTAATATTATTGTTAAGTCACTCCAAGGGTCTATCCCTCTGCCTATATAGACTCCTGCTTGTACCTTGTGTTCTTGGTAAACTCCCCACTATTCTTGGAATACGTTCACCTTGTGTCTCTTTCAGACAGTAGCTGTTCTTTATTACAGACCCAATCCTACCCCTTAACTGTCTTGCATAGGGACATACAATATATACAGTACAATGTGTGCAGCAGAATCTAGTTACTGACACTGGTTTCATTATTCAGCAGACACCCGACTCCCCCCCCACCTTTTCAAAAGCATATTGTCAGAGTACATACAACAGTGCAAGGATACAAAAACAAGGATGACAGTAAATGCTATATCTGTTATCTGTGTGCACGGCAGCTGTTTGAGGCTGCACGGGCAAATGGGTCTTAGACCTGGGATTATTTGGTTCCTAGGCCAATAGGTTATGATGTTAGACCAATCATTCTCAATGTAATGTTCCAACAATTCCCTTTTTAAAATGACAACCTTTTGTACAATAAAATTCATCATCATTTTCCACATAACCAAATGAGACTTCAGTGCTTGTAATTGCCACCAATCTCGGTGCTACGGACCCTTTGTATTTTCTTAACACAACAACACAGGTACAAGATTTGCATATACCTCTTTGGTTATTTATCAATTCAAACTGTTTATCAGCATTAGAATACACCTTGGCCATACGCCACCTTTTAAAAAATGTAACATTTTTCTGGATATTTGATTAATTCCCCCTGTACACTTGTGACAAATTAGCTGAAGATATTTACCCACAATTCAACAATATAACATAAATATATGGTACCTTAAAAAATTTCTTCTGACTGACACTGGGCTCTTTAAGATATTCTCTGACCTTCCCGACTGGACTTCCCCAGATTTCAAGAAACGCTGAGTTCAAGTGAGCAGGTAGAAATCTACACATTAAATCTCACTTACCGGTTTTTGTTATCAGCGGTTCCTGAAAGATCAGAGGATTTATTGCCAGTGGAGGAGATGCTGGAATATGCCGGACGATGCTCCCAAAATGATAGGGTATGTTAACCTATTCAGGTCTGGTCTATAAACTCTCTGCAGTCATCAGTCAGAATTCTGTTTCCCTTGCAACCGGTTGGAGATCAGTGAATGAAAAGGTGACACAGGATCATTGTGTAACCTAAGCAGTTCATAGTTGATCTGTCTTAGGGGCCATATAAGGTTTATTTTATAGCAAGAGAACAAAGGATTCATGTGTGCGAATACATTTAGCCAATCAGAATACACCATGTATGTCTTGAAAACTGAAATACATCAATTGTCATACGAGATTATAATTAGCAATTAAAATATATTTATTGCTTTGCGATTATCAGTTTTCCGGAACATCCTCTCTGGTGGTCAGGACAGGTCAAAATCCTCCTCGATGTTCAGAACTTTTGGCGATATGCTTGACTGGCCTTGGATACATCTGGTGCTGTGACATTGACCAATTCATGCTTTGAATATAATTTTGAGCTTATAAAATCTCTGTGCAGCTTTTAAGGAAACATGAGCCTAATTGTGAGCAGGAGTAAATATCTTAGTTAATGCGAAAAAGCTTGAATCAATATATATTTGCTATACTAAGAAAGCCCCTACACCATCAATGGTGTAGTGCAATGTGAATAAAGGGCACTACTGAGTGACATAACCTGAATAAGGGACATTACTATGTGGTGTAATGTGACTAAGATTGTGCCCCTGTGTGGTGTAATTTGAATTGGGGGTACTATTATGTGACCACGCTACTTCTTTGTGAGATCAATGTCCCTTTATAAAGTATGGTATTTAGGGTACTAATTTACCCACCTCTCCAGGACCACTTTAAGCCCTGGTCATGGCTGATACAAACGAGGCATAAGTCAGTTTTCTGCAATACAAGTTTGAGTCTGAACTAATATGATCACATTTCGAGCCAGTATGATGAGTGCAAACACAGGCCCAAATGTATTAAGCCTTAAACAGTGATAAAGTGGAGAGTGATAAAGAGTGATGAAGTACCAGACAATCAGTTCCCAACTGTCATTTTTCAAACACATCCTGTAACATGACAGTTAGTGAGCTGATTGGCTGGTACTTTATCACTCTTTATCAGTCTCCCCTTTATCACTTTTTAAGGCTTAATACATTTGGGACAGTATAATAGTGGTCAGTTATGCTGGGTACATACTAAGTTGACTTGATGGCAGTACTACCGTCGCATCGACTGAGTGGCGAGTCAGGTAAGGTTATACACTTACCGTTCAGCCACTCCATATGTCATTGTGATGTCACAGCTGGGCAGGCATTTGAATCCAGCTTTGACTTCAGACTCTGCAGCAAGTCGGCAGACCGCCCGTACACACAGCTAGATTCGCTGATATATCTGAAGATATATCGGGCATTGGCTGTGTATTCACACGCCGAATGGCTCGTGATATATTGGCTCGAACAGCTAATATAATGCCCAGCGTTTTCCCAGCTTTAGCTCAGACTGATCAACCAAGCAGCTTTCTGTAAATAAGAAGTGGAAGCTTTAAACGTATGCTGGGTGCACATTTGCCAATATATCGACCATTTAAACAGGCGATATATCGCTAGCGAGTTGGCAGTGTAGGCAAATGATATGTCTGTGAACGACGTTGTTCACAGACATATTGCAACCGCTGTGCAGCACAGCCGATGCCCAATATATATCTGGCTGTGTGTACGGGCGGGTCCGACGACTGTCCGTTCACTTGCTGGGGGGGCTGAAGTCACATTTGGGCAGGCAAATTCAAATGCCCGCTAAGCTGTGCTGCAAGAATGACACATCGAGCTGCCGATTGGTAGTGTACATGCTTACCTGGATCAGCCACTCTATCAGCGCGACAGCAAATCCGTCGTCAAGTTGACCTAGTGTGTACCCAGAATAATTGACCAACTACGATACAGTGTGTTAACTCATCATACTGTCTTGAAATCTGATTAGAAGCCATTCATTCACTGAAGAACAGTCTTTAAATAGTACAGATCATTTCTGAACACCATGGCCAGACCTCCCGGAGACAACAGAATCAGTTGCCGCCAGGCACCAGCTCTGAAGGGGGCACCTGGCTGCTCTATTGTACCCCGGCGGAGGCGGAGCACCGATCAGTATCAACACAGCGCTCCCCTTCTGTGACCTAGATTTGGTGCTCTGCTTAGTCGGCTGTGCTGTACCTAACTGAGAAGCTGGCTTGGAGACAAAGTGCAGGAGGAGGGTGACACTCTGTCACTGCCTGTGGAGGAGAGAGTCAGGAGAGCAGCAGGCGCAGTAGTGAGCACTCGCAGTCCAAAATAAACGGTATGGCCCAAAAAAGAGGAGGGGGGAGTTGTGATGTCACTCACACAAGGAAAGGGGGGCGGGGAGCATGGCTCCCTTAAGGAAAGGAGTTATTTCACTCACACAGTGGAAGGGGGAGCATGGCTCACACAGGGGCTTTTGGAAAGGGGGATATGGCTCATATTGGGGGAAGGGGTGATATGGCTCACACAGGGGTAAGGGGGACATGACACACAGGGAGAAGGGGGGCATAGCTCACACAGGGGGAAGGGGGACATGGCTCATGGTTAAGGCTAGATTGTACATGGCTAAAGGACCCATAACAACACAACCAAGTGGCAGCAGGGGGAGGACCAAGGTCAGAACCCGGGTCCCTAAATGTACCCTCGTGGCTCGCTCTTCTCCACTGCACTCGCCACCAGGTTACATAGTTGTGACATCAGAGGTCCTTTAACCCACTTGGATCTAGCATCTACCGTGGTGGCCTATGTGCTGTATTATTTTCCTGTGGTGGCCTATGTGCTGTATTATTTTCCTGTGGTGTCTTATGTGCTCTATTATGTTCCTGTGGTGTATTATGTTTCATTGATGCAAACGCCTCTGACTGAATGACAGGCAGAGGCATTCAAGGGGCAGTGACGTGGCATTGTGGGGACATGGGGTCGAAACGTGGCCGCTGCAACGGGTAAAATGGTGGCGGCCTGACTGGCGTGGGCTACCCTAAATCAGCAATGTGATCGTAATTGTATTGCAATTGCATCGCCGGCCACCATTAACATGCTGGGCGGCCTTGCCCTGTGCTGGACAGCCTTGCCCTGTGCTGGGCGGCCCCCAGCATGCGAGTGATAGTGGTTGCAGTTTTGCTATTTTAGCAAAACTGCAACTGAAGCTGAATAGGGCCCTATGTGCTGTATTATTTTCCTGGGGTGGCCTATATGCTGGATTATGTTCCTGTGGGGACCTATGTGCTGTCTTATGTTCCTGTGGGGGACGATGTGCTGTATTATGTTCCTGTAGGGGCCTATGTGCTGTATTATTTTCCTGTGGTGGCCTATGTGCTGTATTATGTTCCTGTGGGGACCTATGTGCTGTATTATGTTCTTGTGGTGGCCTATGTGCTGAATTATTCTTCTATCAATGCCAATGTGTTTTATTATTTTCCTGTTGGGGCCTGTGCACTTTTTGTGGTAGCCTATGTGCTTTATTATTTTTCTATCAGTGCCAATGTGTGTGTTTTTTTCCTATCTCTGCCAATGTTTGTGTGTTTTAACCTACAATGGGGTCAGTAATGTAGTGTAGGGTACAGTGGGGTCAGTAATGTAGTGTAAGGTACAGAGGGGTCAGTAATTTAGTGTAGGGTATAAATGGGTCAATAGTTTAGTGTAGGGTATAGAGGTGTCAGTGATTTAGTGTAGGGTATTGAGGGGTCAGTGATACAGTGGCGGGTATAGAGGGGTTAGTTAACATACCAATCCTTTTTTTTATCTTGTCTCTGGGCAACTGGGATGAACTTACGCCATTGCTAAACACTACATTTAGGTGCAAAACTGACACTAAACCATAGTCACCAATCACTTTCTTTCATTGTCTAACTTGCACTAGACTATTCAAATTAAATCATTGAGATTTGTGTTTGGGGCTCATGTGATCAATGCTGGAAAGGGCATGTTGGTCCCTGTTCTAGGGTGCAAAAACCCAAGTGGACTGGCAATTTGATTATTAATGGGCCAAACATTAAGAACTGCACAGTATATTCTGGCACCCAATCCAAACCCACTCTGTCTGGCGCTATTAGCAAATTATGGCATAGAGAACTCTTCGGCTAGATGCGAATAGTAGCATCCTGTGGCACTGGTAGCGGGGTCGAAATTTTTAAAATATTGCACCAACACTCTAGTTTACTGTTCCTTTCACCTTGAGTGCTAATATTCAGGGCCTGAGTTGAATGATTCAACCAAGTTAAAGCATAATTTGATAGCTTTGACCATGAACTGAGAAAAGTTACATGAGCCCACCTGAGGAGACAGAGTTCAGGTGACAAGGTGAAAGAAAGTGCAGAGGTTTAGCTCCAATATGTAAATTGACAGTTAGGAGCCGATTGGCTGGTGCGTTATCACCTTCCACTTATCACTGCTTTATCACTTTTCCACGCTTAATACATCTGCCCCCAAGTACATTATGGGACAAAGATGCGGCCAGCCCTGGATAATAAGGATTCCTTATCACTGCATTCACTGCAAAAAGGAATCCTTATGCACCTAAATGTATTATTACAGAGTTGCAGCAAAAAGGGGCTACGATCATAAGCAGAATCACTTTACTTTCTATTTCAGCCGACTGTGCATGAGCCGACGTCAGTCAGCACAGGTGTGAGCAAGCAGCAGAGGGGAGGGACCTTATGGAGCGCTCTTCCAAAAAAGTCTGATAAGTGTAGCTCACAGGCTACAATGGGCTAAAGCCATCTAAAGATGGTATTAGCTGGCAGACATGCCGCAGAATAACTATTGGGGCTGCAGTTGCTGTCAGAAATGAAAAGACTGCAGCAGATATGGAGAGATCTACTGTGGTCCCTCCATTGTACATTGGGGTGATACCTAATATTTGCAGGTACTCCATGAAAAAGGAAGTTTTTTGGGGTGATATCCCTTAAATACTATTTGATAGATATGTCAAATGTGAGTACTTAATCAAATCAGACGCTCCTCTGATCACATAACGTGATCAAGAACTACTAGCTGTCTCCCTATACACCTCAGGCTGGCATAGTTTTTCATGTGTTTTTTCATTATGATAACCATCATTATTAAAAAGTCTACTTTTGGACAGTGCTGTTTAATATTTATCACAATCACGTCTTCTGCACCACCCTTGCAATAAATTGGGGTCCTTGATATTTGTGGGCAGATAGGAGTCTAGATGCATCATCGCTTGGAGAGTGATAAAATGGAGAGAGATAAAGTAGCAGCCAATCGGCTTCTAACTTCCATGTCACAGGCCCTGTTTGAAAAATGACAGGAGCTGGTTGGCTGGTAGTTTATCACTTCCCATTTAATCACTCTTCAGGCGACGATGCATCTAGCCCAGGGTATCTTATTGTTTTGCTTAATAACAAATTGCAGTGCATTGTACTATGCATGTCCCCCAAGCCAACCAGTTTTGATATGGCAGATATATATGTAACCACTATCTTTGTGTGGGAGGTCACTAGTTAACCTGGTAGTGCTTAGAAGTCTCTGTAATGTATATTACAAAGAATTGGCAGGTGCTTTAAACTGTAATATAATACAGATAAAGCCATGCTCATCTTACTGCAATGTGCCATGTTGTATTACAGCTTGCTGCATGACGTGACAGGCTGCGACTATTCGCAGCTGGCAATCGCTTCATTACTTCCTTAGGAATTAATGGAGCAATTGGTGGCTGCAAATAGTCGCAGTCTGGCATGCCATGCAGCAAGCTGTGTTGCAGAATGCTGCATCGCAGCAAAGATGACCATGGCTACATCTGTATGTGGTCAAAATGCTCAGTGATTGGTCCAGTCAACTTTACTGCAACATGTGGGTCCAGCATATGTCAAAGTCAGTTTTGCTGCACATGTTCCAACGTAAATCATTTCAACAGTGTTGAAGTCCTATTAATTTTGTTTTGTGACCCTGGCCAGAATTATCCACAAATTAACAAATGAATGGCCTAATTAATGTTTGTACACAAATGCAAATGCACGTAGTTGCGTTTTTTTAGGTTACGGAAATTGATAATCATCACAAGTGAAGCTGCCAAAAATGAAAGAAAAGAGACAGCCACAGGAGCCATCCTAAAGTCCTCTGAAAGTGCGTACTCATACGCAGCACTGATGCAATAACAAGGAACATCAACTCCCAGGGTTGACCTATGGTTACGCAGACTGGCTGTGGCAGTAGCGACGCTGGCGCTATGTTTCTCTACGTACATTAGCGCAGCTGGAAGCAGGTACACTCCTCGTAAATGGCACACCTGCATTTTTGTCACCATTCATACGTTAACTACCCCAAACGGTCCATTCCTGTCAATCACTCTGCGTATAACATGTCAGTGAGAGCGAGACTGCAGAGGTACCTTGGCACATGCACGGTGCAATTGCGGCATATGCACAGTCTGTTGATAACTGTTCCGTTGCAAAAACATTGGGAAAAATACAGTGAGAGTGTCTCTGCGCATGCGCCCCCTGATGCTGCTGCCTGTCTTCCCCTGCCCTCCTGTCACTGCAGGCAACTTCCCCTCCTGTCCCCGCTAGCACAGTACCTGCCCCAGTCCCCATGCTGCTGCCCTTAATTGCTGACACTCCCCGCACTGCCATCACTGCCACCCTGCTGCCACAGACAGTCACTGTCCCCTCGCCGCTGCTCTCTCTGCCCTACCACCTTTGCTGCTGCCCTAGCCGCTGGTGTAAAAAAACACTGGGAAAAATACAGTGAGAGTGTCTCTGTGCATGCGCCCCCTGCTGCTGCTGCCTGTCTTCCCCCTCTATTCCTCTCACTGCAGCCAGAAGCCTCCCCGCCTGTCCCCACTAGCACAGTACCTGCCCTGGCCCCCCTGCTGCTGCCCATCTCTGCGGACACCATTCACACTGCCATTACTGCCTCCCGCTGCCGCAACCAATGCCCCCCCCCACTGCTGCCACTCTCTATGCCCTTCCTCCCCTGCTGCTGTCCTAGCCGCTGGTGTATAAAAAGACTAAGATTAAAAGTACCTGCACCGTGGGCTGAGCGGTGGTCTCCTCTCACTGGCAGATAAGCTGATGCTGCAGTCAGCTGAGATCCAGGAAAGTGCTGGCCGGTGGAATAGATGCAGATCCACGTGCTTTTGTCAGAAACGCAGCCAAATCCGACAGGTTTTGGCCCTGTTTCCGACAATCTCAATCCGACTTTAAAAAAAGTTGGTTTGAGGAGATGAGACGGGGGAGCGGGGACATGTCTGAAGGGTGTAGGGACAGGGGGAGGATTAGGAGGAAGAGACCGTGGGCTATAGGGGCAGCAGGACACATAGGCTGGTACCTCTATAGATGGGCGTCCCCCCAGCCAGGCTCCTCTCTCCCGGCAGCGATGTGCAGCACTCCCCGGCCGGCACTGGGTTGTGTGGCTGAGTGCAGGGATCTGAGGCTCCCGCCAGCCCCTCCCTGTGATCTCACACACGGGGACGGCTGAGGACGAGCTGAGAGGAGGAGCGGGTCAGTGATAGCAGCAGCACGGACGGGATATCAGCGATCAGCATTAGAGGACCCGCCCTCCGGACAGCACGGGGTATGAGCCGCATGGGGCATGTGATAGTTGTCGGGAACAGCCAAATCTGACAGTCGGATTTGGCTGTTCATTGAACAGTGCTTTGTCGGATCCTTTCCGACAATGATTGTCGGAAAGGATTCGACTTGAATTGAATATACCCCTTAAGGGGGGTACACACGGAGAGATCCGTGCTTAAAATCTAAGCAATCTTGCTAGATTGCTTAGATTTTAAGCACGGATCTGCCGTGTGTATGCCCTCCAGCGATAGCGATGCGCGGCCCCGCGCATCGCTATCGCCGATGCTAGATTGAGCTGCATGCAGGCTCAATCTAGCGGGTCGCTCACTTCACCGTTGTGTGAAGTGAGCGGCCCCCCGTCGGCTTTCCCCCTCGCTCAGCACATCGCGCTGTGCTGAGCGGGGTGAGAGATGTGTGCTGAGCGGTCTGTGTTAAGATCGTTCAGCACACATCTCTCCCGTGAGTACCCCCCTTTAGTCTTTAATTTTGAAGTTTATAAATTATGTGAGAAAAATAGGGGCAAAACACTGCTAAGGAGGGTACACACGGAGAGATCTGTGCTTAATTTCTAAGCAATCTGACTAGACTGCTTAGAAATTAAGCACAGATCTCTCCGTGTGTATGCCCCATAGAGATAGCGCGATGCGCGGCCCCGCATGCACGAATAATCTAGACAGATCGCTCACTTCACTGCTGGTTGAAGTGAGCATTCCCCCCTCACTCAGCACACATCGCGCTGTGTGCTGCTGAGTGGGGGAGAGATGTGTGCTGAGCGTTCTGTGCTGGATTGTTCAGCACACATCACTGTACACATTGATATGTGTGTACGGCCCTTTAATCTCTTGCCACTTGAGCATTTGTGTTTAGGTATTCAGTTTACTTTGAACTAGATCAGAACTGTGATTGGCAGTGGCGGGCCTACATTTTTGGGACACCGAAGCTTGAACCGTTATGGGGGCCCCATCGCAACCAGCAATAGGCAACATCATCCAAATGTTTACCTCTCTCAGCACTACCCCATTTCAATAATCACTTCACAGAACCCTCACTTCATTAATCACCTCACAGCACTCCCCCCTCCCCCCTCTTCAATAAACACCTGACAACACACACCACTCAGCGGCAGTAAAATTACCTTGTTAGACGCCTCCTTCTCACCTTTCATTGCTCCCAGCCTCCTTCTTAGGATGGACCTTATCAGGCTCTGCATTTCCTGGGAATGTCACAAAGAAAATTTCTGCTGGCTGTCGGGAATTGTAGTTTAAAATGGATAAATGTTTCATGCTATTTACAGAGTGCAAATTACAGAGCTAGACTACAATTGCCAGCAGCTCCTGTGGTACTAAGCGACATGCTGTAATAGCACCTATGCTGTACTAGAAGCCTGGCTGTCGTGGTGTTATTGCTGACGAGCTATAACAATGCAGTACATAAAAACAAGAGGCGAAAATCAGATTTTTGGTCTTCAAATGGACAAGCAAGACAAGTAATGATTCTATCACTAAAATAAAATAGCTTCAGGGCCCTCCAGAATTAGGGGCCTTGAAGCTTAAGCTTCATTAGTTTCATAGTAGATTCGCCCTGGTGATTGGTTAAACTAAATTGTCCTCCTTGGCCACTTACAAAGTGTTGCACAAACACTAGTCTATTATCAATGTAAACATAAATGATGTAGCCACTCAGAGTCATAAGGTAAATATTAAGAGGTTATTAGGTCTTACATATGTATAAAGTCAAAGTAATGCTGGCCACATATGCATATCCTCCAACTGTACCTTTTTACCAGGTACAGTACCTTTTTTTATGGTCTGTACCGATTTTTGGCTCTCAAAACTTCCACTGAATGTATAGGAAAAGGGACGTGACCACGCCCCCTTTACCCGTGGTCACGCCCCTTTTTCTAATTTGTACCGATTTTTATGTGTAAAATGTTGGAGGGTATGCATATGGCACAATCCTAATGAAGCATATCAAATTCCAATACAGACCACACATCTAATTTGTCGGTTTGGTGAAGAATAAGTACCATCAGACAATTTCTAGACTCTGGAACCTCCAATGATCCCCCAACCTGTGTATGCTCCAGAAATTGTGCAATGTGAAACTTCATATCAAAATACAACCTACTTTAAGTACACCCCCTTTATTCATTTAAACAGGTAATCTGCTGCTTACTTTAGTCTCATGTATTACGTTTTTCATATATTTGTTGAAGTATGTGTGGATATTTGGCCTAATTCAGCATGAGACGAAGCATTCGCATTCTAGTGTTGGGGCAGGACCTCATGCGAGGCGGCCTCTGTCCTGGGCTGCTAATGGAATAAGTTGTAGTTTTACGAATTGGCGCAAAAATATAATTTATGCTGAATTAGGCCCTTTGGCTTTTATACAGAAATGCAACTGATAGGTGTAAAATAGATCATGCTGAATATATAGCATCACTTATGATTGATGTGTCATACTGTATAATGAGGTTGGGGACATATTTTCCTTTTGAGATGAGAAAAGACTGTTCAGGGAACCGCTCCTTAATTGCACCCTGTTAACCCCTTCATCTCATTTAGGGATAGATGTGTCAATGATTGCAAAAAGAAAAAAAAAGGCAGATGCCTACTTCTGTCCACAGTTATTTTCCAATGTACGCATTAAATCTGGAAATTCTAATTTGTGCAATCAGCTCTGACCGCTCTGCTGAACGAAATGAAAAATATACAGTATAGATAGATATATAGATAGATATCAATCAAACACAAGAAAGTGGAGGCACACAATGGTGAAGTACATTTTTAACAGATCTCCTTTACTTAAATGATTAAAACCACTCACATAAACAAGAGGGTGGTATTCAGTATGCCGGCTTATTTGCGCTCGCCCAGCTGTCAGTATGTCGGCGGTCGGTATCCCGGCGCCGGTATACCATACTACACCCAAACAAGGTGTGATACCACTATAATTTTACAAACAGCATTCTTTAAAACACAATGGGGCAGATGGGGCTGCTTGGTGGATGGTTCATTGTGCTGTTATGTCCTGAAGAAAATCCTGAGGAATTGAAACGTCGGCCATGTCTTTTTTTGCACTTTAAAGAACTTTATTAAAATAGCCTGCTTTTATTGGTGAGTGCCTAAATGGAATATTTTTATTCTAGATAACTAATTCTATATTTTGGACTAATTGTCCTTATTGGAGCACCCCATTGTCTACAATATATGTGGAGACATCTGGAACTATATATATATATATATATATATATAAAGCACAGAAATGCCCGGCACTCCCACTAAAACGTCGTAAGTCCGTCCGGGTGCCCTCCGCAACAAATGATACGGTAGACGGTAGAAAGAAGGCAGCGGCACTCCGTCAAAATCAATGGTTAAACGTGTATTAGATAACAAAAACAATGGTCACATTGTTTTTGTTATTTTTTGTTATTTAATACACGTTTGACCATTGATTTTGACGGAGTGCCGCTGCCTTCTTTCTACCTTATATATATATATATATATATATATATATATATATATATATATATATAGTGATTCTGACTTGATCGTAGCTGTGCTAAATTTAGCACAGCTACAATCAGGAACAAAGACATGCGGGGGGACGCCCAGCACAGGGCTAGCCCGCCCCGCATGTCAATCCCTGCCCCATCGCAGAAGTGCAAAAGCGATGCTTTTGCACTTCAGGAGTAGTTCACGGCCAGCGCAACTTTTGCGTGCTGGCCGGGAGGTACTCGTCACTGCCCGTGTCGCAGCGACTGCGTGTGACATCATGCAGCCGCTGCAGGCTGCCCCCACACAGTCCGGTCATGCCTACGTTGGCCGGACCACGCCCACAAAATGGTGTGCCGCCCCCTCCTGCCCAGCGACCGCCTCTACATGTCAATCAGGCAGAGGCGATAGCTAGGCAACAACAGCCGTCGGCTGTCAGCCATGCGCCAGCGCACTACGGCGCCGGCGCATGCGCAGTTCTGATCTGATCGCTGCGCTGCGAAGAACTCATAGAGAGAGGGAGAAAAAGATCACATCCCTGAGGTGACTCGTCTCTGCACAGGTGTTTCCTCTGCCTTGTTAGGCTGTACTATTTTTCCTACACTTAAGGGCCCTACACACTGGCAGATAAAATGCACGATATGAACGTTCTCGTTCATTAATGAACAAGAACTCATTCATATCGTGCAGTGTGTAGGCACCAATGATTAACGATGCGCGGCCCCACGCTCGTTAATCGTTGGTGCCCCGTCGCTTATGCATGCAGGCCAATATGGACAAGATTGTCCATATTAACATGCAGTGCTATGGAGCCAGGAGACGGGGGGAGTGAAGAAACTTCACTGCCCCCGTCACCTCCCCCCGCTTCCGGGTCGCCCGTCGGCCGTATCCGCCGTCGGGCAGCTCTGCGGCGGATCGGTAAGTGTGTAGGGCCCATTAGTGTGCATTTAATTAGAGCAATTTGTAAAAAGAGAACCACAAAGTATTTATTTGTGGCGTTTATTAAAAAAAAAAAAAAACTTTTTGCTTTTGGCTCACTTTCTTGAAGTTTCAATAAAAAAAAATATGGCCATTTTAGTTGAATTTTATTTGACCTTTTTCAGTGAGCAAAACGACTAATTGTATTTTTGGAAAATATAAAGGGGGAGATGTATTAAGCCCTGGAGAGTGATAAAGTGATCAAGTAGAGAGAAATAAAGAACCAGCCAATCAGCTCTTAATTGCCATGTTACAGGCTGAGTTTGAAAAATGACAGGAGCCTTTCCAAGGCTTAGTCAGTGGCGGTTCTTGCCACGGGCAAGCGGTACTTTTGCCCGGGGCGCCGCCTTCCGGAGGGCGCCGGCGCCATCCGGAGGGCGCCGCACCAGGGCAAGATCCGCCACTGTGTCCCCCGCAGTGCCCTGCTGTGCCCCCCCGCTTTGAAGGGAACTAGACGCGTAGCGTCTAGTTTCCCTTCATTGAGAGGACCTTAGTTGTCCGGTGCGCGATGACGTCATCGCGCACCGCACAGCAAAGGTCCTCTCCATGAAGGGAAACTAGACGCTACGGTCTAGTTTCCCTTCGTCTAGAGGACCTTTGCTGTGCGATGCGCGATGACGTCATCGCGCACCGCACAGCATAGTGGCACAGACACTAGGGGTCATAATTGACCTCTAGTGTCTATGCTGTTCTATGGGAGAGACGTAATAACGTCTCTCCCATAGATTGAAGAGAAGAGAGGAGAGGAGAAGAGAAGAGCGGCGCCGCCGGCGGAGGGGGTCTGGATCAGGAACGGGGATGGTAAGTATACTTTTTATTTATTTTTATTTTTTCTTTCAGCGCGTTGACCACGCCCCGAATTGAAGCCACGCCCCCATATTTTGCCCGGGGCGCCACAAATCTTAGAACCGGCCCTGGGCTTAGTACATCTGGCCCAAAGTCTACTAACAAAAAATAAGTTATACAGTCATTTGCATGAGTGCTGTATAAAAATATGGGATATTGATGTTGGAATGTGATGAAAGCAAACATCGGAAAATTAACTCAGAACAGGGGTGAGAAAATCAACAGCGGAGGGGTTAAATGTTACATAGAATCACAAAGTATTTTCCGCAAATCTGTGTTTATATACATCATATCCTTAAAACCATACTTCCACCAATACGAGATTTTACTAACATACCCCTCACACTAGTCATAGCTTCAGGAATTACCCAAGTATACCTTTTCTCTCAGAGGATTTCATTTTTATCCAACCTCTGAGGCTCTCATCACTGGGAGCCATCTCAGTTTGCCTTTTCTAGATGACAGTGCCAGAGCAGGGCCCACTCCATGAACACGTGATGTCATGATGAGGGGGCGAGGCTGTAAGCACCAGGAAGTAGAGCACTTCTTGGAGCATCCTTAGGACACTCCCGGGTTGAGTCTATGTTCCCTTCATGATCAGAACCTGAAAGTGACATAACGAGAGGGCAGTAGATAACTTCCGCCCTTACAGCACCTAAATGTTTTCTCCGTTCTCCATTCGTTTGAGGTTATTTTGTTTTTTCGATGCACCATTGGACCCTCGCGAGCTCGCTTTGCTCGCCACACTTTGGGCTTAGTGTCTTGCTTCACTTGCCACAGGTTACTACTCCAAAGAGTTTGTGACATGGACCCAGCGGCTTATGGGAAAGGTCCTCTCCACGAAGGGAAACTAGACGCTACCACACTCCCCGTGGCTCTGCAAGCTGCAATGTGTGTACCTGGACAGCTCTACAGTAGTTCAACTGTCTGCAGGGTGCCATTCCAGGCATCCTGCTAGCCAAAAGCAGGTGCCGTGGGGCAACAACAACTCTGCCTGTAGACCCAGAGTTACTGCCTTGCTAGTTGTATTTAGGGTTACCAACTGTCTGGGGCAGCCCGGAAATCAGGACCTCTGTCCATAGTAATCCTAGACAGTTGGTGTCCGGAATTCAAAGTGTCATAGTAACACAGTTACTGAGATTGAAAAAAGACAAAATGTCCATCTAGTTCGGCCAGCCCATGCCTCAGTCTCTGCTCTGTGCCACTTTCCCTCCTGGTCAGTGTAGCTGCTTCTACTCTGCTCCATCACAACTGCTCCCTGGTCTAAGCTGCAACTACCTTGTGTGCCTCTCATCTCGTCTGTTCCACCCCTGCTCCTTCCTGCCTCCCCTATGTTCTGTGCTCACCTCTCCTTGGGTCCATTCTGCCTCTCCCTCTTTAGTACATCCAACCCCTTGTTCTGTGCCGGCCTCGCCTCAGGTCAGATCCACCTTCCCCTGCTCCATTGCTACCTTGTCCAGACTAGATGACATTATGCATTGTAATGGGAGATAGCTAGGTCAGGCCATGATAGGTAACAGAACAGAAGAGGGAAAACCTGATGTAGTAGAAAAGTAGCAGTTAGTTGTAATTAATTAGGATGTGATCAGAGCTGGAGGGGGCAATTTCCAAATTCTGAATGTTTTTGTGAAAGAAAAAAAAATTGACTGTGGCCTCAGTGCCTAAACTCCCAGAGGCAATGGAAGCATTTGCCCCAAAGTGCTAGTGGTCAGGGGGGCACAGAGAGATCCATCTATAATGCTGTGGTTAGATGGGTCTCTTTATGTGGTCCTGGGAAAAGATCCGCTGTCATTTTAGCAAAGGTTAATTTTACAGGGCTACAGACTTCATTACGTCACGCCGCGGCTGAAAGACAGAGGAGACTCGGGAAAGGAGCTGCAGGCTGTGCAAAGAGCAGTGGCTCAGCAGCCAGAAGAGGTAAGTATCGGTGGTCTCACATGTGCTGAAGGCGGAGCGATGTGTGGGCTGGCTGGAGCTGGAGAGTAGTTTGCAAGCGCCCATACACTTTCGGCACTGTGACTGACTGTATGCCTCATTGCTAGCGCCTGGCACTGTACTCTCTGGACATCAGTAAGACAAACAGTGGCAACATTTATCACAGTATGTTACATCTACAAACGCTGTGTATATGGCACCTCATTGGGATCTCCCGGCTCACAGGCAGCAGCACTATTTACAACAACATCCCCTGCACTTGTGCTCAGACATTCTCAGTGCTTCATTGACCTATTCAAAGTCAAACACTGTGGGGCAGATTTAATAAGCCTGGTGAAGTGATAAAGTGGAAGGTGAAAACGCACCAGCCAGTCAGCTCCTAACTGTCATTTTTCAAACCCAGCCTGTAACATGGCAGTTAGGAGCTGACTGGCTGGTGCATTATCAACTTCCACTTTATCACTTCACCAGGCTTAATACATCTGCCTCTGTGTTCTTAAAATCCCCCCACTACAGATTGTGGTACCAGCGCTCATAGCACTTGATTGCTGAACCTGTACGCTACTAACAGCAATATTAATAGCAGGCATATTGCATCCAAAATTCCAAATAGATGTTACTGAAAGCAAGAGAATACTCTGCTTTGGTGCCTGCTCCATCTGAAACTTCAATCCAGACCCCTGGGGTTTCAAAGTACTGTATAACGGTGAGCAGACCTTCAATTTATACCATTAAATCCAATTCCCAGGAGATTGTCTCATTTTATGTTGCTTATTGAAAAACATGCTGGCAATATACCAATTCTGGGTTTGAGATTTTATCAGCGATCACTCACTGGATGATACCAATTGATTTGGACTGAGGTGCATTTGTTTATATGTTTTCATTTTTGCTTTTGGGTATTGCCGCCTATTGCATTGATTATACCTTTCATCAATTTTTAGCACTTTTTATTTCTTGCTCTCCCAGGAGATATTGGGGGTAATTCAGACCTGATCCCTCGCTAGCTGTTTTTTGCAGTCCTGTGTTCACATGGTCACCGCCCACCAGGGAGTGTATTTTAGCTGTGCAAGTGTGCGAACGCATGTGCAGCCGAGCGGTACAAAAAGATTTTGTGCAGTTTCTGAGTAGCCCAGGACTTACTCAGCCGATGCAATCACTTCAGCCTGTCTGGGACCGGAATTGACGTCAGACACCCGCCCTGCAAATGCTTGGGAGCGCCTGCATTTTTCCAAACACTCCCAGAAAACGGTCAGTTGATACCCACAAACGCCTTCTTCCTGTCAATCACCTTGCGATCGCCCGTGCGAATGTATTCTTCACACAAACCCATCGCAGAGCAACGAACCGCTTTGTACCTGTGCGACGCACCTGCACATTGCAGTGCATACACATGCGCAGTTCTGACCTGAACGCAGCGCTGCAATAAAACGCTAGCGAGCGATCAGGTCTGAATTACCCCCCATTGTTGTTAATAATATTTGTATTTTGCATTAAAATGTTTTATAGAAATTTTTTTGTAGTATTTTGTTTATAGCACCACATGTTGTGTTTTTTGTTGGAGCTGGAAAGACTCTGCAGGGATTCTGTAACAGAAGGGGGCTGGCGAGTCAGAAGGAGGCTGGTGAGACAGAGGAGGGCTGGCGAGTCAGAAGGGGGCTGGTGAGACAGAGGAGGGTTGGCTGGGGCTGGTGAGACAGAAGGGGGCTAGTGAGTCAGAAGGGGGCTGGCTGAGGCTGGTGAGACAGATGGGGGCTTGCTGAGGCTGGTGAGTAAGAAGGGGGCTGGTGAGTAAGAAGGAAGCTGCCTGAGGCTGGTGAGATAGAAGGTGTCTGGAAGAGGCTGGAGATACACTGCCACAACTGACAGGATTACTGCACATTACTTTATCCTTTGCCCGCTCATCTGTGGTACTGAACATGCGCAGACAGACATCGGTACATGTGCAAGCCAGACTCATCGGCAGGGGGTACCACTGTATATTTTACCTCTTAGGCTCCTGGTACGTGCGGTGGGGTGAGGCAGGTGAGGCAGAGCCTTTCCTGTTATACTAACGTTTGTACCAGAGTATTGATTGTATAAAGTATATGAAAAATACAAAGAATATGTGTGAAATATCTTCTTTGCATTATTCTAATCATTTTTATAGCTAAAACTCTGGAGTAAAATGTCTATGGCAGGTGAGGCAGTGCCTCACCTGCTGACCTTTTCTGCACTTCTCAGATCAAATCTCACCAAATTTCCATAAGTTTATAATACTGCACCTGTCTATAATGCCCAGATGTACCCTTTGGCTCATACATTGCGTTCAAATCTGGCTCTGGTGCCAGCCAGTGCCTCCTGAGTCATTTAGCTCACCGCACGTCCATGGTATGAACTTCTGCCCGTGTGGCCTTCATGATGAATGTATGCAGTCACTGACTCTTGAGTCCACTGTGAGAGCTGTTAAGTTATAATAATTAAGGGAGGCAATCTTGGAGTAGGGGAACCACTTGTCTGGGATTGCTGTTGTTAGTCTAGGTGGAGTCTAGAATTAACAGCATTGGTCAACCTCTGCAGTCTCTGCTCTGTCCAGGCTCCCCTCTTTGTCTGTGCAGGTGCTGCCACTTCTCCGGTCCATTCCGCCGATCCCCTTTTTCAGGTTTCTTTCCACACCCCCTTGTGTGTGTGTCTTGTCAGTGTCCTTAGCATACTACAGTGTTTCTCCTCCTTCTAGTGTTTCTGTTGCATAGTGCAGTGTAGGACATAGTGGGGTGATTATGCAGAAGACGGTATAGAGGACTGATGTAGTGCAGTGTATAGAGCGGTCAGTAATATAGTGTATAGAGTGGTCAGTGATGTAGTGCAGCATATATAGGGGTCACTGTTGAGGTGCAGCGTATAGAGATATAGAAGGGTCAGTGATATAATGCTGCAGCTTACAAAGAAGTCAGTGAGGTAGTGCAGTGCATAGAGGTCCTAATGTAGTAGTGCAGAAATATACTATAGTGTGGATACTTAGCTCAGGGTATAGTGAGGTCAGGGATGTAGTAAAGCATTGTAGGGTTGGGAAGTTGTACTGTTGAGTCTGAATCTGTGAAACAAAAAGCATCTAACACTACTGTGCTTTTGGCCACGCCCCTTGTTGTGCCTCCTGTCCGGGAATCTAAAAATGAAAATATGGTAACACTAGTCTTATTGCACCATCTTGCCTGGAAAATGTATGTGCTTAAGTGTTATTTAATATTTGTTTATTAGGCAGATGAGATACAAACAGGAACAAACAATAGTATTGTATCAGAATATTCGTACAGAGTCATAAGTAAATGTTGAACAACCCCTTGGGGGTGAGCAAGAACTGACATAGACAAAGTAGTGTGAGCCTAATTTCTGTCTAGACAAAACTTATACTCATCAATTTTTTTAAGATATTATGAGATAGTATGGGAATGGAAAAAGCAGCAGAGGGAGAAAAAGAAGAGGGGAGAAACAGAGACGCAAGATCAGAAACCAAGGGATAGGAAGAAAAGTATGAATGTTGAGGGGTAGGGTGACTCGGCCGGCCCCGTCCAAAGGAAAAAAGCCGGGGAAAAAAACAAAAGGGCGTTATGTGAGAATGTACATTGTTTGGGTCTTACAATAGGGCCAAGCCCCATTAACGGAAATGGGGAGAGGTCTTAAAAAAGGACGTCCATGGTTCCCAGGTCCTAAGAAAGGCCTCTGAAGAACCCTTTAAGATACTAGTAATATGTTCCATAGTATAGATGTGCCATATTTTCCCTACAATTTCTCCTTGAGTAGGAGCCTCTGTGGATTTCCAAGTCGATGCAATGGCACATCTAGCTGCCAGGACCATATGGGTGAACAATTTAGTCTGACATCGCGAGGCCCCAGGGATTGATACAGAGAGAAGGAAGTGCTTGGGATAAAAGGGGATGGTGATCTCCAGGATTGAACTGAAAAGGGATCCCAATTCCCTCCAGAGAGGGAGGAGTCTAGGGCATTCCCACCAAATATGCAAGAACGTACCATCCATTGATTTACATCTCCAGCAAAGTGGAGATGTGTCTGGAAACATCTTGGCAAGTCGGGTGGGAACATAATACCATCTATAGAAGAGCTTGTACGCATTTTCCTTCGCTCGCACACAAATAGAGCTAGATGCTAAGCTAGTGTAGATATCCGTCCACTCCTCAGAGTCAAATGTTTCCCCCAGATCCGATTCCCATGCCCTTTCATGAGGCTCCTTATCTAATTGTCCCGGGGGAACCAGCGATCTATAAATAGTGGAGATAAGTCCTCTAGTCGAGTTCGTGCGCGTTGCATGAACTTCCAGAGAAGTTAACGGCCTATGATTAATCTGTGTAAGATGCGTGGAGTGGAAATTACGAATTTGCAGGTATTGGAAGAAGAGTGAATGAGGCAAAGCGTATTTAGATTGTAAGTCTGCAAAGGTTGGGAATAGTGAATCTGAGGTCAGATCATTTAGTAACATAATCCCCTCCCTTCGCCAATGTGGCAAGGCAATAGGGTGACGGCCTGGTTGAAACAAAGGATTATCAAATATCGGGACCAAAGGACTAGGGGGCGGTGCCAACTGGAATTTGCGATTGGCCAAATCCCAGACGTCTAAGGAGTGGGAAACCACTGGGTGTGATTTAACGGAGCGGGGGCGTGTCGAAGAGGGAAGCCACAATAAAGAGGAAAGAAAGTTCAAATTAAGAGAGTCGGCCTCAATTGAGACCCATACCCTCTCTGCTTTTGAAGTATTCCAAAGAGTACATTGTGCTAGGGTGGCCGCTATATAATAGGCCTTGAAGTCTGGGACCCCTAGACCGCCCTCCGGGGTGTGTTTTTGTAGTGTAACACGCTTCACTCTGGGCTTCTTTTTGGACCAGATGAATTGGGACGAAGCGTGTTGGAGGGTTTTGAAGACATAAGGCGGAACTCGAACAGGGAGAGTTTGAAACAAATAGAGGAGTCTGGGCAACAGGTTCATTTTAACGGCGTTGATACGACCGATCCAAGAGATATACTGGCTACCCCAGTTTTCAAGGTCGTTCTGGAGTCGGGCGAGCAGGATGGGGAAATTGGCCTGAAAAAGGTGAGAGTAATTTTTGGTAATAGCAACTCCCAGGTACGTAAGTTTCTTTGCATTCCAACGAAAATTGAACCTGTGTGTTAAATTATCTTTCATATTTTGTGGGATATAAAAGTCTAAGACCTCAGTCTTATCAGTATTAATTTTATAGCCAGAGTGTGCACCAAACTCCTCTATTTCACGAAAAAGATGGGGCAGTGAATGTACAGGGTCGGAGACTGTAAGCAGCACATCGTCTGCATACAACGCAATTTTGTGTTCAACAGCACCCACCTTTATCCCTTTAATGAGTGGATTGGCTCGAATCCGCGCAGCAAGGGGTTCTATAGTTAGAGCGAATATCAAAGGAGAGAGCGGACAGCCCTGCCGCGTGCCATTAGCTATTCGAAAAGGAGATGACATCACTCCATTGGCAAGTACAGCCGCCCTGGGTTTGTTATATAATGCCGTTACTCCCTGAAAGAAGCGGCCCGATATCCCCACCTGTTGTATCGTGTGAAGTATAAACGGCCATTGAATCCGATCGAATGCCTTTTCGGCGTCTAAACCCAGGACCATAGCCGGCTTCTTTTGTTTGTGTATTTCATGTATCAGATCCACCGTTCTACGCGTGTTATCTAAGGCTTGGCGCCCAGGTATAAAACCGACTTGATCAGGATGGATCAGTTGGGGGAGCAAGGGCCCCAGCCTATTAGCCAGTAATTTTGCGTAGATCTTGATGTCAACATTTAAGAGTGATATGGGCCTATAATTAGTAACCAGCTCAGGATCCCGACCGGGTTTAGGGATCACAACTATACTTGCCAAAGAAGTCAAGACATCAAAAGAAGCACCGCGCAATATATCGTTAAAGAATTTAGAGAGAAAGGGAATAAGTTCCGTCGCACACTTTTATAGTATATAGGGGAACAACCATCCGGGCCTGGGGCAGCTGACACTTTAAGATTCTTAATGGCACTAAGGATTTCTACATCTGTAAAGTCAGCATTTAGGTCCGAGAGGTGCTGGTCAGAAACACGAGGGAGTATAGTATTAGTGAAAAAAGATGAAAGAGAAGGGGTATCCCGTATGTGATGTTGGGGTGTGGTAGTAGGGAGATTATAAAGTGTTTCATAGTAGGTTTGAAATTCCCGAACAATTGTCTCTGGGTCATATGTGACGGCCCCTGTGTGAAGAGACCTCAATTTATTAATTAAATTCTAGGCCTTTTTTTCCCGAAGCTTATTAGCTAAAACAGAATCAGCTTTATCTGCTTTATCGTAGTATTTCTGTTGCAGCCGCCGTAAAATAAAGGCCGATCTACGGGATAATATAGTGTTGAGTCTGCCTCTTAGCGTGTTTATTTGAGAAAGTAAAGTAGAGGAGGGGTGTAATTGATGTTCGAGCAATAGAGATGATATTTCAGTTTCTAGAGAAGAAATTTCACTTTGGGTCTGCTTTCGGCGATGAGAAGCTGCGCTAATGAGCTTACCTCGAATCGTGGATTTATGAGCCTCCCAAACAATACTATTAGCTATCTCATCAGATACGTTGATCTCAAAGTATTCCGATATGGCAGATCTAACGTCTCGGAGAGTAGACGGATCCAATAATAGGCTATCATACAACCTCCAGGACCCAGACCTACCACTGGAGCTACAGAGATCAATTAGGAGACTAGTTCCCGAGTGGTCTGTCCACGAGATGGGCTTTATACCTGCATAAGTGACCATAGGTGCCAAGGAACGAGAGACTAGTATCATATCAATTCTGGCATATATTTGGTAAGGAGCAGAGTAATGGGTATAGTCTCTAGCCATAGAATTTTTGAGGCGCCAGGAATCTAGCAACATCATCCTATTAATACCGCCTCCTAAGACCTGTGCCATTCACAGTACCTCAGGGGAATGTTTAATTAGAGTGGGGGACTTTTTATCAAGGGACGGGTTGAGCACTGCATTAAAATCCCCACCAATAAGAATATGGCCTTGTGAGAACCGCTCCATTTGCCGAAATGTGCTACAGAAGAAGCGGCCTTGGCCAGTATTTGGAGCATACAGGTTAACTAGGGTAATCATCTCAGCTCCAATGGTGCCCAACAGCATAAGAAATCTGCCTTCCGGGTCTATCAGGGATTTAGAGAGAGTAAAGGGAACCTTATTAGAAATCAAGATTGCAACACCCCTTTTTTTGCACGGGGCAGAAGCAAAATAGGATTGTGGAAAGCGCTTACCTCGTAATTGAGAATGAGTGCCAGTCATATGAGTTTCCTGGAGCATCACGATGTCAGCTTTCTCCCGCCTACAGGTATCCAGGACCATTGTACGCCGCCTAGGGGAATTGAGGCCATTGATGTTCAGAGAGAAGACCTTCAGACCAATGGGGAAGGCCAGTCATGAAAAGCTCTTACGTTCTGCTGAAAGAATCTTGAAAAATTGAACAGGGCCGGTCGAGTCAGGGGAAGAGAGTAGGAAGAGGTAAAGAAGGAAAGGAGAGAAAGGAGGAGAAAGGAAAAGGACAGAAGAACGAGAAAAAGAGGAAAAACAAGAACAGAAGGCCTGAACAGGCCAAAACCCCTTATAGAGTAAGCCCAAACGATAGGGCCATTCATAGTGACAGTAAGAAACACACTAGAATATAGAAGGGGGAAAAGAGAACACTAGAGAAACAGGTACTATAACAATAACCTCCAGAGGTGGAGGAGAGAAAATCTAGGGCCGGTGAGACACCATGGGCCCCCAAACCAGTCAAAAGACCTCCCAGAAGGGGAGGAGCAAAGAAAGTGGATCCGTGATGTACACACCATAATGTAAAATGGCTAACAACACCTATAACAAACATACAGAATTATCCAAAAATCGGGACAATATACAAAAATATGCAACTAACAGAAGAAGAAAAAAAAATGTAAAAAAAAATTTGTCGGCTAAGACCAGGGCCATATTAATGACCATCTAGGGCGCCAGCCGATAAAAGGGGGGGCAATGCAAAACAACCCTTAACATTATGTAGCGGAAAGGAAGCTATGCCTAACGAGATATCTTATCAAGGCAGGACAGTAACCTATAAGTAAGTTGTCCCGTGTCCGTCTCCGGACGGAATATCACACCAGGCGAACAGGAGTCCCAAATCAAGGAGGGGCCGAGTCATTTTTCGAGCCATTCCGGACTTGGTGCCAAGACACTTGAGGGGGTCGGGTACGTTGTGGTCTAGGGGAACTCGGTGGGCCAGGGCCAGTATTAGGATCGGGAAGTAAGTCCTCAAGTAACTTCTGCCCTTGTTCCAGTGTCTTGGCCGTGCGCACCGTGTTGTCTGCTAAAACTTGTAGTTGGAAGGGAAAGTTCCATCTGTATTTTATATTATGCTGGCGCAGGATTCTAGTGATAGGCTGGAGGTCCCTCCTTTTCTGTATAGTAGAAGGTGCCAGATCCTGGAATAATTGGACCTGTGTGTCCCGAAATATAATGGTCGGCGTATCTCTTGTCGCAACAACAAGCCTCTCCTTCGTCTGGTAGTAGTGCAGGCGGGTGATAATATCTCGAGGCTGTTGGCCCGGAGGGGGCCTGGCTCTGAGCGCCCGATGCGCCCTATCGAGGAGATGGTCATTATCTTGGAGACCGGGGAGAATGTACCTGAAGAGATCCTTGAGAAATGCGGGTATAGACGGAGCAGGAATAGTCTCAGGGACACCCTGGACCCGCAGGCTATTCCTACGCGACCTGTTCTCCATATCCTCTTGTTTCTCCTTAAGGTCGGCAATTTCAGATCTGAGGAGGGAGAGCTCCCGCTCCACTGAACCTTGGTATTGGCATATTTAGTCTATTTTGGACTCCAGGGCGTCTGTCCGTGTACCAAGAGACGTCAATTCAGACTTGAAGTCGTCCACCGCCCGCTTGAGATCTTGTTGGAATGTCAGCTTAATACCGTCTACCAAAGTAGTAAGGACTGAGTGTATGGACGAATCTATGTCCAGGTCTGACGGGGAGTCGGGGGGAGATGACCCCGCACGATATGTATTCTGCTGCGGTGCCTTAGATTTAGGTGTAAACATAGAAGGAGTGGCCGCAGCTGACGCCTTCCGGTTCTTGTTAGACATAATAAAAGCCGGTGTTGATAGTTAAAAAATACTCAATATACACGGATCCATGGACTGAATGAAAGAATCTGGGTGAGGGGGCCACACTATGACGTTGTTAGAGCATCCCTTGGGTGGTTGGGATGTGGGCCATCCCCAGGTGGCGTGATATCACTCTTGAAACCGGGAGAGCTTATATCACAGGGCAGGGGTATCGGAAGGGATGGGAAGTGAATCCAATTATCTCAGCCAGCTACCAGGGTCGAGGGGGGGAAACTGAGCCCCTGGACACAGAGAGGTATCTTCTGCAGCAGAGCAGCGTGCCCACCGAGAGGCAGATAGGGAGAAATAGGACCAGAATATATATATATATATATATATATATATATATATATGCACTTCCAGAAGTCCCAGGAGACCTAAAATATAACCAGTGACCAACTCCCACTGTACCTCTGTTGCAGTAATTAGGTTATGGCATCCGCAGCTCCCCGGTGAGGCTAGCAAGCATTATAAGAAAGAAAGAAAATGGCCGCCGCAGCTGGGCTGAGGGGAGCACAGACAGCTTACCCCTCCAGGCCTCCAGGTCCGGGCCGTGCGGCAAGCCCTCACCTCCACCACCAGCAGGCTCTCTCAGCAAGCAGAGACGACCCAGGGACCGGCCGCACGGGTGCCGCGGCTCTCACTTCCGGCGGGGGATGCAGGCGTCGCTAGCAGGGACAAACGCTCTCCTCTCCGAGCCTCTCCTGTTCCCTACTGCGGCGGCAGGCTGTGCAGAGCTCCGGGCACCTCAGGCAAGGCACCGCACGGTCGCGATCTCCGGGAACCAGCGCGTCCGAGCCCCCCGTGATGACTTCCGGTGCGGACCTCGGGACACTCGAGACCCCGGCTTCCAACCCGGCGCAGGCCACAACCCGCACGGGCACCTAGAGTGTCCGCCAGCTCCGCAGCAGGCACCGGGCGGTCGCCAAGGGGGATGAGAGGCAGGGAGCTGAACTGTAGGGCCGTGTAGGGTGGCTTAGAAAGGAGCAATTTGCCTTAAAATGCAGGAGCTGTGAGGCCACACGTCTGGCACAGTGCACAGCTAGCCACGCCCCCCTGTATGTGCTTAAGTGTTATCCATAATACCAGGTGCATTTTTGGCAAAGTAAATCTTAAATGTAATTAATTATGCACTTTTGTAGCATCAGGTATCCAACAGACTAAGACTTAAGTTCTGGCTTAAATACCATGCTCATTGCGGAGGAGATTGTCTATTGGCAGGGAATGGTAATTTTACTGAAGGGGGAGGGGGGGGGATATGTATCAAACCCTTAAAATGTAGTGAACTCTTCCTAGATGTACTGGTATATTCACAGATGCTGGTATATTCAGTTTCCCTGTACGTGGAAGGTGTGAAAGATATTCTTTCTGTGGTGTTCACTCTTATTCCTCTCCTTTATATCTTCTTCCTCAGGTTTTTTCCCATGTTTTAGCATGGCCAAATAGCAAAACTGGAGCAGGGCATGCTGGTATGTATAGTTCAACAGCTGAAGGGCCAAAGGTTCCCCACACCTGATCTATATGTACTTCCCCCTAGGCTGAACCCTATTGTTTGAGTTTGTGTCCTTTCTCCCATATACAGATGTGTCCTCTTACATCTTTGCTCATAGCACGGCATTTAAGCCTCCCAGTCCCAGCATATCATGGCGTGGTGTCAACAAGAGAATCCATGCCATGCAATAAACAGGTTAACCGATGGGTGGCGAATGCTCCATGGACAGAAACTACAGTACTGAAAACAATATTGTGTTAGTGGACGGTAATCCCTGATAAAATGGCCAATCACATTCAGACAGTGAAAACAGTCACCGGGCTCAGCACCCCCTGGGCGCTTCTCTGAGTATCAGCTGGCCTTTGTTACCAATAGGGTGGACCTAAAGGCCAGAAACAATTGCAAGCAGAATGAAGTGGTGTGGTAACAAGATGGCGCTACCCAGTAGCTCACATATAACACATTTAATCCAAAAATGAAATAAAATACATGACATACATTAAAATAGGGATAGGTGTCCCATCAAGATATTGGTACAAGTTGGCATTTGTACAAGCAAGGAGTGCTACCGGAAAGGTTGAAGGGGAGCTGCAGGTCACGATGGAGTGCAGAGTAGTCCGGACTTACCCTGCACAAGCTCCCAGATCTTAAAAGTAATTTCCAAATTCTCCTGTGATGTCCCTGGAGGTGCTGGCGCCAGCTTCAGCATCTCCCCCATCATCACTCATTACTATTCAATCCCACTGAGCTCACTGTATGGCTCACCACCTAACCCCACCATCATTCACTTCTATTCAATGCCACCACATGCTGAGCCCGTATTGACATTGTATTGTACACCTTACATGGTATAAAGGCGCACGCTTCACATCACATGCACAACAGATGTGACTCCTGCTGTAGCTGGCTTGCGTGGCCATGTTGGTAAGGTGAGTGCCTTACATAGCTGGCATCTTGGGTTCGAGTCCCAAAAAGAAACAATGTCATTTTGTAAAATGTGTTGTTGGTTTTTTTTTTCCCCTTAAACCAGTGGTTCCCAAACTGTCACGATCCGGGTATCTGGACGCCATTTTTTACCTATCAGATGCCTCCTAAGGCTGGCTCAGCGCTCCAGGACCGGATCCCATCTGTTATCCTGATGTGCACATTCCCGCATCCTCTCCTGTCTCTCTGGACGCAGTCACAGTAACGCCTTATACATTTGGCATGGCGTCTCCCGCGGCCTCCGCCGCCGTCCCTGAGCTTCTGCATTCAGAGTGGCGATTACGTCAGCCGCGGCCTCCGCTGTGTCCGCGTGGTCGGATGTGCATCTGTCAGCCTGGCGTCTCCTGTCTCCGGTGGCCGGCGCCGCCATTACTGTTTTCCAGACCACATGGATTACAATCCAAACTTCCCTCCAAGTGTCTGCATGGGCGCAGCCATCTTGGATTCTGTCAGCTGATCATTCCTACCAATCCGTTGTCAGTATTATTAATTTGCATAATTGCCTAGCCAATGCCTTCCTTGCTGCAGGTATAAATAGGTTGTGCCTGAGCAAGGAAGGCGTCAGTGCTTTGGTTGTCAAACCTAGTTCCAGTTTGTCTCTCTTCTGTGAATGTCTTTCAGGTTCCAGCTCCTGTCTTCAGACTTCTGCTATAGAGACCCGCACCAGCATTCCATCTGCGGTGTAGCCTGACTCTCCAATCCATTCTGGACTCACCCGTTTCCAGCTACAACATCACCTGCTTCCAGCTCAGCTTCCAGCAGTGTACAGCTTCTCTTAAAGGGCCGGTGTCCTTTCTGCAGTTTACCACTCTCCACCGGTATTATTATTTCTCCGCTCTCAAATTCTACATTTCATCTACATTGCATCGCTCTCAAGCTTTATTTATTATTTAACTGGTTCCAGCCAGTATCCACTCCGTGCCAACACCTGTCTGGTTCTAACCAGTACCCACAGCAGCATTTTATCTACAGCAGTCCAGCTTTCCCTGGAACACCAGCTGGTACGACCCTGGGCTTTCCTCATTGCTACAGTTGAGCCTGGTAAGGACTTTCCAACTTGCAGATAATAAGAACTGTCTCATACCACCAGAGCTCTGTGGCCCCTGCCACCCTGTAGTACCCAGGAACTGTATTATTATTTCTCTGCTGATTTTTATGTTACTTTTTACTGCTACTGTGATGCATGGAGTTTGTCATAAATAAATATCATTGACTTTTACTCAAGTTGTCATGGTCACGCCTTCGGGCGGTTTCTCTTCATGTTACTTACATGTCCAGGGGTCTGATACAACCTCCCAGGTTCCGGTACATCTCAGCCCCTACAACTGAGGCTGCCTTCCGTCAGCTCAGGCCCTCAGTTGTGACAGTAAGCACTGACCAAATGAATCCAGCCGGAGACCAGGATCAAGCGGCCAGGCCGATGCAAGAACTGGCAGCCCGACTTGAACATCAGGAGGCTGCACAGGGCCACATCATCCGCTGTCTCCAGGATTTCTCTACTCGGCTGGATGGGATTCAGACAACTCTCCGTGGATCAGGCGCATCTGGGGCGTCAACCACAGTGACTCCAACTATAACCCCACCCACCTTACCCGTTTCTGCTCCACGTCTTCATCTTCCAACGCCAGCAAAATTTAACGGATCTCCAAGATTCTGCAGGGGATTTCTCAACCAGTGTCAGATTCAGTTTGAGCTACAACCTGGCAATTTTCCCAGTGACCGTACAAAAATTGCCTACATCATCTCACTTCTCAGTGGCTCAGCCCTTGACTGGGCATCACCGTTATGGGAGAGGTCCGACACCCTGCTATCTTCTTACACTGCATTCGTGTCAACATTCAGGCGCATCTTCGACGAGCCAGGCCAGGTAACTTCAGCTTCGTCTGAGATTCTCCGTTTACGCCAGGGATCACATATTGTAGGACAATATCTTATACAGTTCCAGATCCCGGCATCTGAACTGGCATGGAACGACGAGGCCCTGTATGCTGCATTCTGGCATGGTTTATCCGAGCGTATTAAAGATGAGTTAGCTACCAGAGACTTACCCTCCAAGTTAGATGAGCTAATCTCACTTTGTACAAAAGTTGACTTACGTTTCAGAGAGAGAGCAACTGAGCGTGGAAGATCATCTGCTCCAAAATCTTCTGCTCCTCCTCCTCGCCAACTGTCACCAACTAAAGATGAACCCATGCAAATTGGCCGTTCCCGTTTAACTCCTGCTGAGCGCCGAAGACGTCTCTCTGAGTCTCTCTGTCTGTATTGTGCAGCCCCGTCTCACACTATTCATGCCTGTCCCAAACGTCCGGGAAACTTCAAATCCTAGCTCGCCAAGGAGAGGGCCGGCTAGGAGTAATGATCTCCTCTCCATCTCCTCAAGATTGTAATCTCCCAGTCTCGCTTCAAGTTGCTCAACGTTATCAGAACGTCATTGCCCTCCTGGATTCCGGAGCAGCTGGGAACTTTATTACCGAAGCCTATGTTAAACGGTGGTCCCTACCCACCGAGAGACTTCCTTCCTCCTTTTCCTTAACTGCCGTGGATGGCAGTAAAATTTTTGATACAGTTATTGCTCTAAGGACTCTACCAGTTCGTCTGAGAGTGGGAGTTCTTCATTCCGAACTTATTTCACTTTTAGTGATTCCAAGAGCCACACATCCTGTGGTCCTGGGCCTTCCATGGCTCCGTCTTCACAATCCTACAATTGATTGGACGACTACGCAAATCCTGGCATGGGGTCCCTCCTGTGCTGAGACATGTTTGTTTAAAGTGTTGCCTGTCTGTTCTTCCTCCCCCAGGTCGTCTGATGTTCCACCTCCTCCATATCAAGATTTCACGGATGTGTTCAGTAAAGCTTCTGCTGATATCCTTCCTCCTCATAGAGAATGGGACTGCCCGATTGATCTCGTTCCAGGGAAGGTTCCACCTCGAGGCCGAACTTATCCGTTGTCTCTGCCCGAGACGCATTCTATGGAGGAATACATTAAAGAGAACCTAGCAAAGGGGTTCATTCGACCTTCTTCTTCTCCAGCCGGCGCAGGCTTCTTTTTTGTAAAAAAGAAAGATGGTGGTCTGCGGCCGTGCATCGACTACAGAGGTTTGAACGACATTACCATCAAGAACCGCTATCCTTTACCCCTGATTACTGAGCTCTTTGACAGAGTTAGCGGAGCTACCATCTTTACAAAGCTGGACTTGAGAGGTGCATACAATCTCATCCGGATCCGTGAGGGTGACGAGTGGAAGACCGCATTTAACACCCGTGACGGACATTATGAGTACCTCGTCATGCCCTTCGGATTGAGCAATGCTCCAGCTGTCTTCCAGCATTTCGTCAATGAGATCTTCAGAGACATTCTATACCGTCATGTCGTGGTCTATCTAGATGATATCCTCATTTTTGCCAACAATTTAGAGGAACATCGTTTTTGGGTAAAGGAGGTTCTGTCCCGTCTCCGTGTCAATCATCTCTATTGCAAATTAGAGAAATGCGTCTTTGAAGTCCAGTCCATTCCGTTTCTAGGGTACATTGTGTCCGGTTCCGGACTAGAGATGGATCCTGAGAAACTACAAGCAATCCAGAATTGGCCGGTACCCTTAACCCTCAAAGGGGTCCAGAGGTTCTTAGGGTTCGCCAATTATTACCGAAAGTTTATACGAGACTTTTCCACCATTGTGGCGCCTATTACTGCTTTCACCAAGAAGGGTGCTAACCCGTCCAAGTGGTCTGAAGAAGCCATGCAAGCTTTTCATCTTTTAAAACAGAGGTTCATCTCTGCGCCTGTCCTGAAACAGCCTGACATCGACTCTCCTTTCATCCTAGAGGTGGATGCCTCCTCCGTTGGAGTAGGAGCGGTGTTATCTCAGAGGGCTAAAGATGGCCATTTACATCCTTGCAGTTTCTTCTCACGGAAGTTCTCCCCAGCGGAGCGCAACTATGCCATTGGCGACCAGGAGTTGCTAGCCATCAAGCTCGCTCTAGAGGAGTGGAGATATCTGTTGGAGGGAGCTTCTCATTCAATCACCATCCTTACAGACCACAAGAACCTTCTATATCTGAAAGGCGCACAATGTCTCAACCCTCGTCAGGCCAGATGGGCACTTTTCTTTTCCAGGTTCGACTTTAAACTCCAGTTCTGTCCGGGCTCTCAGAATCGCAAGGCCGATGCCCTTTCCCGCTCATGGGAGCAAGAAAATGAGTCAGAGTCTTCAGACAAGCATCCTATTATAAGTCCGTTGGCATTCTCCACGGTAGGGATGGACTCTACGCCCCCATCAGGGAAAAGTTTTGTGAAGCCGACACTAAGGAAGAAGCTCATGCATTGGGCCCATGCTTCCCGCTTTGCCGGACATACAGGTATCCAAAAAACCCTGGAGTTTATCTCTAGGTCCTATTGGTGGCCAACTCTGAAAAAGGACGTTTTGGAGTTTATTGCATCTTGCCCAAAGTGTGCTCAACATAAAGTATCCCGCCAGTCGCCTGCGGGGCAACTGGTTCCACTATCTGTTCCCCGTCGACCATGGACCCATTTGTCGATGGATTTTATTACAGATTTGCCCATGTGCAACAAGTTTAATACCATCTGGGTGGTAGTTGACCAGTTCACCAAGATGGCACACTTCATTCCTCTCACCGGTCTTCCGTCAGCTTCCAAGTTGGCTCAAGTATTCATACAAGAGATCTTTCGACTCCACGGTCTTCCAGAAGAAATTATCTCAGATCGAGGAGTTCAATTCACAGCCAAATTCTGGCGAAGTTTATGTCAAGCCCTCCAAGTCAAGCTAAAGTTTTCCACGGCTTACCATCCTCAGACCAATGGTCAAACTGAGAGGGTGAATCAGGACTTGGAGTCCTTCTTCCGCATCTATGTGTCCTCCTCTCAAGATGACTGGGTTCAATTACTTCCCTGGGCCGAGTTCTGTCATAACAACCAGTATCATTCTTCATCTTCTTCAACACCATTCTTCACCAACTTTGGATTCCACCCTAAAGTCCCTGAGTACCAACCGCTTCCAGCAACTTCTGTTCCCGCAGTGGATATCACCTTGCATCAGTTTGCCAATATCTGGAAGAGCGTACGATCAGCTCTGCTCAAGGCATCGTTCAGGTACAAGAAGTTTGCGGATAAGAAGCGTCGAGCAGTTCCTGCTCTCAAGGTGGGTGATCGGGTATGGTTATCCACAAAGAATTTGAGGTTAAGAGTTCCCTGTATGAAGTTTGCACCTCGCTACATCGGTCCTTTTAAAATTGATCAAGTCATCAATCCTGTTGCTTACAGACTCCAGTTGCCTCCCTTCTTAAAGATACCCAGGACATTCCATGTTTCCCTGTTGAAACCGCTAATCTTGAATCGGTTTCATTCCTCACTTCCTCCAACTCCGAAAGTCCAAACTCAACGAGGCGTTGAGTATGAAGTAGCCAAGATCCTGGACTCACGTCACCGTTACGGTCAACTTCAGTATCTTATTGACTGGAAGGGTTATGGCCCTGAGGAACGTTCATGGACCAATGCTTCTGATGTCCATGCTCCTGCCTTGGTCCGGAGATTCCATTCCAAGTTTCCTCAAAAGCCAAAGAAGTGTCCTGGGGCCACTCCTAAAGGGGGGGGTGCTGTCACGATCCGGGTATCTGGACGCCATTTCTTACCTATCAGATGCCTCCTAAGGCTGGCTCAGCGCTCCAGGACCTGATCCCATCTGTTATCCTGATGTGCACATTCCCGCATCCTCTCCTGTCTCTCTGGACGCAGTCACAGTAACGCCTTATACATTTGGCATGGCGTCTCCCGCGGCCTCCGCCGCCGTCCCTGAGCTTCTGCATTTAGAGTGGCGATTACGTCAGCCGCGGCCTCCGCTGTGTCCGCGTGGTCGGATGTGCATCTGTCAGCCTGGCGTCTCCTGTCTCCGGTGGCCGGCGCTGCCATTACTGTTTTCCAGACCACATGGATTACAATCCAAACTTCCCTCCAAGTGTCTGCATGGGCGCAGCCATCTTGGATTCTGTCAGCTGATCATTCCTACCAATCCGTTGTCAGTATTATTAATTTGCATAATTGCCTAGCCAATGCCTTCCTTGCTGCAGGTATAAATAGGTTGTGCCTGAGCAAGGAAGGCGTCAGTGCTTTGGTTGTCAAACCTAGTTCCAGTTTGTCTCTCTTCTGTGAATGTCTTTCAGGTTCCAGCTCCTGTCTCCAGACTTCTGCTATAGAGACCCGCACCAGCATTCCATCTGCGGTGTAGCCTGACTCTCCGATCCATTCTGGACTCACCCGTTTCCAGCTACAACATCACCTGCTTCCAGCTCAGCTTCCAGCAGTGTACAGCTTCTCTTAAAGGGCCGGTGTCCTTTCTGCAGTTTACCACTCTCCACCGGTATTATTATTTCTCCGCTCTCAAATTCTACATTTCATCTACATTGCATCGCTCTCAAGCTTTATTTATTATTTAACTGGTTCCAGCCAGTATCCACTCCGTGCCAACACCTGTCTGGTTCTAACCAGTACCCACAGCAGCATTTTATCTACAGCAGTCCAGCTTTCCCTGGAACACCAGCTGGTACGACCCTGGGCTTTCCTCATTGCTACAGTTGAGCCTGGTAAGGACTTTCCAACTTGCAGATAATAAGAACTGTCTCATACCACCAGAGCTCTGTGGCCCCTGCCACCCTGTAGTACCCAGGAACTGTATTATTATTTCTCTGCTGATTTTTATGTTACTTTTTACTGCTACTGTGATGCATGGAGTTTGTCATAAATAAATATCATTGACTTTTACTCAAGTTGTCGTGGTCACGCCTTCGGGCGGTTTCTCTTCATGTTACTTACATGTCCAGGGGTCTGATACAACCTCCCAGGTTCCGGTACATCTCAGCCCCTACAACTGAGGCTGCCTTCCGTCAGCTCAGGCCCTCAGTTGTGACACAAACGTTTTGGAATCGCGGCACCCTAGATCATCAGAATTATTTTCAAGGCACCTCAAGGACAAAAGCTTCTTATTGAGACGTTTAGAAAGAAACATCATATTAAGTACATTGTGTTTATATGTCAGCCATAAGTTCAACTGTGTGGTGAGGGACAAGATTTGTTTGTCCACATATTTTATGATTGGCAGCCACCAGCACTAGTTTTGCCTATTATATTGACCATAAATAATTTGAATTGGTCATGGACCACCAATCCAGGGCACCCTGCAAGTGTCCCGAGGCATCCCAGGGAGCCTAGGCACAGTTTGGGAACCACTGTCTTAAACACAGGATTAAGGGGTCTATTTACTAAGCCTTGGATGGAGATAAAGTCGCTGGAGATAAAGCACCAGCCAATCGGCTCCTAACTGCTATGCCACATGCTGTATTTGAAAAATGACAGTTAGGAGCCGATTGGCTGATACTTTATCTCCAGTGACTTTATCTCCGTGCAAGGCTTAGTAAATATTATAAACATTATAAAGATTTAAATCATTTGGTGTGCGAGTCCTGTGATACATATCTGCACTGGTCTGAAGACGCACGGCCAGCATTAATTAAAGACAGAGCAATTTAAGTTCAATATTCTTAAGGTACTCTGTCGAACTCAATACATTGCTCCCAACTTGTCACCACCTGTCATTTCTATGTTATGCCACCTAGCTGCATTAGACTCTAAACCGCTATTGACATTCTATTGAACATGTACAGTGTACACACTACTTGGAGTAAGATGCACACAGGCTTGTCCTGCTGTCTGGGTCCCTTCCCCCAAAACCAAAGCCAGCATGAGTCATTCATCACAAATCTATACAATGACAATGGTGGTTTAGAGTCTAATGCAGCTGGGTGGCATAACATAGGAAGGGAGGGGGAAAGTGCGGAGCAATACATAAAGTTAAGCAGGGTACTTTAAGAGTTTTGCGCCTGAAATGATCTCTCCTTTTGAAATACTACCCGTGTACAGGGGTTAAAGTGAGCCAGAACGGGGCGGAACTGCATTCCGTCAGTTCCACTTGGAGACGGAACGCAGTACTGCCTCCTCCGGATCACCTCACCCGATGTGTGCCGGCGCCGCATGGAGATGCCGGGCGCCCGCTGAGATCATGTTATCAGTGGCGCCCGGCTCTCCCTGCACAGCGGAAGCCAGCGGCAGGAGCTCACTACTGAGCTCCTGCTTCCGGCTCTGTCAATGCGCGCTATGAGGGAGACGTCATGACGTCTCTCTCATAGTGCTAGGGAGCCAGACGCCAGGAGCATCACAGTGGTCGGACGCGGGAGCGGGGCTTGGTAAGTATGGTGTTTTTGTTTTGTTTTTCTAAACATGTGTGACTACTACTAGGGGCAAACTGCATGGGGATAAACTACAAGGGGGCAAGCTACTGGGGGCATTACTACTTGGGGCAAACTACTGGGGGTATTACTACTTGGGGCAAACTACTAGGGGCATTACTACCTGGGGCAAACTACTGGGGGCAAACTACATGGGACTAAACTAAAGGGGCGTATTACTACTGGGGGCATAACTACAGGGGCGCATTACTACTGAGGGCATAACTATAGGGGCTTTACTACTTGGGGCAAACTACATGGGGCTAAACTTCAGGGACGCATTACTACTGGGGGCATAACTACAGGGGCATTACTACTTGGGGCAAACTACATGGGCTAAACTACAGGGGTGCATTAATGCTGGGGACATAACTACAGGGGCACATTACTACTGAGGCATAACTACAGGGGGCATTACTACTTGGGGCAAACTACATGGGTCTAAACTACAGGGGCTAAACAACTGGGGGCATTACTACAGGCGACATTACTACTGGGGGCAATACTACACAGGGGCATTACCATTAAGGGCATTACTAATGGGGGCACTACTAATGAGGGCATTGTAAAGGGGACACTTCATAAGGGCCATCACTCCTGGGGACATAAGGGGCACTACTACTGGGAGCATTGCATAAGGGGCACCACTACTATGGGCTCTATATAAGGGGCACTACCACTGTGGGCACTACCAGTACAGTGGACATTGCATAAGGAGCACTACTATTGTGGGCATTGTAAAAGGGGCGCTACTGCCTACAACGCGCGCAATACCTTTATTGCATGGGTGCCGGGGGGAGGGGGGGTGAGTTCCACCACCTCTCTAGGACCACTTTAAGCACTGCCCGTGTGTCTTTACAACAGGCGTCATTAAATGATGTACCACGGCCTTTAACATGTACAATACAATTTTTTATAACGGTTTTACACAAAATGCATCTGGGTGGCATAACATAAAAAAATATATTTAAACCTTTATCTATTCCTATATTGAAGATAAAACAAAAACAAAAATGATTTACAAAATGGCATCCTCTCTTTCCAGGCCTCAAACCCGAGTCGCTAGCTATGTAAGGCGCTCACCTTACCCACTTGGCCACGCAAGCCAGCCATAGCAGGAGGCACACCTGTTGAGTATGCAAGTTAAGCGCGTGCTTTTACGCTACGTAATTTGTAAAATACAATGTCAATAGCGGTTTAGAGTCTAATGCAGCTGGGTGGCATAACATAGAGAGGAAGGGAGGGGGAAAAAGCAGAGCAATGCATACAGTTGAGCAGGCACTTTAAGAGTATTGAACCTGAAATTATCGTTTCTTTAGAAAAACTGCCCATGCGTCTTTACAACATATGCCACGGTCTGTAACGTGTACAATACAATGTCTATAGCGGTTTAACGTAATATACAGCTGGGTGGCATAACAATGAAATTAAAGGTGGCTGCAAGTTGAGGGCAATGTATTGAGTTCGACAGAGTACCTTAAGAATATTGAACTCAAATCGCTGTCTATATGAAATGCAGTGTGTGTGTGTTTATTAACACCAGCGCAGATATCAGCTATCTATTCTTATAAGACACAGGACTCACACACCAAATTATTTAATCCTTTATTTATTCCTGTATTGAAGATTAAAAAATAAATTAAAAAAATTACTTACACAATGACAACGTACCTTTCCGGGCCTCGATCCTGAGGCGCCAGCTATGTAAGTCACATTACCCACTCAAGCCAGCCGTAGCAGCAGTTGCACCTGTGAAGGTGTGATGTTAAGCGTGTGCCTTTACACCACGTAAGGTGTACACTGCAATGTCAATAGTGGTTTAGAATCTAATGAAACTGGGTGGCCTAACACAGGAAAGGAGGGGGAAAGTGCGGAGCGATACATAAAGCTGAGTATTGAACCTGAAATGATCTCTCTTTATGTAAAACTTTTTTTGCGTCTTTACAACAGGCTTCTTTACATCATGGGGGTAATTCCAAGTTGATCGCAGCAGTTAATTTTTTAGCAGTTGGGCAAAACCATGTGCACTGCAGGGGAGGCAGATATAACATGTGCAGAGAGAGTTAGATTTGGGTGTGGTGAGTTCCAGTGGCGTGCGGTGAGGTCAGTGGCTGGTGAGGCACTGCAGCCATAATGTCCGCCGAGCCTTGTTGATAAAACCTACCTCCGCCGAGTCAGTGCCCGCTGCCACCACTGTCCTTGCATGCACCAAAGTCACACATGCTCCTGGAAAAGTGGGCGTAGTCTTGCAATGAGGGTGTGGCCTCACAACAAGGGGCATGGCCTCAATGGGAATGCTGTATCCATGTGATCAGGACAGGGTGATGCCTTGGAAATGGCAGTGGGTGACAGGAGAGAGATGGTGATGGGGAGACAGTGATGCAGAGGAGATTCAGTGGGTGACAGGGAGAGGATGACGGAGAGACGGTGACAGGTAAAGGGTAACAGAGAGAGGCAGTGGGTGACAGGGAGAGGGTGACACCAGGGAGAGGATGACAGGAAGAGGGTAACACCAGGGAGAGTTTTACAGCAGTAGGTAAAAGGGAGAGGGTGATACCAGGGAGCTGGTGACAGGAAGAGGGTGACGCCAGGGAGATGGCGACAAGAAGAGGGTGATGTCAGTTAAAGGATAACAGCAGTAGGTGAAAGGGATAGGGTGATGCCACGAAGCTGGTGACAGGAAGAGGGTAACATGGAGAGGGTGCCAGCTGTAGGTGACAGGAAGAGGGTGACACCAGAGAGAGGGTGACACCAGGGAGAGGGTGATGCCAGGGAAAGGGTGACAGGAAGAGGGTGATGCCAGGTAGAGGGTGACAGCAGTGGGTGACAGAAGAGGGTGAAAGGGAGAAGGTGATACTAAGGAGAGCATGTTGGTAGTACAGCATAGAACATAAGCAGTACAGCCCGGTCCCCGATGAGCTTAGCCCATGTCAAAGTAAAGTACCCGCCACTCTCCCCTGCAAATCCTAGCCAGCCCCCGCCGCCACCGGTAACAGAGAGAGGAAACAACAAACCTGGTCCCTGTGGCGGGGCTGCTCATCCTTCAGCACTTCCTAGCTCCACCTGTACAGGGCCGCAGGCTGCTGGGGTTACTACTCTGTTATCAGGGCTCCAGGTGTTGCTGGGAGCAGGGCCGGTGCACGGTGGCACTACACCATAGGCTACATTTTAGCCTACCACCCATCCTCCCTCAAAAACCTGCACAATTGACTTTTGGGAAAAGCTGGTGAGTAGACTCTAGGGCAGCACCAGAGTCTACTCACTTGCACCACCGGCTAGAGAGATGGGGGCCTGGATGGAGATGACACACAGACCCCCTCCTTGCTGAATATACCTTTGTGTGGGATCGGTATGGGATTCCATTGCATGGGATGCCGAATGTCAGTAGCCAGAATGCCGGCAGGGGGGGGGGGGGGGGTCGAGCGCAACAAAGCCCTCCGCGCTCACCACGTTGCCGGCTCAGTGTTGAGTCTCGCTCGCCACAGGTTCTAGTCTCCCTCTATGGATGTCATGGACACACACAGAGGGGGAATCACTTACCTCGCCGGTATTCCAGTGGCGGTATGTTGGGATCCCGGTGTCTGTATTGAGACAGCTGAGATCCCGACAATCGTTTTTAACCGCATACCGTGTGTGTGTGTGTGTGTGTGTGTGTGTGTGTGTGTGTGTGTGTGTGTGTGTGTGTGTGTGTGTGTGTGTAAAAATAAATAAAAAAATCCATGTGCTCTGTATGTACAGTACATAGACAACAATAATACATACACTTCCTCAACTTTCACAAAACATTACTACCCCCCCCCCCCACACACACACACATTACACCATCTTCAAGTAACTTCAGCATACTATAATACAAGATAGTACACAACCCCATAACAGTGATAGAACCCCCACCCCACACCAGTGACGGACTGGGGCATGAAGGGCCCACCGGGGAAATGCAGTGATAGGGGGCCATACTTAGGGGTGTGGCCAGCCTAGAAAGGGGGTGTGGCCATCCTCCACATAGGCTTGAAATACACAATAGTCTAATGCAGTGTAATGCAACATATCTACCATGTATAATACAAGTGCACAGTCTGGAACCTGATCCCTAGAGGAAGGAGTGGGCCCTCAGGCAGTGAGGCCTATCGGTGGTTTCCCTGGTACCCCTGTGGGCCAGTCCGACCCTGCCCCACACAATACTACTTACCAACCCACTCCCTTAGATAATACTAACACAACACCCCTAGATAATATTTATATATACCCCAACCCCCATGTATAAAAAAAACACACCCATCCCCCACAGATACTTACTTTTGACTGTGGGAGGTTGCAGTCACTGTCTATATACTGTATTGCCTGGTTCACCCCATGGAGCTGGCTGGGAAGGAATCAGATCTTCCTAACAAGAGCAGGAAAGGGGCGTGGCCTCCGCCGTGAGGGGGTGGAGCCTCAGGAGGGTATTGAGACGGTACATACAGATGCAGGAGACTGGTGGCTGGTCTCGGGGGAGAGGGCAGCCATACAAATAGGGAAGGGACAGCATCGGGCACTGCTGCTGCTGGCTATGCTGCAGCAGACATGTCAGACTGTGACATGTCTGCATTCCCGGCCAGACAGCAGCTGAAAGGGGTGGGTGCAGCGGCTGCAGTTTACAGCATCCAGCGCCGCTGCACATATTCAGTAAAATAAGGGAGGGGAGGGGAGGGGCGGGCATATGTAAATAATAATAATTTGCCTTCGCTCCCTCGATTTCAGCGAAGCCACTGCCCAACTGTATCTGCATGTGAGAGGGGCGTGCTGAAAGCGGCACTTCCGTTAGGTCCTGCTTCAGCTGCTTATTTAATGGGCTTTCATTGCCGAACGCTTGGCCCCGCCCACCGCTTCCTGCCCTTTACACTGTCAGCGGGAGGCACTGTGAGTGGTGCCTCCTAAACACATTTAACTCAGTTTTAAAGCCGATAAAAATTATTACAATAATACAAAGGTTAAAGCAGATACTTATGACACAGAATATGTGTCATAAGTATCTTCTTTGTATTATTTTTTAACAGTAATGACAGGGGAGGCACTGCCTCCCCTGCCTCCCCTGACTGCACGTCCCTGGTGAGTTCAATCTGCAATCTAAATTGCAGTGTAAAAATAAAGCAGCCAGTATTTACCCTGCACAGAAACAAAATAACCCACCCAAATCTAACTCTCTCTGCATGTTATATCTGCTCCCCCTGCAGTGCACATGGTTTTGCCCAACTGCTAAAAAATTTCCTGCTGCGATCAACTTGGAATTACCCCCCATGTAACAACAGTCCACTGTGCAGTACGGACGGCCCTGTATAGTGTACAATAGAATGTCTATAGCGGTTTAGCGTAAAATGCAGCTGAGTAGTATAGCATAGAAATGAGAGGTGGCAGCAGTTTGGGAGCAATGCATTGAGTTCCGCAGAGTGCCTTAACCACTTACCTGATGATTTCCCCCCCAAAAAAAACGCTCAGAAATTGTCGTTTTCTTATGAGCGAATTAGGTGAAGAACATTCATTTAATCCTATCCAAAATGATTTTAGTTAAAAAAAGAAAAAACAAAATTATTATTTTTTAAATAATAATGGTCTTTCAATCATCAAAACATCGATCGGGAATATCGTGATCATCGGAACATCGTGACTTTAGTATTTAGAGCCCGGACGCTGCCAGGTACACAGGGGGGTTCTGGGGGGATCTTGGGGGAGATGATTTACAACCAGCGGTTGCTATTGTCTGCACACGCTAGGGGTGGGGGATCCTGCCATGCTGACCGATCAGCAATGATTGGCAGCACGGCAACACTGGGGGCTGGGTTCTGGGAGGCAGGGGGACCTTCCGGTCCCTCTGACAGCAGCAGCAGAGGAAAGTTTCCATTCCCTGCTGCTGCTAACACTGTTTATCTGACTGGTCGCATCCCATGCTACCAGGTCAGATAAAGCACTTGCAGGCATGGTCGCATCTGATGCGACCAGCCAGGCAAGTGGTTAAGAATATTGAACTTGAATTGCTCTTTCTTTATTTAATGCTGGGCGTGCATCTTCAGGTCAACGCAGTTATGTTTGCTTAGAAATCACAGGACTCACACACCAAATTATTTAATAATTTATTACACAGTCAAGTGCAGCTCTGCATTCATGACAAAATGCAGTTCAGTACTATTGTATAGTGTAATAAATGACAGGTTCCGTCAGCTAGTCAGCAGGCGGTGCTACAGAAGCCTCGTTGGTTATTTCACACTTTCGTTGTGCAGTTTATGAAAAGTGACATCTGATAGACACTGATAGACAGAAAGTTGTATTACACTCTCTGGCTTTTCCAGAGACTCTGTACGTTATATTACAGGTTGAGTATCCCATATCCAAATATCCGAAATACGGAATATTCCGAAATACGGACTTTTTTGAGCGAGAGTGAGATAGTGAAACTTTTGTTTTCTGATGGCTCAATGTACACAAACTTTGTTTAATACACACAGTTATTAAAAATATTGTATTAAATGACCTTCAGACTGTGTATATAAGGTGTATATGAAACATAAATGAATTGTGTGAATGTACACACACTTTGTTTAATGCACAAAGTTATAAAAAATATTGGCTAAAATTACCTTCAGGCTGTGTGTATAAGGTGCATATAAAACATAAATGCATTCTGTGCTTAGATTTAGGTCCCATCACCATGATATCTCATTATGGTATGCAATTATTCCAAAATACGGAAAAATCCGATATCCAAAATACCTCTGGTCCCAAGCATTTTGGATAAGGGATACTCAACCTGTACCTTAAACGGCTTAGAACGCCAGGCAGCAGCATGGCAGGGCACAAACAACAGGGTGTGCTACGTGGCGTACGGAGCAAATATGTAGAAGGACACATCTGTAGGTACCTGACACATGCTAACTACCGCTATACTTGCATAATAGCTTTTACTCTGACCTGGTATTGCACATTATATTCCCAGCATAGTTCATACGTGTTGGTGTTGGAATACTGGTGGCCGGGATTCCGGAGGTCAGAATACCCACCCCGGGATTCTGGCTGCCAGAATGCCGGCAGCGGAGCGAGCTCTAAAAAGCCCCTTGCAGGCTTGCTGCGTTTGCTACGCTGCGGGATCGGTGGCTCGCTGCGCTCGTTACAGGTTCTATTCCCACTCTACAGGTGTAGCCGGCATTCTCGGTGGTCGGGATTCCGGCGTAGGTGTTCTGACCGGCAGGATCCCGACCGCCGCAATACTGGCTACATCCTGTTCATACATATGAAATACAATAAATGTAATAAGTTTTATCTTTAATATGAGGGACAATTCAATCAGACTTTCTGAACAGGTTCCCTCTGAATTTCAGTTGCACACGTAAATTAATACAGGGCCTAATTCAGACCTGATCATAGCAGCAAATTTGTTAGCAGATGGGCAAAACCATGTGCACTGCAGGGGGGAGACAGATACAACGTGTGCAGAGAGAGTTAGATTTGGGTGGGTTATATTGTTTCTGTGCAGGGTAAATACTAGTGATGAGCGGGTTCGGTTTCTCGGAAACCGAACCCCCCCGAACTTCAGCCTTTTTACACGGGTCCGAGCCGTGCTCGGATTCTCCCGTGTGGCTCGGGTAAACCGAGCGCGCCCGAACGTCATCATCCCGCTGTCGGATTCTCGCGAGACTCGGATTCTATATAAGCAGCCGCGCGTCGCCGCCATTTTTACACGTGCATTGAGATTGATAGGGAGAGGACGTGGCTGGCGTCCTCTCCGTTATAGTAGAAAAGAGTGACTTAGTTATAATTGTGGGGAGGATTGGGGACGGGGAGCAGCTGTTAGGGAGTACAGTGCAGGGTTTTGATTATAATACCACCAGTGAGTTTAATCCGTTGTTTCTATGCCTGGAAAAAACGCTCCACCATATCTGTGCTCAGTGTGCTGCACTGCTGCATGATATATCTGTGCTGAGTGCACTGCTCACACTGCCTAATTGTGGGGACTGGGGAGCAGTTATAGCAGGAGTACAGTGCACAGTTTTGCTGACAGTGACCACCAGTCCAGTATACGTTTGTCTGCCTGAAAAACACTCCTGTGGTGGCTTTTTTTTTCTTCATACTAGTTTAGCAGTCTGCTGACAGTGTCCACCAGGTCCGTTATTATTATACAGTATATTATATATAGCAGTACGGTAGGCCACGGCTGTACCTACCTCTGTGTCGTCAGTGCACTCGTCGTCCATAAGTAATATAATACTATACTATCCATCCATCTACATTGTATACCTGTGGTGGCTTTTTTTTTCTTCATACTAGTTTAGCAGTCTGCTGACAGTGTCCACCAGGTCCGTTATTAATTATTATACAGTATATTATATATAGCAGTACGGTAGGCCACGGCTGTACCTACCTCTGTGTCGTCAGTGCACTCGTCGTCCATAAGTAATATAATACTATACTATCCATCCATCTACATTGTATACCTGTGGTGGCTTTTTTTTTCTTCATACTAGTTTAGCAGTCTGCTGACAGTGTCCACCAGGTCCGTTATTATTATACAGTATATTATATATAGCAGTACGGTAGGCCACGGCTGTACCTACCTCTGTGTCGTCAGTGCACTCGTCGTCCATAAGTAATATAATACTATACTATCCATCCATCTACATTGTTTACCTGTGGTGGCTTTTTTTTTCCTTCATACTAGTTTAGCAGTCTGCTGACAATGTCCACCAGGTCCGTTATTATTATACAGTATATTATATATATATATATATATATATATATATATATATATATATATATATATAGCAGTACGGTAGGCCACGTCTGTACCTACCTCTGTGTCGTCAGTGCACTCGTCCTCCATAAGTAATATAATACTATACTATCCATCCATCTACATTGTATACCTGTGGTGGCTTTTTTTTCTTCATACTAGTTTAGCAGTCTGCTGACAGTGTCCACCAGGTCCGTTATTATTATACAGTATATATATATATATATATATATATATATATATATATAGCAGTACGGTAGGCCACGGCTGTACCTACCTCTGTGTCGTCAGTGCACTCGTCCTCCATAAGTAATATAATACTATACTATCCATCCATCTACATTGTATACCTGTGGTGGCTTTTAGTTGTGCGCATTAAAATATGGAGAACAAAAATGTGGAGGTTAAAAAAATAGGGAAAGATCAAGATCCACTTCCACCTCGTGCTGAAGCTGCTGCCACTAGTCATGGCCGAGACGATGAAATGCCATCAACGTCGTCTGCCAAGGCCGATGCCCAATGTCATAGTACAGAGCATGTAAAATCCAAAACACAAAAGATCAGTAAAAAAAATGACCCAAAAATCAAAATTAAAAGCGTCTGAGGAGAAGCGTAAACTTGCCAATATGCCACTTACGACACGGAGTGGCAAGGAACGGCTGAGGCCCTGGCCTATGTTCATGGCTAGTGGTTCAGCTTCACATGAGGATGGAAGCACTCATCCTCTCACTAGAAAAAAAGAAAAGACTTAAGCTGGCAAAAGCACAGCAAAGAACTGTGCGTTCTTCGAAATCCCAAATCCCCAAGGAGAGTCCAATTGTGTCGGTTGCGATGCCTGACCTTCCCAACACTGGACGGGAATAGCTTGCGCCTTCCACCATTTGCACGCCCCCTGCAAGTGCTGGAAGGAGCACCCGCAGTCCAGTTCCTGATAGTCAAATTGAAGATGTCAGTGTTGAAGTACACCAGGATGAGGATATGGGTGTTGCTGGCGCTGGGGAGGAAATTGACAAGGAGGATTCTGATGGTGAGGTGGTTTGTTTAAGTCAGGCACCCGCGGAGACACCTGTTGTCCGTGGGAGGAATATGGCCATTGACATGCCTGGTCAAAATACAAAAAAAATCAGCTCTTCGGTGTGGAGTTATTTCAACACAAATGCGGACAACAGGTGTCAAGCCGTGTGTTGCCTTTGTCAAGCTGTAATAAGTAGGGGTAAGGACGTTAACCACCTCGGAACATCCTCCCTTATACGTCACCTGCAGCGCATTCATCATAAGTCAGTGACAAGTTCAAAAACTTTGGGCGACAGCGGAAGCAGTCCACTGACCAGTAAATCCCTTCCTCTTGTAACCAAGCTCACGCAAACCACACCACCAACTCCCTCAGTGTCAATTTCCTCCTTACCCAGGAAAGCCAATAGTCCTGCAGGCCATGTCACTGGCAAGTCTGACGAGTCCTCTCCTGCCTGGGATTCCTCCGATGCATCCTTGAGTGTAACGCCTACTGCTGCTGGCACTGCTGTTGTTGCTGCTGGGAGTCGATGGTCATCCCAGAGGGGAAGTCGGAAGACCACTTGTACTACTTCCAGTAAGCAATTGACTGTCCAACAGTTCTTTGCGAGGAAGATGAAATATCACAGCAGTCATCCTGCTGCAAAGCGGATAACTGAGGCCTTGGCAGCCTGGGTGGTGAGAAACGTGGTTCCGGTATCCATCGTTACTTCAGAGCCAACTATCGACTTGATTTAGGTACTGTGTCCCCGGTACCAAATACCATCTAGGTTCCATTTCTCTAGGCAGGCGATACCGAAAATGTACACAGACCTCAGAAAAAGAGTCACCAGTGTCCTAAAAAATGCAGTTGTACCCAATGTCCACTTAACCACGGACATGTGGACAAGTGGAGCAGGGCATACTCAGGACTACATGACTGTGACAGCCCACTGGGTAGATGTATTGCCTCCCGCTGCAAGAACAGCAGCGGCAGCACCAGTAGCAGCATCTCGCAAACGCCAACTCGTTCCTAGGCAGGCTACGCTTTGTATCACCGCTTTCCAGAAATACGCACACAGCTGAAAACCTCTTACGGCAACTGAGGAAGATCATCGCAGAATGGCTTACCCCAATTGGACTCTCCTGGGGATTTGTGGCATCGGACAACGCCAGCAATATTGTGCGTGCATTACATCTGGGCAAATTCCAGCACGTCCCATGTTTTGCACATACCTCGAATTTGGTGGTGCAGAATTATTTAAAAAACGACAGGGGCGTGCAAGAGATGCTGTCGGTGGCCAGAAGAATTGCGGGTCACTTTCGGCGTACAGGCACCGCGTACAGAAGACTGGAGCACCACCAAAAACACCTGAACCTGCCCTGCCATCATCTGAAGCAAGAGGTGGTAACGAGGTGGAATTCAACCCTCTATATGCTTCAGAGGTTGGAGGAGCAGCAAAAGGCCATTCAAGCCTATACATCTGCCCACGATATAGGCAAAGGAGGTGGAATGCACCTGTCTCAAGCGCAGTGGAGAATGATTTCAACGTTGTGCAAGGTTCTGCAACCTTTTGAACTTGCCACACGTGAAGTCAGTTCAGACACTGCCAGCCTGAGTCAGGTCATTCCCCTCATCAGGCTTTTGCAGAAGAATCTGGAGACAGTGAAGGAGGAGCTAAAACAGAGCGATTACGCTAGGCATGTGGGACATGTGGATGGAGCCCTTCATTCGCTTAACCAGGATTCACGGGTGGTCAATCTGTTGAAATCAGAGCACTACATTTTGGCCACCGTGCTCGATCCTAGATTTAAAACCTACGTTGTATCTCTCTTTCCGGCAGACACAAGTCTGCAGGGGTTCAAAGACCTGCTGTTGAGAAAATTGTCAAGTCAAGCGGAACGTGACCCGTCACATTCTCCTTCACATTCTCCCGCAACTGGGGGTGCGAGGAAAAGGCTAAGAATTCCAAGCCCACCCGCTGGCGGTGATGCAGGGCAGTCTGGAGCGAGTGCTGACATCTGGTCCGGACTGAAGGACCTGCCAACGATTACTGACATGTCGTCTACTGTCACTGCATATGATTCTCTCACCATTGAAAGAATGGTGGAGGATTATATGAGTGACCGCATCCAAGTAGGCACGTCAGACAGTCCGTACGTATACTGGCAGGAAAAAGAGGCAATTTGGAGGCCCTTGCACAAACTGGCTTTATTCTACCTAAGTTGCCCTCCCTCCAGTGTGTACTCCGAAAGAGTGTTTAGTGCCGCCGCTCACCTTGTCAGCAATCGGCGTACGAGGTTACTTCCAGAAAATGTGGAGAAGATGATGTTCATCAAAATGAATTATAATCAATTCCTCCGTGGAGACATTCACCAGCAGCAATTGCCTCCAGAAAGTGCACGGGGACCTGAGATGGTGGATTTCAGCAGTGGGGATGAATTAATAATCTGTGAGGAGGGGGATGTACACAGTGAAAGGGGTGATGAATCGGACGATGATGATGAGGTGGACATCTTGCCTCTGTAGAGCCAGTTTGTGCAAGGAGAGATTGATTGCTTCTTTTTTGGTGGGGGCCCAAACCAACCAGTCATTTCAGTCACAGTCGTGTGGCAGACCCTGTCGCTGAAATGATGGGTTCGTTAAAGTGTGCATGTCCTGTTTATACAACATAAGGGTGGGTGGGAGGGCCCAAGGACAATTCCATCTTGGACCTCTTTTTTTTCATTTTTCTTTGCGTCATGTGCTGTTTGGGGAGTATTTTTTTGAAGGGCCATCCTGCGTGACACTGCAGTGCCACTCCTAGATGGGCCAGGTGTTTGTGTCGGCCACTTGTGTCGCTTAGCTTAGCCATCCAGCGACCTCGGTGCAAATTTTAGGACTAAAAATAATATTGTGAGGTGTTCAGAATAGACTGAAAATGAGTGTAAATTATGGTTATTGAGGTTAATAATACTATGGGATCAAAATGACCCCCAAATTCTATGATTTAAGCTGTTTTTTAGGGTATTTTGAAAAAAAAACACCCGAATCCAAAACACACCCGAATCCGACAAAAAAAATTCGGTGAGGTTTTGCCAAAACGCGTTCGAACCCAAAACACGGCCGCGGAACCGAACCCAAAACCCGAAAAATTTCCGGTGCACATCACTAGTGCTGACAGGTTTTATTGGCCCAACATGAAAGCAGAAATAGAAAGATATTGCAAGACCTGTGGAAACTGTATTGTAAGAAAGTCTTTACCGAGCAGGGTGGCCCCATTAGTCAATATACAAAGTAATGGCCCTATGGATCTAGTGTGTATAGACTATCTGTCATTAGAAGTCGAGCCCGGAAGGAAATGTAACATACTGGTCGTGACTGATCATTTTACCCGCTATGCCCAGGCCTACGTAACCCTGAATCAAAAGGCTTCCACTGTGGCCACAACATTGTGGGACAAGTTTTTCGTCCATTATGGACTACCCAACAGAATACATTCCGATCAAGGGAGGGATTTCGAAAGCAAGCTCATAAAGGAACTGTGTCTAGCTTGTGGAATCGAGAAATCTAGGACAACGCCGTATCACCCTCAAGGGGATCCTCAACCTGAGAGGTTTAATCGCACATTGTTAAACATGTTGGGAACGCTAAATCCATTAGATAAGGTTAAATGGAAGAGGCATATTAACAGATTGGTGCATGCATACAATTGCACGAAAAATGAGACTACAGGATTATCACCCTATTTCCTTATGTTTGGAAGAGAGGCCAAACTGCCTATTGACGTATGCTTAGGTATCTCCCCTGATGGACAATCTTATCCATCTCATTCTAAATACGTGGAAAGGTTGAGAGAAGAACTAAGGACTGCCTATGAACTAGCAGATAAATCTGCCAAGAAATTGGGAGAGAAGAATAAAGTATATTATGACCGAAAGGTACGGGATCAAGTTCTAGCTCCTGGGGATAGAGTACTGTTAAGGCATCTTGGGCTACAAAGAAAATTTAAAATAGCTAATCGTTGGAAGGAAGAACCAACCATATATTGTGATAGAAAAATTCTCTGACTTGCCTGTTTATAAAATCAAGCCAGAGAGTGGAGAAAATGTTGTACTTACATATCACCGACAACACTTACTCCCAATCGGACGGGAAATTCGTCTAGAGGATTATTATAGCAAGATTGAAAACCAATCTAGTGTCAAAAGGGAGTCTAGGACTGTGTTAGATCTGCAGAGATTAGATGGAGAGGACAAAGAAAGTTCAGAAGAAGAAGATGAATGTCGTCCCGGGTATTATTACAGGGACGATAGAGATAATAGCTTCAAAAACTCTTTGAATGATAAGAATAAATTTCTGACAGAAAGTAACCATGGGAATATTACGCCCGAACCCAGCATAAACAGTAGTGAAGTCATAAATTACATAAATGAGGATCAAGGTGAGGACGTAGAAGAAGAAGGTTTAGGTTGTGACTTATTGCCTAATGAAACGGAGGGTGAACAATTTGAAGGAAGGGGGAAACGACTACGTCGCCCTCCATTTATACTTACCTATGATCAATTGGGGGAGCCAAATGTCATTCCAAGAACATTACATCCCAACATGGTATATAGCTGGCCCTATTTTGAATATTCTATGAATCTAAATTAGTAATATGGTGATCTTAGTATAAAAGTTTAACCAGATCACCAGGGGGAGAATGTAGCCACTATACACATGTCTACATATATTAATATTCTGGAAAGTGACACCATTACATATTTACGGTATAGGGTAATTAAAGTAGATAATTAATAGTGTGTAAATGTGTATAGGCATAGTAATTACATTACATTGTACATATATTATGAAAATATTGGACATATATATGTGCATAGTAGATAATTGATATACATATATTGTATGGATTGTATAGAATATTATAATATGACAGGTTGTTGTATGTAGTATAAGCCTGCCCTGGTGGGGAAGTAGAGGAAGAAGGCTCTAGAAACCCACGTGCAGACGTTAATGGCCCAGGGCCTGAGACAGGAGAAGGGTTGAAAAAGGTGCATGAGCCGGCTGATGGAAAGGATATAAGAAGCAGCTGCGGGAAAGAGGCAGTTTTAGGCAGTTGATTTACTGGCAGAGGCACGAGAGGTACGACAGCAGGACTGGCAGTGATAAAGCAGCGACTGAGAAACACAGAGATACCACGCCAGATGCGGTCAGCGCTTCCAGACGCCCAGGGTGCTTAAGTGCTTATGCAGTGTGGAGAGGTGTAACCTGGAGCGACCTAGCAAATGATGATCTAGGAGAGAGGCGGGCTCCCGCTCCGAGGCGGAGCTTAGGTGGATGACACGAGGAGGAATTCACCCTACTGGCCTGATGGATTCCTGTCAGTAAAGTGAGTGCTGTGGGACAGACAATTAAATGAACACTAGAGAGCACAGAGCACCCCATAGACACTGATAGCAGAGCTGTATCCATATATACATATACAGTATATTACCAAAGTGAGTACTGGAAGACAGGCAGTAGAAGGATAAAAGCAGGCAGTAAAAGCACCCTGACCCAGCTGATAATTAATATTAAAAAAAAGGTCATTGAGCATATGAAGGTGTCAGTGTTACCTTAACGAAAGCAGCCTTCAGAGGAGACAGAGACTACTGGCTTACTATCTTGCCATCGTGTCAGCCATTGCATCGTATAGTATCCATACCCAGAGACTGTGCGACTATGCTAGAGGCTGAGCCACTTTACTCCCTTATTAATGTAAGTCGGGGGAGAGCTATTCCATGTCACTAAGAGGAGGATAGTAAGCTGTATACCTACAGAAAAGTATAATTTATTGGTAAAACAAGGGTGCTGTCCTATATAAAGTTGAGAGAAGCAGCAGAGCAGTGACTGATAAGACAGGTGCTGAGCCGGTGTGTAAATGGCTGTCTCTAGGCTGTGATATGAGGATACAGTGTTGCTCAGGAAAGAAGTTACAGTATTAAAACTTTGAGGAAAACACTAGACAGCTGAAAATTGAAACTGTACGTAACTATACAGTTCTACAAAGGAGGTTTAGGATTTCCACAGCAAGTAGCTATACTCTGATGAAGAGACTACCAGTTATGTACAATTCCAGTGCACTTCAATATGGGCCCCAACGGCATATGCATATGTAACTGCAGTTTACCTAAACTTTATTACCCGGGTAATTAGATACTTTGGATGTTGAGGTATTTTTTCACAAGCAGGGTTTTATTCATTCATTTTTTGTATTGCATGCAAGGATATCTGTATAGTTATCTTCTTAATATATTTAGTGATCAATTTAGCTATTTTATCAATCGGAATTGAATTGTAATGAAATGTCTGAATATTATTGCTACATTAGCCATTTTTATTAAACATTCTGGTACTTACCTGTAAGACGTTTTGTACATGTTCCAGCTCGATCTGACGATCCTAGAAGAAGAGTAAAGGTATAATTATATGTTTGATTTAAACAATAGTAATATATTTACACATTCATACCCATCACACATTAACGCTAGGCTTTCCCAAGCAAGCCTGTATACAAATATATATATAGCTTGGGTGGAGGCACTTAAGTTACCCTCAGAGTAGGGGAGGGTTACAACTGGAGGCACTGCTGAGCTTTATTTTTACACTGCAATTTAGATTTTGGTTTGAACACACTCCACCCAAATCTACTCTCTCTGCACATGTTATATCTGCCTCCACTGCAGTGCACATGGGGGGTCATTCCGAGTTGTTCGCTCGTTGCCGATTTTCGCAACGGAGCGATTAAGGCAAAAATGCGCATGTGCATGGTACGCAACGCGCATGCGCTAAGTATTTTAGCACAAAACTTAGTAGATTTACTCACCTCCAAACGAAGAATTTTCATCGTTGAAGTGATCGGAGTGTGATTGACAGGAAGTGGGTGTTTCTGGGCGGAAACTGGCCGTTTTCTGGGAGTGTGCGGAAAAACGCAGGCGTGCCAGGATAAAACACGGGAGTGTCTGGAGAAATGGGGGAGTGGCTGGCCGAACGCAGGGCGTGTTTGTGACGTCAAACCAGGAACGAAATGGGCTGAGTAAGTCTCGAGCTACTCAGAAACTGCTAAGAATTATTTATACGCAATTCTGCTATTCTTTCGTTCGCTATTCTGCTAAACTAAAATACACTCCCAGAGGGCGGCGGCCTAGCATGTGCAATGCTGCTAAAAGCAGCTAACGAGCGAAATCGGAATGAGGGCCATGGTTTTGCCCATCTGCTAACAAAGTTGCTGCTACGATCAGGTCTGAATTAGGCCCACAATTCACAACCAAATATTTATTACACTATTTAAAATCAATGTTCTGCGGAACTGCGCAAATTCATTACGAAGATTGGATTTTTATTTTTTATTTTTTTTTACAATAGTTTTTATTAATTTTTCACATGAAATAATAAGGATACAAAAAGGTAAAGGGGAAACTAATGGAATACTACCAGAAAAGGTGCAGGAATACATAGTCTATGACCTATTGTAGCATTGCATCATTGACAAAGGTATACTTATTATCAAATATAATCTCACTTTAAACCTCTTACAGAAAATTGACCAGGTCAGTTTGACCAATTTATGCCTCTAAGGAGAGTCTAAAACTGAAATCTCCATTGGTCCAGAGTAAATGGAAGAGTTACTTTGCCCTTCCCTATACATACACCAATTAACCGCGCCATGTGTGGAGACTGAGGCTGTAGTTGATGCATATTTACAGTCTACTGTCTCGAAAACATAATGCTTCTGAACTCTGTTTTCAATGGCTCGCAGACTTGGGACAGTAGCAGATCTCCACATTTGTGCGATTGCTGCTTTTGTAGCTATCAGAATGTGCCCTATAACATATCTATTGCCATGGGGTATAGTCCCAGGATAGAAATGTAATATGGCTATTATAGGGTCAGCCCTTACAGTAACCCCAATGACTTTGCTAATCAAGGGGAAAACCTCTTTCCAAAATGGCTTGAGGAGTGGGCATAACCAGAACATATGAAAAGTATCTCCCACCTGACCAATTTCACCAACAATATTTAGAGACAGGAGGCCAAATAACATGTAATCTATCCGGAGTGAGATACACTATATGATGAAGTTTATAGAACATCTCTGTATGACTAGGCCAGATTTGCAGTGAGCCCTCTGATAACACTATCTGAAGAGTAATTATCACAGGGCTCACTGTGAAAACACCCTTTTTTACATATTAGTAAAAATAATGTTAATAAATATGCCCCACAGTCACGGACTGGTTTGAATATGTTTAATTGAAAATTTTCATTATAGTCTACAATTCCGCAGATTTAAGTGTTTACAGTCTATTAGTTAGGCCTTTTAAACTGTCTACATTTATAGTCTTTGATAGAAATGCATGCAGTCCTGAACTGTATCTGGACACTGCCCTGCAGGTTTCAATAACTGTTACTGCCAGATTACTGGGAAGGTATTTAAGTTTGCTTCCACCTTTTCCTTAATGTAGCTTTCCTCCCTGCCACTCTCTCATACACTGACTACCAGTATCTGGTTCCTGTGAACCGCATCAGTGGCAGTCAGCACTTAAATTCAGGGATACGTTTAATTTGCCGGCTGTCGGGATCCCGTCGATCAGGATACCGATGGCGGAATCCTGACACCTGGCAATGCCAGCAGCCAGAATACTGGCACTATTCCCACTCGTGGGTGTCCACAACACCCATAGAGTGGGAAGACAACCTATGGCGAGCACAGTGAGCTAACGAGCCTGCAAGGGGACTCTATGTGCTCGTCCCGTTGCCGGCATATTGGTGGCCGGGATGTCGCTGTCTGTAATTTGACTGCCAACATCCTGGCAGCTGGTAAATCATACTGAACCCAAATTCAGGCAGTGCTCCTTTTGCTGGATGAGGGGCAGCGCAACTCCTGGCAGATGTCCGTCCCTTAGCAACTCCCATTCCTGACTATGGGCTGGCTTAGGTCCTGGTCTTTGGAGGCACCTCCCCTTATGCTACAGAAGCTCACTCCACTCTGTATGATGCAGCAGGAATTGCTCGGCCAAGATAGCGGGTCTCTCCTCCTCCACAGGTACCTTCAACTGCCGCTTAACGGCTCCCTTCTCTCCTGCCTACAGTTCGTGCCAGGTTATCATGGCAACCTCAGCACTTGCTCAGAAGTGGCTCTCCTGTGGCTACTGAACAAGAGGGAAGGGGTGCTTTAGGGTGATACTCCTGCGTTGTGGCAGGATATCACGAAGAGAAAAAGTGTTGCTTGTATCAATAAGCTTCTAGCCATCATTTATCTAGAATAGTCTTTAAAATTACAGTTGCTATGGGCAACCTCCAATTTTCTCTCGCAAATGTTTGATACATTTTCCACTATGCCTTTAAAATTAGTGCATACCCAATCTAAAATGGCAGATTGCTTTGGAGGGATGGGCTGTCATAACCCAGGATAATCTGCACGGTGGTGCTGAGGAAGAGGCCATTCTCTGGATCCTAGAGAGGTCGGTGTATGACATGCAGTTTCATAATGAAATTAATTATTTGATTTGTACCTCTCCACAATGTTAGGTTTTTTTTGCTTTTTAAAAAAAAAAGCCTCTTTGTAATGTAACAAGACAAAATAGGTTTTTCATTTCAATATAATTCAAAGATGCATAATACAGCTGGTTTCCTTTTAAAATGACCGAATTGCAGGTTCTACAGTATGTCTTTTCATTCTCCTTTGTATAGAATCAGTGGCAGAGGAGAGTGAGAGCTTGCATATGCCAAAAGATTAAAAAGGCAGATACCTACTTTTGTTTGTGATTATTTTCCTATATACTCATGAAATCTGGAAATACTAATGTAAATAAAGGGCTATTACTGAAAGCTATTGAAGCTTTCTAGAATGTAGGTCTTTCGGGCTCTGTGAGACAGCCGAGATCCAGAGAATCTGAGCCACAAACTAAAAGCTCAACCTCGAAATTAATTATGAGAGATTCTAGGAACTACTGGAGTTGTAAGGAATCAAGAGTTGCTTCAAGGACCTTGTACAGAAAGACAAAGAGGGTGAGCCATGGGCGTAGCTTACCATAGATGCAAGGAATACAGCTGTTATGGAGCCCAGAGCTGAGATGGGCCCACTTTCCTTGTCAAAGTTATATGTGTTATATACATTTCTTTACCATTGGTAAACTTACAAACTTTTGCTTTGGGGCCTACAATATATCTAGGTATGCCCCTGGGCCTGCTCATTGTAATGTGGTATAAAATGAACTGGAGAGCATTATAAGGTTACATAATATGAACCGGGGCACTGTAATGTTGCACAGTATGAAGTGAAGGCACTGTAGTGTGGCATAATATGAACTGGGGACACTGTATGTCATAATGTGACCTGGGGGTACTGTGTTGCATAATGTGTACTGGCAGCTCTACAGTGTGACATAATGTGAGCTAGGACACTACTATGATTCATAAAATAAACGTGGGCACTACTATGGGGCATAACACTAACTAAGGCACTACTATGGTTCAGAAAATGAACTAGGGCATTACTGTGGGGCATTAAATTAACTTCTGCAGAGATGTGTCTGTCCAGAAACATTGGGAAAGGGGTACCTTTGAATTGCTGCTATGGGGCCCATAAAGTTCTGGCTACACCCCTGGGGTAGACCTATGCACTAGTTCAGAAATTAAATTTGATTGAGACCCTGTATAATTATAATAGGATTTTGGTACCTACCGGTAAATCCTTTTCTCTTAGTCCGTAGAGGATGCTGGGGACTCCAAAAGGACCATGGGGTATAGACAGATCCGCAGGAGCCTGGGCACACTATAAAGACTTAAACTGGGTGTGAACTGGCTCCTCCCTCTATGCCCCTCCTCCAGACCCCAGTTAGAAAACTGTGCCCAGGAGAGATGGACAATTTTGAGGAAAGAATTTATTGTTATAACCCGGTGAGTGTTAAACCAGCTCACACCTCAAACACACCGTAGACGTGGCATTCAGTAGAATACCAACCAACGGTATGAACAAAACACAGCCACATGCTGAGAGAATATGTAACACAACCATTGTGTCCACATAAGCAAAAATAAGACCCCGCACGCCATGGCATGAACAACGGTAGCAACCGCCAGACCGAGAAGACACACCCCCAGGGTGCAACCAAAAACAATAACTGCAGACACAGTACGCACTGGGACGGGCGCCCAGCATCCTCTATGGACTAAGAGAAAAGGATTTACCGGTAGGTACCAAAATCCTATTTTCTCATACGTCCTAGAGGATGCTGGGGACTCCAAAAGGACCATGGGGTGTATATCAAAGCTCCAAAACAGGCGGGAGAGTGCGGACTCTGCAGCACCGAATGAGCAACCATAAGGTCCCCAGAAATCAGGGTATCAAACTTGTAGAGCATAGCAAAAGCGTTTGATCCCGACCAAGAAAACGCTCGGCAAAGTTGAGCCGCTGATACTCCTCGGGCATCCACCCAAGAAAAACCCATCTTCCCAAAAGAATGGACCTCCACCGACTTCGTTGACGGCAATTCAGCCGTAGAACGAACATGCCAAACCTCACAAATTCAGCGCGTAACAGACTGCATAACGCAGTCTCCCAAACCATGCTGGGAAGATACCAGACAAACAGAGCCTCTGTTTCTCCAAACTGAGCCAAATTGACTACCTACATGCTCAAATCCCCGGCCAGACCTAGGGAATTCGAATCAGCGAAAGCCTAAATAGCCACCGGGAACAAAAGAGGCCGATTTCAGCGAAACCCAGAGACCACTCTTGGTAGAACTACCAACCGAGTACTCAATTCCTCAATTCCTGCTTAAGCAGGTGGTGCTAGCTGATCTCTGGACTGCGGGTGGACTGATTCTGGTACTTCGACTTCCCTCGTACCGTTGTGGTGTCCGGGACCTCCGGTGCTTCCCCTTGTGCCATCTTGGGAGGGTAACTAGAAGATATCCAATACCAGCACCCCTTTCTTTCCACTGGCAGTGGTTACATGCTTGTTTGTTTACGAATTTTGTGAGTGTTCTGTGTAAAATAAATATGTTGTCCCTGTGAAATTGATCTGCACTATGACCTCTTCTTCTTTATTGAGAAAAAGAAGTACTCTGTATCATTGAGGCTGTGTGGACAAGGGATTCGAGAACACGGAGCATACAATAACCAAGATCTCACTCCTGTCTTTTCATAAGGATGCTTATGTAAGGATTCAATTGTGGTGTTTGCGCCTACTTTAAACGCTTTTTTTATTACCTCACGTAGAGGAAGAAGGCAGTAATCTTCTATGAGTAAACCATGAAAAACTGGATAGCCAACCTTCGCTGGCTAGACCGGATTCAAGAGAATCACCGGAACCTTTGATCATCTTACGCTTACCACTGTAAGAAAAGTGAAAGCGGAGAGGCCACATAGACCGACTAAAAACACCCCCGGTGTCACGAGGATGTCCACTGTTATATCTTGAATGTCCTTTGAAAATGAAAATGGGTGCTATGTGGCATGTATCAATGTACAGGGCCTCTGAGCATGGCCACATGCCTCAGTACCGAGGAGAGCATAGCTAAATCAGGGAGTTTTGGTCAAGTCCACTCAAACCATTTAAAAAAAAAACCAAAGTATTAAAAAGCTTTCCCTGGGCTAGCAGCTGCACATGGGGACATTTGTCCCACCCAGCAGCCCTGCAAAGAGAGGCATTGTCCTCCTTAGCAGCTGACCAGGGCCAGACCCCCGTCGGACCACACCAACAAGCCCAGGCATGGCTAATTAGTAACAACCACTCATCCCTTCCCCCTTCAATCAATGTATATCCTCTTGCCTGGAGTGGTCTCATCAGATGCTACTACTCCAAGCTGGGCTTTACCTGACTTGGGGGCAGATGTATTAAGCCTGGAGAAGGCATAAAGAAGTGATAAAGCAGTGATAAATGCAAAGTGATAACGCACCAGCCAATCAGCTCATAGCTTTCAATTTACATATTGGAGCTGATTGGCTGGTGCATTATCACCTTGCATTTATCACTTCTTTATGCCTTCTCCAGGCTTAATACATCTGCCCCTTGGTCATATATGATGTGACCAGTCAGAAACGTCCACTGTGCAGCTGCTGAGAGATCTTCCAGCGGCTGCCACTCTCAGCGGGACCTCCCGGCCCCTCTGCTTGCTAGTTCCTCCCCCAGTGCCTGCCATGCTGTCGATCACTGCTGATCGGGCAACCTAGCGGTACCCCCCACCATGTGGCTGCAGAGATTAGCATTGGGGAAATGTAATAGAAGCAGCCCTTACCTTGTTGTGTGCAATCCACAGTCTCCTACTCTGCGGAACATGGAATACAGTATTAATATTTATCACTATAGATTGACTATAGTATAGGCTGTATCAAACATTCTTAAATAATATAAATAAGATAAGTGGTCAGGAAAAGTTTAAACATACCCTAATAAATACACAAACATAATAGAACCAGTACTGCACATTCTAAGAACACATTCTCCCACCTCAGGGTAAGGCTCCAGTCTCTTCTTCCTGGTAGCTACTATCTGGTCCATTGCACTGAGGACTGCATACACAGCAAAGTTGGTAGAAGAAGCTGCTACCACTGGACATGTGCAGCAGCTCCGCTCTGTCCCTTACACTGCATGATGTGGCAGCAGCTCTAGCAATCGTATTAGGGTATACTACGAAATACCGGAGCTCGGGATTCCGGCGCCGGTATGCAGAGCACCGGGATCCTGACATATCAAGTGCCCCGCATTGTATTACATACCATTGCTATAGACCTAATTTGAGCCACTTGCCAAGAGGAGGGCTGTTTCTGGGCACCCGGAAACCCCCCTTGCATTTGCCTATGCAACCGGCAGCCGCAGAGAGGAGCAGCAGATGGGAAAATGTGAATTTGCAGAGGTTGTGATAGTCTGATATCTCAGCCATGAATGTTTTAACTGGTTTAACAAAAAAAATTTGTGCACTTTAAAATAAATTTGTTAATAAAATCACATTGGATATGTTTTAAATAGATTTTCTTAACCTAATTCAATAAAATAAAATAAAAAAATCATACAATTGAGTTTTGTTTTTTTATATAGTATCCAGTTAAGTGGAAATCTAGATTTATTCTGTTGATATTTTGGGTTTATTGGCAGTGTTCTGATTTGTCTCTTAACTCGTATCTCACTAGTATAATAGCATAAGTGGGACACATTTTGCTATTTGATTATCACAACACTGGAAAGCACATACTGGTGCTATAGGATCAACGGTTTGGCAGTATCAAAATGTAACTTTTTTTTAAAGTAGGGATCTTCTGTTTCAAGCTACCGGGATCATACTGCCGATCCATGAGGCTATTGGTTTCACTTCTATCACAGCTGTGTAATACTGTATGTTTCCTGTTACTTCCCATAGTTTGGGGAAAGAAAAGTTAGGCCATACAGCAATTTTTTACAAAATGTCACTTCTTTTGCTCAGAACCTGTTTGATTCTACTATGTACAGCCATGGTTTATGTTGAGATTCCATATAATGTGTTAATGGTTAACACGTATATGTGAACTACAAACATATGCTTAGTATACATGTGGTAGATGAGAAAGCTTTTTCTCCCTCAATCTATGACCTAACATATGGCTCAAATAGTAGCTATCTGCTTTACTACATCAAATAAAAAGGGAGTATTTTTTTACATCAACTATCACCCTGTATATTATTTGTTCAATGCAGTCTTTTTAATGTATATTTCTTTATGTCCCACTCCCACAAACATTCTTTAAAATGCAGCCATATGGTATGTACTGTAGATGGATCATTATATTGTGGAACAGTGGTTATCCTTATTTCTAATATGATTTCTCTTACGTCCTAGAGGATGCTGGGGTCCACATTAGTACCATGGGGTATAGACGGGTCCACCAGGAGCCATTGGCATGAGTTTGAGATTGTGGGCTGGCTCCTCCCTCTATGCCCCTCCTACCAGACTCAGTTTAGAAAATGTGCCCGGAGGAGCCGGTCACAGGTAGGGGAGCTCTGCAGAGCTTCTTTAGTAAAGTTTTTCTTTTAGAGTGTATTATTTTACAGGGAGGCTGCTGGCAGCAGCCTCCCTGCTTCATGGGACTAAGGTGGGGAGTAGTGTCTGCCCTGCTGGGTCTGAGCCACTATCTCCGCTGACAGACACTGAGCTCCTGAGGGGATGGATCGTTCCCCGCCACAGGGGATCGCTCACCCCAGCAGCATGCCGCCACCCCCTTACAGAGCTGAAGATCAGTGGCGAGTGAGTCACTGACCCCCCTAACAAGCGGGGGGCCGGTGGGAAGATGGCGGCAACAGGGTAGGAGTGCAGTACTAACTGCGCTCCGGAGGCTCAGCGGTACTTAGTGCGGCGCTGTGAGGGGCGCCCTGAGCCAGCGCCTGAACCCTGCACTGATCAGCAAGCCTGTCGGGGTTCGTGGTTCTCAGCCAGCATTTTACCTCAGGCCAGTATAATCCTTGTGAAGAGCGGGAACACAGCGCCATTTTTGGGGCAGAGCTTCTCCTCAGAGCGGACCCAGCAGCGTTCAGCGCCATTTTCCTGCCTGCACTGCACTGTCCAGGAAGAGCAAGTCCCTCCACAGCAACTCCAGCTATCTTTCATGGTACCAGGGGGTTGTAGAAGGGGGGAGGCTGCAAAACGACTGTGTAACCTATTAAGGCACACAGTCAGTGCTAGTAGGGGGTCTCCCTTTACATTAAAAGAGCTGTGTGTGGGTTGGCTCCTATCTCTGTGTCTCTCTTGCCATTCTTGGGGGTGAAACTCTGTCTGTCCTCCCCTGTGTGTGTGTGTGGAGTGTCTGTGGTCTCCATTAAGCAATGTCCAGGGACTATGGGGGTCATTCCGAGATGATCGCTCGCTAGCAATTTTTAGCAGTCATGCAAACGCTAAGCCGCCTCCCTCTGGGAGTGTATTTTAGTGTAGCAGAATGCGAACGAAAGGATCGCAGAGCGGCTACAAAAAAAAATTGTGCAGTTTCAGAGTAGCTCCAGACCTACTCCTAGCGGTTCCGGTATGAATGGTCGACCATGTTATGGTCGACAGTCATTAGGTCGACCACTATTGGTCGACATTGACATGGTCGACATGGACACGTGGTCGACACATGGAAATGGTCGACACATGAAAGGTCGACATATGAAAAGGTCGACATGAGTTTTTTAACTTTTTTTTGGTGTCATTTTTTGCGTAAAGTGACTGGGAACCCCAATTAGTGCACCGCGTCCCCTCGCATGGTGCCTTCGCTCCGCTACCGCTTCGCTCGGCACACTTTACCGTTCCAATAGTAGTCCATGTGGATCGTAAAGTATGGAAAAGTTCCCCAAAAGAAAAAAAAGTTAAAAAACTCATGTCGACCTTTTCATGTGTAGACCTTTCATGTGTCGACCATTTTCATGTGTCGACCATGTGTCCATGTCGACCATGTCAATGTCGACCAATAGTGGTCGACCTAATGACTGTTGACCATAACATGGTCGACCATGTGAACGGATACCCTCCTAGCTTGCGATGACTTCAGACTGTACAGTTCCGGATTTGACGACACAAACACGCCCTGCGTTCTCCCAACCACGCCTGCGTTTTTCTTGGCACGCCTGCGTTTTTTCAACCACTCCCTTAAAACAGTCAGTTGCCACCCAGAAACGCCCACTTCATGTCAATCACTCTGCGGCTGCCAGTGTGACTGAAATGCATCGCTAGACCTTGTGTAAAACTGCATCGGCCGTTGTGAAAGTATGTCACGCATGTGCATTGCGCCGCATACGCATGCGCAGAAGTGCCTTTTTTTGCTTCATCGCTGCGCAGTGAACATTTTCAGCTAGCGATCAACTCGGAATGACCCCCTATGTGTCAGGGTCTGGGACTCCAGGTCGACAACAAAAAGGTCGACACACCTTAGGTCAACGCCAATTGGTCGACACACCTTGGGTCGACATGGACAAAAGGTCGACATGGACAAAAGGTCGACGTGGAAAAAGGTCGACGTGGAAAAAGGTTGACATAAGTTTTTTATGTTTTTTTGGTGCACTCGCTTCGCTTGCCATGCTTCCGGCATGGTGTCTTCGCTCCGCTACCGCTTCGCTCGGCACAGATTACCGTTCCAATCGTAGTCCACATGGATCGTTAAGTATGAAAAGGTTCCAAAAAAGAAAAAAATCGTGAAAAACGCATGGCGACCGTTTTCCACGTCGACCTTGTTCCTGTCGACCTTTTGTCCATGTCGGCCTTTTGTCCATGTCGACCTAAGGTGTGTCGACCAATTGGTGTTGACCTAAGGTGTGTCGACCTTATTGTTGTCGACCTGGAGTCCGGATACCATGTGTCATATGCTGCAGAGAACATGTCCTCTCAGGATGATCCCATTCCATGTAATCAGGATTGCACTGGTTTAGCACAGATACCTGCAAGAGAGCCTGAGTGGTTATCCTCTATCAAATCTATGATTTCTCAGATTTAAAATAGGGTTGCACAAAATTAATCTGCAACTCAGGCTTTACAGAACTCTACGGCAGTCTGGCCCAGTTCTGGTACCTCAGGGCTCCCCGCTGTATATTAACATAAACGTGCTCTTGCGCAGATCATGTAGGATGATACGGATACTGATTCTGACACTGCAGACGGTGACGGGGATGTATTGCGGGGGGCAGCATCTCTTGCTAAAGGGGTGCAGTTGATGATAGAGGCTATTAGAGATGTGTTGAATATTGCTGATACAACACTTGAGCAGGTTGAGGAGGCTTACTTCACTGAAAATAAGAAAGCCTCGCTAACCTTCCCTGCATCAAAGGAATTAAATGCTATTTTTGAAAAGGCTTGGGAAAACCCAGATAAAAAATTCCAGATACCTAAAAGGGTTCTGGTGGCATTTCCTTTCCCGGTAGAGGATAGGCAAAATTGGCAAAACCCACCTATTGTTGACGCGTCAGTATCCAGACTCTCAAAAAAGGTGGTTTTACCTGTTCCAGGATCTACCACCTTGAAAGAGCCGGCTGATCGTAAAATTGATAATACACTCCAATCCATGTACACAGCTTCTGGGGCAATACTATGTCCCACTATTGCCAGTGCTTGGATTGCCAAAGCTATAGTAAAGTGGTCAGGCACTTTACTTGAAGACTTGGATACTATGGAGAAATGTGATGTTGAATTGTTTTTACGTAACATTCAGGATTCGGCAGGATTTCTGGTAGAATCCATGAAAGACCTGGGTTCCATGGCTGTGGGAATTTCTTCCATGTCTGTATCAGCTCATCAAGGACTGTGGTTGCGCCAGTGGTCTGCCGACGCAGAATCCAGGAGAAGTGTGGAGACCCTACCCTACACAGGTCAGGCTCTTTTTGGGGAAGCGTTAGATGCGTGGATCTCCACAGCTACGGCTGGTAAGTCACCTTTTCTTCCCTCAGCTACACCTGCTCCGAAGAAACCCTTTTCTTCAGCTACATCACAGCCCTTTCGGTCTACCAAGCCCAGAAAGGCCAAGCCGCCCAGCACCTTCTTTCGGGGAGGTCGGCCCAAGTGCAAGAAACCTGCGGCAGGTACACCAAAGTCCTTTGCATGACGGTGGACTGCACACCCCGGAGGTGGGGCCGGTGGGAGCGAGACTCGGGCATTTCAGTCACGTCTGGGTGTTATCCGGCCTGGACCCCTGGGTGCAAGATATTGTGTCTCAGGGGTATTAGCTGGAATTTCAAAATCTCCCTCCTCACCGATTTTTCAAATCAGGCTTGCCAGCTTTGCTGGCAGACAGGACTGTCCTGCAAGAAGCCGTCCAGAAATTGGTGGAGGCACAGGTCATTGTGCCAGTACTACCTCATATGCAAAACAAAGGTTACTATTCGAACCTTTTCGTGGTACCGTAACCGGATGGTTCGGTCAGGCCCATTCTGAACTTAAAATCACTAAACCCCTTTCTGAGGGAGTTCAAGTTCAAAATGGAGTCTATAAGGGCAGTGTTATCAGATCTGGAGGAGGGGGAATTCCTGGTATCCCTGGATATCAAGGATGCGTACCTCCACATTCCGATTTGGCTGCCGCATCAAGATTATCTGGACTGTCATTTTCAGTTCCAGGCCCTACCATTTGACCTCTCCACAGCACCGAGGTTATTCACCAAGGTGATGGCGGAAATGATGATTCTCCTCCGTAGACAGGGGGTGAACATAATTCCATATCTGGACGATCTGTTGATAAAGGCATCATCCAAGGAGAAGCTGTTACGGTCCATAGCTCTCACGACCCAACATCTCAGGGAACATGGTTGGATCCTGAATCTTCCAAAATCTCATTTGGAACCAACCAGGAGGTTGTCCTTTCTGGGAATGATCCTCGACACGGAAGTGCAGAGGGTATTTCTTCTAGGGGAAAAGACGGTAGTGCTTCAAACGATGGTCCGGGATGTCCTGAAGCCAACCCGGGTGTCGGTTTATCAGTGCATTCGCCTTCTGGGAAAGATGGTGGCCTCATACGAGGCCCTGCAGTATGGGAGGTTTCACGCTCAGTCCTTCCAACTGGATCTCCTGGACAAGTGGGTCGGAATTCCATCTACACATGCACCAGAGAATACGTCTGTCACCAAAGGCCAGGATTTCACTCCTCTGGTGTCTGCAACTGTCTCACCTTCTGGAGGGCCGCAGGTTCGGGATTCAGGACTGGATCCTTCTAACCACGGATGCAAGTCTCCGGGGCTGGGTGCAGTCACTCAAGAAGAAACCTTCCAAGGAAGGTGGTCAAGTCTGGAAGCCAGCCTGCCGATAAACATTCTGGAACTAAGAGCCGTCTACAATGGTCTTCTCCAAGCGGCCCATCTTCTGAGAAATCGGGCCGTTCAAGTGCAGTCGGACAATGTGACAACAGTGGCTTACATAAACTGACAGGGCGGAACGAAGAGCAGAGCTGCAATGTCAGAGGTAACAAGAATCATCCTCTGGGTAGAAAAACACGTCTTGGCGCTGTCAGCAATCTTCATTCCGGGAGTAGACAACTGGGAAGCGGACTTCCTCAGCAGACACGATCTCCATCCAGGGGAGTGGGGTCTCCATCCACAGGTGTTCAAGGAGGTAACATCTTTGGGGCGTACCCCAGATCGATATGATGGCCTCTCATCTCAACATGAAGCTTCGGCGGTATTGTTCCAGGTCGAGGGACCCGCAAGCAGTGGCGGTGGACGCCCTAGTGACTCTGTGGGTGTTCCAGTCGGTGTACGTGTTTCCTCCACTTCCACTCATCCCAAGAGTTCTAAACCTCATAAGGAGAACAAGGGTTCAAGCGATCCTCATTGCTCCAGACTGGCCAAGAAGGGCTTGGTACGTGGATCTTCTTGATCTACTCCAAGAAGAGCCGAGGCCTCTTCCTCTTCGGGAGGACCTGCTGCAGCAGGGGCCGTTCGCCTATCAAGACTTACTGCGGCTACGCTTGACGGCATGGAGGCTGAACGCCTGATACTAGCTCGAAAGGGCATTTCCGAACAAGGTTATTCCTACCCTGATACAGGCTAGGAAAGGAGTAACGTCTAAACATTACCATCGAATTTAGAAAAAATATGTATCTTGGTGTGAGTCCAAGAAATTTCCTGCGGTGGAGTTTCAACTGGGACGGTTTCTCCTCTTCCTACAAGCCGGTGTGGATATGGGCCTGAGATTGGAATCTGTGAAGGTCCAGATTTCGTCCCTATCCATTTTCTTCCAGAAACATTTGGCTGCCCTCCCTGAGGTTCAGACCTTTTTGAAGGGAGTTCTGCACATCCCAACCTTGGGACCTTAATGTGGTGTTGCAGTTCCACCAATCGGACTGGTTCGAGCCTCTACAGGAGGTTGAGGTCAAATTTCTTACATGGAAGGCTGTCAAGTTGTTGGCCTTAGCTTCTGCTAACAAGATAGAGCTGAGCTCCGGACACGTCAGCAGTTTCTTCCAAAGGTTGTGTTGGCATTTCATATCAACCAACCTATTGTGGTGCCAGTGGCTACTGACTCCTCAAATTCATCAAAGTCCTTGGATGTTGTAAGGGCTCTGAAAATCTACGTGAAGCGGACTACTCGTCACAGAAAATCGGACTCTCTGTTTGTCCTGTATGATCCCAAGAAAATTGGGTGTCCTGATTCTAAGCAGACGATCTCTTGCTGGATCAGGTTCACTATCCAGCATGCGTATTCTACGGCCGGATTGCCGTGTCCTACAACTGTCAAGGCCCACTCTACTCGTAAGGTGGGGTCTTCCTGGGCGGCTGCCTGGGGTGTCTCGGCTTTACAACTTTGCCGAGCTGCAACTTGGTCTGGGTCGAACACGTTTGCAAAGTTCTACAAGTTTGATACTTTGGCCTCTGATGATCTGAAGTTCAGTGAGTCAGTTCTGCAGGAGCCTTCGCGCTCTCCCTCCCGTTCTGGGAGCTTTGGTACATCCCCATGGTACTAATGTACTAATGTGGACCCCAGCATCCTCTAGGACGTAAGAGAAAATAGGATTTTGGTTACCTACCGGTAAATCCTTTTCTCCTAGTCCGTAGAGGATGCTGGGCGCCCGCCCAGCGCTTCGTTTTCCTGCTATCGTTATTTGGTTCAGTACAACTTCATTTTATTGAGTACTGCATTGTTACTTGGTAAGTTATGTTTCAGCGGTTGCGGAGTTTTCTAGCTAAGTTAGCTTGTTGTGCCTTGTATGTGTGAGCTGGTATGAATCTCGCCACTATCTGTGTTAAATCCTTCTCTCGAAGATGTCCATCTCCTTGGGCACAGTTTCTAGACTGAGTCTGGTAGGAGGGGCATAGAGGGAGGAGCCAGCCCACACTCTCAAACTCCTGGTGGACCCGTCTATACCCCATGGTACTAATGTGGACCCCAGCATCCTCTAAGGACTACGAGAAAAGGATTTACCGGTAGGTAACCAAAGTCCTATTTTTAGGGGGTTTCACTAGCTGTCTCCATAGGTAACAAGGGTAAGCAACAAAGGCCTGCAACAATAGAGTGGCTTGGAGCATATTTATTAAACAATTTTGGCCCTGACAGCTAATGCCTATGGGCTACACTCCGCACAAATTACTTACAGTACTACCGCAGGATTCCAAAAGAGAAGTGAAGTGATTGCTTACGCGATCACTTCACTTCTTACACATTGCAGGGACAGCTCCTTTCAAACCCCCTGTCTCTACAGGTAAATATTGTTACAGTCTGGCGATTCTCAGTTTCTTACTGATGCAAATAGCACTGATTAAAAATTACAATTGTCAGGTCTAAAATCTGCTTATTGATAAATAAGCTCCATAGAAATAAGCTTCACAATTTGAATTGTAAATGAGTGTAAAAGGTAATTTTCTGTCTCAGTATTCTGGTGTCCAAGAAATACACAGTAAGAAACCATTTGCTTCCAAGATTGGATTCTATTCTACTCAAAGATGATCCAGATATTTGCAGTATAAAAAAAAAAAAAAAAATGTAGAAAAATACTATAATCATTTCTGGTCTGAAATGTAAATCACCTATTATTTACAGAAGTGCTACATATGAACGTGCCTCAATCTTTACTACAAGAGCCAACAACTAAAACTGACCTAAGTCCTAACAAAGCTCTAATATTGGCTTAACATGATCTAAACTAAAGGGCCTGATTAAGGTTAGTTGGGGCCCCAGGAAACTTACTTATGGGGGCCCCTACTAGGAGAATTGTGAAATTAATATACTGGTGCTGTTATTAAAAGTGTCGGAGCCTTATTCTTATGCTTTATTATATTGCAATTTTTTGTCATCTTAGCTGTGCTTCAATAAAAAAATGTTTGTTTTTGTTTTTTAGGAGTTGATTCTGAGTTGGGACCAGTGGCGGCTCTAGACATGAGGGGAGCCTCACCCAGAGCTGGCCCTAACCAATATGATGCCCTAGGCAAGATTTTGGCTAATGCCCCCTAGCACCACTGCTGGTTCCGCCTCTGACCTTGCACTTCTTTCCCAGAACCATCACCCCTCAGCCATAGCAGTCCTTATTTTGGTGTTTGTACCCCCTATATTTTAAATAGGAACAGTTCGCACATTTGGCGCACAGCCCAAAAATGGGTGTGTTTTTGCTGGCAAGGGGTATGGCCACACAATAGTAACCCCAATTCCAAATACGCCACACAGTACTGCACTTTATTCACATTTGATCATGCGATAGTTTCCATAATTCATATTACATCCCACAGTAGTATCACTTTACCTTATAAACGTTACTCCTCACAGTAGAGCCCCTTATTCACATTACATCACACTGAATTGCTCCTTATTCACATTACACCACACCCTATTGCTCTTTATTCACATTAGACGACACAGTAGTGCCCTTTCTACACGCAACACCACATAGAAGAGCACCTTAAACACATAATTCCACACAGTGATGCCCCTAACACATATGAGACACATTATTAATGTCCTTCTAAACATAATGTGCTTACACATTATGACAACCTTTATTAATGCCCTTTTACACATAATGTCCCTTACACATATGCCGCACATTATTACTACCCTTATACACATAATGACACACATAGTGCTCCTTACACATATTCTGAACACTACTGCACAACCAACCCACTCACATGCACACAGCAATCACACTGCCACTAACACTGTGACCTCTGCCTCTGCTTGGATACAGATGTGTCCTCATAAATCTTGCCTCAGTGCTAACGTCGGGCAACTTTTTTAATGAAAATGCATCTTATTTGCATTGTTATGTAGCTAGGATGTACAAGCAGCTTCTGCTGATTAAAATGATATACAGCATGCCTTTATACTGTGTGAGACTGTGGCTGTATCTGCATATGAAATGCTACACACAGAATATAGGCATGCCGCATATCATTTTAATCAGCAGAAGCTGCTGATGCCCCTAGGCATATCAAATGCCCTAGGCAATTGCCTAGTTTGCCTATAGCTATGGCCGGCTCTGGCCTCACCTCTGCTATCCCAAACATCTCCGACCGGGACTCACTGGCAGTTGGTGTGGCCAGGGCTGCCATCGTAGATTGTGAGGCACAGGACTGGCAAAATAGGCAGAGCTTCCCACCAACCCCTATACATGCACCTTAATACATCCACATAAATACAATGAAAAAGCCAGATCCGCATAATACACTCCAGCTCTCCTCGTGTGTCACTCCAGCCAGCATCCTCATGTGCCACACCAGCCCTCTTAATGTGCCCCTCCATCCTGCCCCCCCTCATGTGCCCCTACTGCCCCCACTTATGCCACTCCAGACAGCCCTCCTAATGTACCCCTACACCCAGCTCCCCCTCATGTGTCACTACAGCCAAGGCCCGGCGCTACCCGCTCAGCGAAGGGATGCAGTGCAGTGAGGCGCTGGGACGGAGAGGCGCTCCCCCTGCTCTGCATTCCTTCCCTGCTGTGCCGTCCTGGCCCCCCTGCTGCTGCTGCTGCTGTGTCTGTCACTGTATGACTGACAGTCACTGGCAGCGGAGCCTGCAGCGTGAAAAGCCTCCTCCCTCCCCTCCCCTGTGTGGCAGCGGCTGTGTACGGAACGGAAGGGGGCGGAGCTAAACGGTGTCAAAGTCAGAAAAATATCCCTATACATGCTGCCATATTTGCACCTCACGCTGGTCCGCGCTGCGCATGCGTGCGCTTTCCCGTGATAGCGCATACCCGCTGATGCGTGCACCCGCTCGCATCGGTATGCGTATTTACGGTAAAGAGTATGTAGTCGTAGCGTGCGACCCAATCGTTACATATTTCCACAATTAATGTAGTTTGTAGATCATGGTCCCTTTGATAGATTCTGAAAGTTTGGTTAATATAGAATGTCCCTGAATGGAGGGATCCCTCTTTGTATTGTGCGAAGGGTCTAACAGGAATCATACAGCAGTGTTTGGTACCCATCGGAAGAGTATTTAATTAGCAATATTCCGGTGTTGGTTTGGAGCGTATTAATCGCTCGTGCGAATAGTTATGGACATAAGAAGTTTATGTCCATTACTATTATTTACTCATACTCAGGTATGCGGCGGGAAACCTAGTTTCCCACCCACCTGAGCTGTTTGAAATCGTCACAGCCCACCTGTATGAATCACCCTATGACCTTTTGTTATAATACGAAGCCGAATTCCTGCGTCCAATGGACAATGAGGTTGTAGGGACCATTAGATTGCATTGTGTGAGTAGCATAAAAGACGGGCCTGTGGCATCCAGCTTTCACTTCTCATCAAACGGTTCTCATTGCTGATAATCGGGAAGCTGGATGTCCAGAGGCGCATGCGATCATACCCTTTGTGCGTAAGTTTCTCTCCGTAATCATATTGTCTTACTGTGAGCCAATCTCTCTCTCTCTCCGTCTCTCTCTCTCTCTCTCTCTCCCTTCTTTTTCTCTCGTATCTCCCATTGACTAGTATTGTATTGTATTAGATCAGCATAGTATTGTATTGTATTTCTTGTATAGTTATTCGGTTAGGAAGTCTCTGTTATATTGTAGTGTATCATTTGTACTGTGATTCCTTTTTACAAGTATATTAGTTATAATACAGATAATAGGCTTTGGACCCTAAACCAGTATCTGTGTATTTCCTATAGTTTTAAGTGTTCACTTGAGCGTCGGTGACGCTCAAGCAGCTTTGTAGTTAGTCAGGTTACACAAGGTTGCACTTACACCCTGTATTCACATTAAGGTATTCTGTGTATTTCATTGATAATAGGTTTAGACATAAAGGTATAGCGTTGTGAGCGTCTGCGCCGCTGGTGATCTCCTCGTGGTCTCGAGCGTCCGCTACGCCATAGCGAATCATTACTCTAGTCATCACCAATAACGTGCTGTCCTGTGATCACTGGGCCGTGAGCGAACGTTACGCTTGAGCGTCTCGCCTACGGCTAAGCGATCGTTACGCAACTAGTGTACCCTTACGGTACTTCTTAAGTAAACAGCGTACAGTGTTCTTAGACTTCATTAAGGGTTGTTTATACGACAAAGGAATTTAACATTGTCAATTGGGGACTCGTCCTGTCCTTCTCATATCTGCACTAGGTAGATCAGCAGACATTATCCCCCAGCAAAGGGTGGGAGGTTGTCTCACAGTGCTGACGGGATAAGCGCCTGCTTCACTTAGATAAAGAGTGCTGAAGGAATCCGGGAACCGGAAGTAAGAACAAAACGCTTGTGTCTTTTAAAACTGTTTATTTCTTTTCTGTCTTGCGTATACACGCACGCATACATACATATCTGCATTTCTTTTTCAATTTCGTATATCACTATTCCTGTTTGCCAATTTTTATAGTTGATAGAAAGTGCTAAAAGAGATTTGCTGTTATTTCATAGTAGAGGTAATAGTTAAAGTATAGACCAACACACGGCTTGTCTGGGAGATAAGGCAGTCAGTGTGGTGTGCGGTAGATGATCAGGGATCATCTACATTGATAAAAGTAGAAATTGTGTTACGGTGGATCTTTTGTTTTGCGTACACGTGTCTCTAACAAAGACTAGCGTACGCAATCCAAAGGCAGACGCACGCAGCGTACATTACGCAACGTAGCGTCCGGTTACGCCCACGTAGCTCAAGTTGTGATAAGGCGATAAGTAACGCACAGGCGATAAGTAACGCACAGCGGTAGATAACACGACGCGGTAAATAACGCAAATCTATTTTTGGAAAATTTGAAATTTAGTTTAACAGATCCTGCTCCTAATTGGTAACACAGCTGGGCTAAAGAAAATTTCTGCGCAGAAATAGATATAGAAACGAAAGTGTACATGTGTTGAGTGAGTGTGTTTTTATTACATAAGTTTATATAACTTAGAGGTTGAACCAAAAAGAAATCGGGTAGGACATACGTGTAAGTGACATATACGGTGGCTAAGGAGGCATCCTTGGTTAAATAAAATATGAGCATTAGAGTATAGCGGACCACAAGGTAACAAGACCAGGAGGTCACAAGGACAAGGCCAGGAGGTCACAAGGTACAAGAAGGTCCGCTATAAAGGTACAAGAAGCACAACCCCGGGGGTTGGTGCTAAAACCCATATAGGCCATTGGAAGCTCTGGCTGAAGGAATTCGCAGCCGCAATTTTCGATTCCACTGATCTCTCAGTACATAACAGGTAGTGCTTATGTACTGAACGATTGTACCGCACGTAATTGTGTGCAGTAGTTAGTAATCTGACCTAATACCATTAGAGTAAAGTGGTCACAAACGCTATTTGTACATTCTGACGTGATTTGTGTAATTTTTTATTTTTAAAGGGAAGTTCGCTGGTCACTCAGGAACTATCTAACAACCCCACCTTTACTGGAAAGAGTAAGTGTCCTGCGGGTAACCCTCATATGTTCCAGTAAACAGAAGGTTTCTGGTAGGGCCCTGTATCGAGTACGCCAGCACCATATCGGTGTGATCAGGTCGTATTGGTCGAGGTGGGCGAGTGAGTGGGGTACTCGGTAAACCGCCACCGCCGGCCTATTTTGAATAATTTGGTTTGCTGTAAGGGTTCGCTGAAGACCGTGATATAAAGATCAAAGGAGTAGTAAGCAACACCTGCAGATTATGGGGGCCAATTGTTCAGGTAGGGGGCGATCAACCTCGGTTCGGGTTGATTCAGAGAACCGACCAGTCGGGTCGGCAAGGTACATCATGTGTGAAAAATACGGAAGTCACACAGAGGTTTTATGTGATGAATGGGAGAGAATGACTGTACAAGACAGGGAGAAATTCCCAAGAATAGGTAGCTTCAGTCCAGAAGTGTTACAAAATTTAAGGAGGAGGATATGTCTCATAAAATCAACAAAGAGACGAATTCAGCATCATGATTATTTACAGTTGTGGCAACAGGAAGGTGAGATACAGAGAGGTTTGGCTCTGGCGGCGGGATCTGGGGCAGTCAGGAAACTGATCGCCACAGCCCCGCCACCACCATACATAGCAGGGGAAAAGTTGATTACGGAGAGAAACGCACTGGGTTGTAAAACACAAACACTTAGTAACCCTGTAAATGTTAATGATGTTAACCAAGTAACCCATACAATTATTAACCCGTGCAAGTTGTACCCTGTTTTGAACTTTCCTCAGGAGTGTGATCAAGAAGACGATCCGGCAACAATTTCAGCTCTCTCTCTCGCAGCCACCATAGCAGAGACCACAGTAGGCACAGCAACACCCACGAGATTAGCGAAGGCCCCTAGCGGAGGGATAGGTGAGGTCGTGTCAACGGGTAAGTACGGCACCATGCATTATACTGAAACAATTTCACCACAAGTTGTAGAATCTACACAGAATGAGGTTGTTAGAGTTAACCCTGTTAGAGTAATAGCAGTTCCCAATGGGAAAACAGATGTATCAGGAGCCACTCCCATAAGGAACATTGCCATGTACACACCATTTTCCCGAATGGAATTAAGAACAATAGTGTCCGAATTTCCTGACCCCAGGAAAGACTTAGTTGCTAGCCAAAAATACATCAGGGATCTAGGTAACACTGTAGAACCCAACAACAAGGATTGGCAGATACTGCTAAGAGCTTGTTTACCTTCAAATGTCGACTCAGTTCAATTCTTAGCTGATTGTGGACTAGATAAAGATGTACCACTTTCAGATGTGTACAACAAAGATAATGTAAAAAGGATAAATTTACAGCTAAAGGAGTATTTCCCAGCCGTTGTTAAATGGAACAAGATATTCTCCATTAGACAAAAAGAGTCCGAAACGGCAGCAGAATATTTCCACCGGGCACTATTAGAAATGGCAAAGTACACTGGAATAGAAGACATTAGGACCAACCCAAACCACCAAGAAGTAGCAGTATCTGTACTGATGGATGGTTTAAAGGAAACATTAAAGACTAGGGTTCAGACCACGCAACCATGTTGGCGAGGTCTGTCGGTGTCCACATTGAGAGAGGCTGCTATTGATCACGACAGAAACATCACTAGACACAGGGAGTCGCAAAGTGATAAGTTGATGTCAGTAAGTATACAGGCGCTGACCACAAGGCAGCCTGCGTATGTACCACCGAATCCTGTGGGTAAGTCAAGTGTAATAACATGTTTTTCTTGTAACAAACAGGGACACTATGCACGAGACTGTAGAACAAAGAGTGTACAAAGATCTTTTCAACCCCCTAGACAACGACACGACACACGACATTGGGAGCAGGGTCCACAGAGGCGGAGTTTTGAGCCACATACAGGGGAAACAAAAAGATACCCCCCGAACAGAGATTGGCATGCCTCTGGTAGTTCCCAGCTAACTCCCTCACAAGTAGTCGCTGCCAGCGGGATTCAGGGAGGTCAGCATACCCAATAGGGGTGTGGCCATACCTGTAATCTGCAGCCAGTTAAATTGATTGCCAGTCTTGGAAGTGAACCAGAGATTGCAATCAATATAGCTGGTAAAACCTTAAACTTTCTTGTAGACACAGGGGCGGCCAAGTCAGTGATAAATTCGACAGTGGGCATGAGAACCACTGGTAGGACAGTTCCAGCCATGGGAGTAACAGGAGTAGTCCAGCACTACCCTGTTAGCAAACCAGCCGAGATTACAATAGGGCCTTTGCATACCAAGCATTCATTTTTGCTAGCTGCATCGGCACCAACCAATCTCCTGGGAAGAGACTTACTATGTAAAATGGGTTGCGTCATTTATTGTACTCCTGAAGGTGTATTCTTGGACATTCCTGAGAATCACGCTCAGGAAGTACGAGACATGTTAGACTCCCCATCAAAATTAATGTCACATCCCATTATGACAAATAGGAATCCATCCCAAATAGAAGAAATGACATCTCAGATACCAGAGTCACTTTGGACAAAAGATGGACAGGACACTGGATTAATGGCAAACGTAGCTCCAGTAGTTGTACAAGTAAAAGATGGTAGGATAGCTCCAAAAATCCCACAGTATCCTCTGAAGCCAGAGGTGGAGTTAGGAGTTTTCCCAGTAATAGAGCGCTTGCTACAACATGGCATTCTAGTAAGAACGTCCAGCACAGCAAATAGTCCCATCTTCCCTGTTAAAAAGAGTGGGGGGAGGGGTTACAGGCTAGTGCAGGATCTAAGGGGGATTAACAAAATAGTTGAGAGTCAGTTCCCCGTAGTGCCAAATCCAGCTGTCATCCTAATGCAAATTCCTCCCACTGCCAAATTTTTCACTGTTATTGACCTCTGCTCCGCATTCTTTTCGGTACCTCTGCACCCTGACAGCCAATATTTGTTTGCATTCACATACAGAGGAGTCCAATACACGTGGACTCGGTTACCCCAAGGTTTCATAGATAGTCCAAGTATATTTTCTCAGGCTTTGCATGATTGTTTACAGTCTTTCCAACCGGAGAGTGGATCAGTATTGATACAGTATGTAGATGATTTACTACTGTGTTCAGATTCGCTGGAAGCTTCCCTGAAGGATACGAAACAGCTCCTGTTTCATCTTTCAGACACAGGACATAAGGTTTCCAAAGACAAGTTGCAATTATGCCAAGCTAAGGTAAAATATTTGTGACACTGTCTAACACAAGGACTGAGACACCTGACCGCTGATAGAATCCAAGCCATTAGAGACATGACACTGCCACAAACCCAGCAACAGATCAGGACGTTTTTAGGAATGTGTGGGTATTGCCGTAATTGGATCCCAGGGTTTTCCATATTGGCGTTACCTTTGCAGGAAATGGTCTCTTCAAACAAACCTGATAGGATCTCGCATACAGACGAATCCGAAACAGCATTTGAGAGACTCAAACAGTGCCTAACGCAGGCGCCAGCACTAGGTATGCCAGACTATGGGAAACCCTTTGAACTATACGGAACAGAAAGTGCTGGTTGCGCAGCAGGTGTACTAACCCAAAAACACGGTGATGCCAGCAGGCCAGTTGCATACTACAGCGCTCAGCTAGACACGGTAGCGCGATCCCTCCCCACATGCTTGCGTAGCGTTGCGGCGATAGCATTGCTAGTGACAAAAAGCGAAGATGTCGTGCTAGGCCACAACCTCACAATCCATACACCACATGCGGTATCTGCCTTATTAAATTCTGCCCAAACCAGACACGTCTCATCAGCAAGGTTTACAAGATGGGAATTGGCACTAATGGCCCCAGTAAACATCACCATAAGGAGATGCAGCGCATTAAATCCTGCAACATTTCTCCCAGGTGTGCCTGGTCAGACACAAAGGGTGGAAGGTGAGAGTGATGGGGAAGGAGGATTTAATACAAAGGAAGATACACATGATTGTATGGAATATTTGACCCAAAATTTTACCGCAAGGCCTGACATCAGTGACAATCCACTGGAAGATGCAGAACTCACGTTCTACACGGACGGTAGTTGTCATAGACAGTCAGACTCGGGAGACTTGTGTACTGGATACGCAGTCGTAGATGACCAAGACACCATAGAAGCGGAACCGCTAGGTCCACCTCACTCAGCCCAGGTTGCTGAACTGGTCGCCCTAACCAGAGCATGTGAATTGGCTAAGGGTAAGTCAGCCAATATCTACACCGATTCTAGATACGCCTTCGGGGTAGTACATGATTTCGGAGCCCTATGGCGCCTCAGAAATTTCATGACGGCAGCTGGTACACCGATAGCGCATGCAGCTTATATAAAAAGGCTTCTAACAGCGATACAGGAACCCGACAGAGTGGCTGTTATCAAATGTAAAGCACATACATATAGCCAAGACCCAGTATCCCTTGGTAACAGCCGAGCAGACGAAGCCGCAAAGCTTGCAGCTGCTACCCCCATACAGACAGACACCACACAACTGATGGTATTTAATACCATCAACACACAGAAGTTGTGTGAGATGCAGAATTTGTGTTCCACACAGGAAAAGGCAGTCTGGAAGGCAAAGGGATATGGCCAGGAGTCCTCAGGGCTCTGGACGGATGGACATGGTAAACCAGTGGCCCCCAGGACATACCTTCCATGTCTGGCTGAAGCAGCTCACGGGCTGACTCATCTAGGCAAGGAGGGGATGTGCAAATTGGTAAGAGCATACTGGTGCGCCCCAGGATTCTCCTCTCATGCGGGTAAAAGAGCAATGTCATGCCTTACCTGTCTGAGAAAGAATATTGGAAAAGCAATACCTACAGAACCATCCCATGTCCCACCTGCCGGCGGCCCTTTCCAGGTAATACAAATTGACTTCATTCAATTACCCCCATGCCGAAATTTGAAATATGTACTTGTTTGTATAGATGTTTTCTCGAATTGGGTCGAAGCATTTCCAGCAGCTACAAATACCGCTATGTTTACAGCTAAGAAAATTGTGCAGGAATTTGTATGTAGATATGGTATCCCTAGAATCATTGAAAGTGATAGGGGTACCCATTTTACAGGTGATGTCTTTCAAGGAATGTGTAAGTTGATGGGAATTGATAGCAAGCTGCACACTCCGTACCGTCCACAGGCGAGTGCGAAGGTCGAAAGAGTGAACAGCACTATTAAAAATAAATTGAGTAAAGTAATGGCAGAGACAGGATGGACGTGGCCAGAAGCTTTACCCATTGTTTTGTATAGCATCAGAACCACTCCCAGGTCCCCTCTTAACCTGTCCCCTTTTGAAATTCTGTTTGGTCGACAACCGCATGTCATGATTAACCCTCAGGATGATTTGAAATGTAACAATGAAGTGACTGTAAAATACTTGATTAACATGAGTAAGCAGTTGAGGAATCAAAATGATAATCTGAAGTTGGTGATTCCTGATTTACCAGATAGTAATTGTCATGACATTGAACCTGGGGATTATGTAATGATACGAAATTTTCTACGCTCAGGTTGTCTTATTGATAGATGGGAAGGACCATACCAGGTCTTATTGACTAGCACCACAGCATTGAAGGTTGCTGAGAGAGAGACTTGGGTCCATTCATCCCACTGCAAAAAGGTTGCTGATCCAGAGAAGTCCCGTGATAAGGAACAGACGGTAGAGGTTGTATCACTGGAGTGTCTGTTCCGGGAGGACTGAGGCGGCACCTGAGCCTTGAAGACCGAAAGCAGTTGTTGACTCCCTTCCCCCTTTTATTGTTTTTCTCCACTTCCCATCCCCTCCCCCTTAAAATTTCTTTTTCCCCCTTCTCATTCTTCTCTATTTCCTCCTCAAAGATGGACTTGCCCCAAGAGACTGTGATCCGGATTTTGATGTTAACCATGATGTTGACCAGAGCAGTCTGTTCCGGCGAGAGTACCATAGAGGTCGAGAGAGGTTCTGGAATGGGTTCCGATTATGATGATGGAGGCGCAGTTTTCCAAGATCAACCAAACCAACAAGCAAAGGCGAGTATCAGAAAACGATCCGATAGAAGAAATTGTGATGGATTATTAGCTGAAGAAAACTGTATCTGTAGGCTCTGTGACAATTTGATTGAGGATGGGTGCATAAAGAAATGCCAATCCAGTTTTAATATCCATATGGACCGGCATCCATTGAGTGACTATCACTCCTTAGTGGGTAACGTATTAAACCAAACAGATTGTTGGGTATGCTCTCAAGTACCTCAGGGTCATAGCAAATCAGGGCTAGTACCATTTCCTTTAACGTTAGGGGAGGTACTTGAGCTAAGTGGTGGGAGACCGGTGGACCGGAGGTTTAACATCTCCAGCCCTCCTAGTTTGAAGCTCCACCAATACCATGTGGATAGGTCCCTCTTATGTTTCAACATCTCCAATCCCCGTAAGCCGGGAAATTGGGAAGTGTCATGGAGCAACCTTACCATGACCTTTTCACACAGAGCAGATAGAATGCCTACAGATACAGAGCTTGTACGCCACATAGCCAGTAGAGGAAAATCTTTCCGGTATCGATATACCTTAGGAAATAGGATTACTAGAGTTGGAGAAGTATCACCAGGATACTGTGCACATATCGTACAAACCGATACGTGCATTAAGCAGATGGAAGAATTAGGGTCAGGAGAGTTCACCTGGAAGGTGTGTAATATGGTAATGTCCTTCTCTGTCCCATATGTTCTCCCCGATGATGCATATTTCATATGCGGGAGAAAGGCGTACAAGTGGCTTGCCCCAAACTCTGAAGGATTGTGTTATATTGGAAAAGTATTGCCTGAAGTGATGACTGTTACACATGACAAAATGAAGGACATACACCGTGGTGCCCAAGCTCCTTATACTCACACTCATTACGAGCACCGAGTTAAAAGACAACTGTCAGAAAGGTTAGAGCATCCGGCCTCTGATCTTATCCATGAATCCACCGGGATTCAGGTTCTGGTAGCGTTAGATTTCACTCGCACCGCTCGAGGAGTGATGAATTATAGATACATTTCCGCACTCGCCAATTTGTTAGATAATATCACTGAAATGTATGATGACACGTTCAGATACACTGGAAGAGAACTTCAAGCTTATAAAACAGAACTAGTTCAGCATAGGATGGTTCTTAATTATCTTACAGCAGTAACGGGCGGATATTGTGTTACATTGGCAACACAGTACGGCATAAAGTGTTGCACGTATATCACAAATAGCACCGAGGATCCGGTAGAGGTCATAGACCAAAAGATGGACGATATTCTCCAATTGAAGTGGGAATTTCGTCGAAAACACAATCTCACCCTTGCTGCTGTAGGTAATGAGCTGACTGGTTGGGTGTCATGGTTGAACCCGCGAAATTGGTTCTCCGGTTTAGGAGACTGGGCTCAAGGAGTCATAATGGATGTTGGAAAGTTCCTCCTATGTATCTTAGGTGTTGTTATATCTATTGGATTGATATTTAGATGCGGGCAGGCTTTAATGAGGTGCAAACAAAGTACAAAAGTGATGAGCTTGAGGAGTGAGGAAACTGTAATTAACCTGGATTTGATTTATGACCCAATGATAGAAACCAGGATGTGATGAAAAAAGCGATTATACGGTCCGTTTCTTTCACCTGTTTTTCTGCTTTTCTCCAAGATACAAAGACCCCCTTGGACGAGGAAGTTGACGAGACGCTATACAGACAACAGACAAGCACCAAAGATGAAGTTTTGACCACTTGAGAAATGGACATTTGATGAACTTTGCCATGGATCCCCAGTTTCCCTAGTATTCTTAAACTCACGCTAGCCCAACATTTTTTGTAAATCTGATGGCACTGACAAAGCTATTTGCTCATGCCCAAGGAGCAATACAGCGCAAAGAAGACGACTCTCAACAGATACCGAACAAAACTTCAACAACAGATGTACATTTCCCTGACATAGAATATCATTGCATTTCCCATAAGTGTTCTTTATCTTCATCTCTACAACCCTCAGGTAATAACACACATAGTATAGGGAATACAGGCACAGATATCAGCAATCACATATTCCCCCATTCATGTATCATCAACTAAAATGTGCTCCCCATTTTGTTCAAAAGCCGAAAAGAGCTCGGTAAAGTTTGACAGCCCATCCACAGACCTGTACCACGGGATAAGAAGGAATTCAAATGTATACTTCGCAATACCTCGAAGCTTGATTTACAACACGTACGGCACGATGATACATGACCCCCCCCCAAACATGGACTCATACACACATGCTTCTGCTATCTCACTAGGTCATACCCTTTTCACACCTACTCCTCTCTTCTTCCTTACCCAACCATGGAAATGAATTAACCCCTGACTTATATTTTTCTCCTTTTGAAATGCTTTAGAAGGTGGCAGTTATTATTGACTGCCAAAGGGTGGACTGTCAAAGTCAGAAAAATATCCCTATACATGCTGCCATATTTGCACCTCACGCTGGTCCGCGCTGCGCATGCGTGCGCTTTCCCGTGATAGCGCATAACCGCTGATGCGTGCACCCGCTCGCATCGGTATGCGTATTTACGGTAAAGAGTATGTAGTCGTAGCGTGCGACCCAATCGTTACATATTTCCACAATTAATGTAGTTTGTAGATCATGGTCCCTTTGATAGATTCTGAAAGTTTGGTTAATATAGAATGTCCCTGAATGGAGGGATCCCTCTTTGTATTGTGCGAAGGGTCTAACAGGAATCATACAGCAGTGTTTGGTACCCATCGGAAGAGTATTTAATTAGCAATATTCCGGTGTTGGTTTGGAGCGTATTAATCGCTCGTGCGAATAGTTATGGACATAAGAAGTTTATGTCCATTACTATTATTTACTCATACTCAGGTATGCGGCGGGAAACCTAGTTTCCCACCCACCTGAGCTGTTTGAAATCGTCACAGCCCACCTGTATGAATCACCCTATGACCTTTTGTTATAATACGAAGCCGAATTCCTGCGTCCAATGGACAATGAGGTTGTAGGGACCATTAGATTGCATTGTGTGAGTAGCATAAAAGACGGGCCTGTGGCATCCAGCTTTCACTTCTCATCAAATGGTTCTCATTGCTGATAATCAGGAAGCTGGATGTCCAGAGGCGCATGCGATCATACCCTTTGTGCGTAAGTTTCTCTCCGTAATCATATTGTCTTACTGTGAGCCAATCTCTCTCTCTCTCCGTCTCTCTCTCTCTCTCTCTCTCCCTTCTTTTTCTCTCGTATCTCCCATTGACTAGTATTGTATTGTATTAGATCAGCATAGTATTGTATTGTATTTCTTGTATAGTTATTCGGTTAGGAAGTCTCTGTTATATTGTAGTGTATCATTTGTACTGTGATTCCTTTTTACAAGTATATTAGTTATAATACAGATAATAGGCTTTGGACCCTAAACCAGTATCTGTGTATTTCCTATAGTTTTAAGTGTTCACTTGAGCGTCGGTGACGCTCAAGCAGCTTTGTAGTTAGTCAGGTTACACAAGGTTGCACTTACACCCTGTATTCACATTAAGGTATTCTGTGTATTTCATTGATAATAGGTTTAGACATAAAGGTATAGCGTTGTGAGCGTCTGCGCCGCTGGTGATCTCCTCGTGGTCTCGAGCGTCCGCTACGCCATAGCGAATCATTACTCTAGTCATCACCAATAACGTGCTGTCCTGTGATCACTGGGCCGTGAGCGAACGTGACGCTTGAGCGTCTCGCCTACGGCTAAGCGATCGTTACGCAACTAGTGTACCCTTACGGTACTTCTTAAGTAAACAGCGTACAGTGTTCTTAGACTTCATTAAGGGTTGTTTATACGACAAAGGAATTTAACATTGTCAACGGGACGGAAGGGGGCGGAGCTAAACGGGCCAGAAGGGGCGGGGCTACACGGACCAGGCTGCTGTACCGAGGGAGACTGACTTAGGTAAGTAGAGGGTGAGAGAGAAGTGTGTGTTTGTATATATGGTGTGTGTGTGTGTGTATATGGTGTGTGTGTGTGTGTGTGTGTGTGTGTGTGTGTGTGTGTGTGTGTGTGTGTTTGCATACGGTGTGTGTGTGTATATGGTGGGTGTGTATGTGTGTGTATATATGTGTGAATTGTGTGTGTGTGTGAGGTATGTCTGTGTACGCGCACTTTATGGATGGTAGTACTGGGGGGGCATTACGTATAATGACGCTATTACTGGGGGGGGGCATTACATGTAAGGACGCTACTACTACTTGGGGGGCATTTTGTGAAACAACGCTACTACTGGGAGGGCCATTACGTATAAGGACGATACTACTACTAGGGGGGAATTACGTATAAGGACGCTTCTACTACTGGGGGTGCACTACGTATAAGGATGCTACTACTACAGGGGGGCATTACGCGTAATGACGCTACTACTACTGGGGGGGGGGCATTACGTATAAGGACGATACTACTATTAGGGTGGAATTACGTATAAGGACGCTTCTACTACTGGGGGTGCACTACGTATAAGGACGCGTCTACTACTGGGGGCGCACTACATATAAGGATGCTACTACTACTGGGGGGGCATTATGTATAAGGATACTACTTCTACTGGGGGGCATTATGTATAAGGATGCTACTACTACTGGGGTGCATTACATATGACGCTACTACTACGGGTGGGGCATTATGTATAAGAGGAATAAGATTGTGCTACATTGTGGCGTAATTTTAAATGGGGGTACTATTGTGTGGCCATGCCCCTTACTTGTGAGCCCACACCCCTTTTCCCGGCGCGAATATGGGAGGGCGCAAATTTATAGTTTGCAGGGGGGCGCCGAACACCCTAGCACCGGCCCTGCTACAGCCCCCCTCTCATGTGCCCCTCCAGCCCCCCTCATGTGCCCATCCATTTAGTCTCCCTCATTTGACTCCAGCCTGCCCCACGTGTCCCTCCAGCCCCTTTATGAGCACCTACAGCCAGCACCCATGTGTCATTCTAGCCAGCACCCCTCATGTGTCACTCTAGCCAGCACTCCTTGTATCATTCCAGCCAGCCCCCCTCATGTGTCATTCCAGCCAGCCCCCCACAATGTGTTCGTCCAGCTAACCCCCCAAATGTGCCACTCCAACCAGCCTCTCCCATGTGCCACTCCAGCCAGTCCCCCATGTGTCATTCCAGCCATTCCCTCCTCATGTGTCACTCCAGTCAGCCTCCCCTAGTGTGTTCTTCCAGTCAGCACCCCCTCCCCCCCCTTAATGTGCTCCTACAGCGAGCCCCCCCTCACGAGTCACTCCAGCTAGCACGCATCTCACTCTTTTTGATTTTTCTTCTTCTGGACGTGTCCCTGCTCCTCTCTCTGTGATGGACACCAAATACTCATATGGCAGCTAAAGAAACTAGTGAGCGCTCCTGGAAATGTTATCTGGCAGGCTGTCAGCAGAGATTATTAGATAGCTGCCAGAGTCTTCAGTCAGCGTTGTCCCGATAATTTTGGTGGTGCTCTCAGCCTGCCGGAAATGTCCTAACTACAACGCTGGCCACGGGACCCCTGGGACCCCTGGTTTGGAACTCAAGTAACGGCCGTCCCTCCTTCATGGCAGCCCTGGGTGTGGCTCCTCTATTTGAATTTTGGACTGCAAGGCAGCCTCACCTCTGGAGCTGCCACTGGTTGGAACCGAATCAAAGAAAAACAAGTAACTTTGCACTGTGATAAAACCATGCTGCATTGTAGATGGGGCAATTTTCAAATGTGCAGAGAAATTTAGATTTGAGATGGGTGAGTCTAAACTCAAGGCCTGATTCCGAGATGCATTGCGCATGCGTATAAGTTGTACTGCGAATGTGCCACAATGGTCTTGTGACTGCGCTCACAGTGAGGCTTTATTCGCAAATTGATTGACCGAAAGGGACCATTTGTGGGTGGTAATGAGGAAGTGGTGACTCAAATGCAAGTGAGTTGCAACCGTTTCAGGGGCATCACAACTTGTGAATGCAATCCTGTACACAGTTACAATGGCTAAAGTGTCTTACTGCCAGCAGCCATGTTGCGCAACCAGTGGGCAATCCCTGCCGTTATTGCATATTTCCACACAGCCGCTGCATACAAATTTGCAACTGCGGTAGCATTAGTGTACATATCTGAATCAGGCCCTCAAACCTAAATTGCTGTGTAAAACAAAAAAGGTGTTTAATATTTGGGGGCTATATACAAAAGCAGCTAGTATTAACCCTGCATGCAAATAAATATAAATGTATGTGCACCAGTGGGCAAAGTGGGGATATGGAAAATTTAAGGGATTAAGGGGGTCATTCCGAGTTGATCGTAGCTGTGCTAAATTGAGCACAGCTACGATCTTCTTCCCTGACATGCGGGGGAACGCCCAGCACAGGGCTGGCCCGCCCCGCATGTCTGTCAGGTCCCCCCTCGCAGAAGTGCAAAGGCATCGCACAGCGGCGATGCCTTTGCACTTGAAGAGTAGCTCCCGGCCAGCGCAGCTTTAGCATGCTGGCCGGGAGCTACTCGTCGCTCCCCGGCCCGAAGCGGCTGCGTGTGATGTTACGCAGCTGCTGCAGCCCGCCCCCCGTTCGGTCTGGCCACGCCTACGTTGGCCGGACAAAACCCACGACACGGCGGCCAAATGTCGCCGTTCCGCCCATCGATCGCCTCTGCCTGTTAATCAGGCAGAGGCGATCGCATCCCCGCTACGGCCTTCGGCCGTCCGGCATGCGCAGCAGGGACCCGTTCGCTCTGCTGCGTTAAAATGCAGCGAGCGAACGGATCAGAATGACCCCCTTAGTGTGTACTCCAGGATGTACTGTTGTGTGCATCAAAGAAGGGGGAGTGGCCACTCAAAATGGGGGGTCCTTAAGACATGCCTTCTTTTCAGCGGTATAAGGTTACCAGCACTCATGGAGATGCTGTTCAGCCCCAAAGCTCTCCCTGCAGCTTGAACAGATGCCATGTGCATTGTAAGTTATAGTCTGTACCTTTCAATTATATAATAAAGTATTACCCAAACTCTGCCATGCAAGAGTTATGGTTTGTAGTAAGAATTACAGAAATTAATTGTATAAAGGGACTCTAATTTTAAAGACTTTCTTTTCATGACGAATCAATCTATGAAAGAGAACATTATCAATGGACCTCCAGAAGAAAATAATAAAACACATATGCTTCTCATGAAGGAAACAAACACATTGACCCCCACAGGAAAATAATAAAACACATATGCTTTGCTTGAAAGAAAGAAAGAAAGAAAGAAAGAAAGAAAGAAAGAAAGAAAGAAAGAAAGAAAGAAAGAAAGAAAGAAAGAAAGAAAGAAAGAAACAAACACATGGGCCCCCACAGGAAAATAATAAATCACATAGGCTTTACATGACAAAAACAAACACATGGGCCCCCACAGAAAAATAATAAAACATATAATCTTTGCATGAAAGAAAGAAAGAAACAAACAAACAAACACATGGGCCACCACAGGAAATAATAAAATTCATAGGCTTTTTATTAAAAAAACAAACACTGGGGAGGGAGGATCATAACCAGCAAAAGTGGAGTTGCACAGCAGCAGGGTGCACAGCAGGTAGGAGCCATGGTCGTGCAGTGAGTGTCAGCCACCAGTACCAAGTACTGCTACGGTAAGTGTCAACCACCCTGCAGCATTAAAGACACTCCTCCCGACCCCTACTGTACAGCCACTCAAACGTCTGGGGTAAATTGAAGTGCTGGTATGCCATACCGCGGCATAACAGCACACTTTGGCCACTGCATCACCACCAGTGGTGGCTCCAAAGGTGGGGCTGAAGCGCAGTCCAAAAATCAATAAGGGGAAACACACCATCTGCCAGTGAGTCAGTGTGGGATGACAGTTGGTGACAGTTAGGGCTCTATTCATGAAGCAGTGAAAAGTGTGGAGAAGTGAGCCAGTGGAGAAGTTGCCCATGGCGACCAATTAGCATTGATGTAACATTTATAATTTGCATACTATAAAATTATACAGAGCAGCTGATTGGTTGCCGTAGACAACTTCTCCACTGGATCACTTCTCGACTCTTTTCACTGCTTCATGAATAGACCCCATAGTGTGGCTCCCCTATTTGAATTTTGGACTCCGCTGCAGCCCCACCTCAGGAGTCGCCACTGATCACCACTGTTGTTTACCTCACTGTGAATTCAACTTTAGGAACCAAAAAGCTGCAGCAGGATCTTTGAAGGGGTGTAGTATGTTGTGCCGGCTGTCGGGATCCCGGCACCCAGCATACCGGCGCCGGGATCCCGGCAGAGGGGTGAGCGCAAAAGAGCTCCTTGCAGGCACGGTGGCGAACTACGCGCACCAGGCTATTTATTCTCCCTCCAGGGGGGTCGTGAACCCCCCCAAGAGGGAGAATAGTTGTCGGTATGCCGGCTGTCGGGATTCCGGTGCCGGTATACTAAGCGCCGGGATCCCGACAGCCAGCATATCAAATGCCTCCTCTTTGAAGGAGTGTCTACTATGCCACGTCCATAGCACTCCTTTCCCCTCCAACTTGGCTCCTTCCAACATCACTGACAAGTCATCTGTTGTGGCATCATCTGTTGCAGGCTGTGCCCTGCCTCCTCATGGGCTGGACCCACCTCAGCAACTGCCCCGGCCACCCTATTGTTAATCCAGCACTATCTAAATATATTAAAAAACCCTCACATAGTATACATTGCACTAGTCACAGTACATCATTTACATCATGTACTTCTCAGGTAACTTAAAACGCTTGTTTTTTAGATACAGTTGTAAATTGCTTCCGGATTACTACTTGGCATAGTAATGTCTTCAGGTAGCCCTGCTTGGCTTAGTGCTTGATTTGTCTTCGTAAAGCGCTGCAGAATCTATATATATACTGTATGTATATATATATATATATATATATATATATACTGTATGTGTATATATATATATATATATATATATATATATATATACACACACACATACAAATGTGTGTGTGCTACTGTATATAAGTAACTGTTAATAAAATAAATAATCCGTGCAATCTGAGCATTGTGGAATGTATATAGTCCAGCATACTGAAGATTGTGTTTAAGGATGGCTAAGGAAATTAAATGTTTGTGACCCAGAAACCTTATTGTGCCCGGGGCACAATGTTTTAGTACAACTGTGAGCCAGGACAGTCTCCTGTCCCCTCTTAAAACTTGATGTGAACAAGCCAGATGTTAGAACTCACTATTAAATAATATTACTTTGGCAAAAGTCCCACATTGTTCTAAACATCTGTCTTGGTAATGTGATGTAAGACTGCCATTTGTTTGCAAATGCAAGACACTAATTAATAGCTCACTACTGAACATCATTGTTGCCCAATAATTCTTTCTACTGTTACATGTAGATACATGATTTAAATATAATAGTTAAAAAACAAAATGGTAATTGTTGAAAATGTACATTATAAGCCTTTTGTGGTAGGATACAGTTTTTCTCAGTCAGAAAATATTGCCTCGGAGTCCCTCACCTAGGAAATTGTTGTCATTTCTTCTTATGATTGTTGATGGACCTTTTATGTGTGACTAGCATGGAACATATTTTGCTTTAAGCACATTGACTTCTCTGTCAAGATTGCGGCATCTTTGGGGGAGAAAAGGTTGGCACCTTCCAATGGAAGGAGTTGGGTGGGTTGCAGGTATCTGGTCTTTAGGTCGACAGTACTTAGGTCAACCACTATTGGTCGACATGCATTCGGTTGACATGGTCTGTAGGTCGACATGAAAAAAGGTCGACATTAGTTTTTCACTCCCCCCCCCATTTTTTTTTACTTTTTCATACTTTACGATCTACGTGGACTACAGTTGGGAACGGTAACCTTGCCCAAAGCATGGCGAGTAAAGCAAGACATGCGAGGGGACATGGTTCACTAATTGGGGTTCCCGGTCACTTTACAAAGAAGACGACACAACCCCCCCCCCCCATAAAAGACTCATGTTGACCTTTTTCAATGTTGACCTTGTCCATGTCGACCTAATGACCATGTAGACCTATTTCAGGTGTCGACCTAGTTACTGTCGACCAATAGTGGTCGACCTAGTGACTGTCGACCTTATGATCCACACCCGGGTTGCAGGAGTTCCTGACAGCAGATTGGCTGAATTGACTTTCCAACTTTCCCACCAACATCCAGAATTTACATGTTCTGGGAATATTTCAATAAAATAAACTGTAAATAGTACATGCTTCTGCTTTGTAGAGGATTCATTTCCCCCATGTAAAATTTGTTATTTTTTATAAGACGCATTTTGTACCTTTCAGATACATTTCAAATGTTAAAAAGTACATTGTTAGTCACACTTTGACCAGTCTTACAAAGCTTTAAACACTGAAATGCCACATACTGTAACTGTATACAGTAATAAAGATAGTCCTATTGCCAGTGTTTGAAGACATGTGGGAACAAATGTCCCTCTATCCTTAAAATACAACGCCTGCGCACGGGATACTCGATGGACAAATTGTCTTTTTTCAACCTCAACAACTATGTTACCATGTTACTATATATCGCGTATGTGCATAAGTTAACAAAGTGACTTTCAGTATTAATTACCGGCGGACGGAATGCCGGTGTTCAGAATACCAATGCCTGCATCCCGTTAGTTTAAATCTCGACAGGGGGGAGGTAAGACTATTTCAAACCACTACACCCATTACAGATATATCATTGTCCAGATTTTTACTCAAGACTAATCTAAGGAACAAATATGACAAAACTACCTGTAATAAGAATAATAGGAGAAAAGCTGGAAAGTTTGACGCTATAAACTAATAATGGTCCAAAAATGTCAGTAGTTGTGCTAACTGAAAATAACGCTGCTTATTGCATTTTGGAGCCCCAGCGAAAACCATGCACCTCTGCATTTGGCATAGAACTACAGTGCTAGCAAAGGGTCACTGTAATATACAGATGGAGCCATCTTGATTTTAGTCTTTAATAGGATTAAGTGAACCAGTACAGTCGGACTTAATCCCCTGCTGTAATTACTTAATCCCCTGATGTATTGTTCTCTCTGTATTGTATTGCAGCTGAGAACAATAGATGAAAGGCTTATGCCAGGCCTGGCCAACCTGTGGCTCTCCAGATGTTGTGAAACTACACATCCCAGTATGTCCTGCCACAGTTTTAGTATTTCCTAATAGCAAAACTGTGGCAAAGCATGATGGGGCTTGTAGTTTTACAACAGCTGGAGAGCCACAGGTTGGCCAGGCCTGGCTTATGCTAATAAACCATGGTGTGCCGGGGCGTGGCCTAGCGTCTGTACAGTGAGGACGTACTCTCTATGTGCTCTGGGGCCCATCTGATTAAAAACCCCTGCAAAACGCCTTCTGACACGGGCATCAGGCTCTCCCTTTCCACCTGGGACCCCCTGGAGCCGGCTGCCGACAGTCACGGAGTCGGGGGACAGCTTGCTCTGTCCCTGCGGGTTGTGGCCTAGGCGGGCCGGAAAGCCGGGGGCTAGCGTTTGGGGCCGATCCGCGGTTTGAGCTCCGTGGCGCGGGTGCCCCGTGATCGCGCCGGAAGACAGCGAGGGACCCCTCCTGACCTCCCCACATAACCTACCTGCCTTCTCCGAGGCCTGCTGTCCCCTGCAGCGGTAGGGGAGACCCCCACACAGCTCCACTGGAGATAAAAGAGGGGAGAGAGGCAGCTCTGTATGTGCAGCGGCGGCCATCTTGGATCCCTGGGACACAGACTGGAGAAAGCTGTGCACACCTGTATGCAGCCCTAGATGTTTCCACAATGCACATGAAGGCTGCATTACCTTCAGTACCCAGCCCACCTGGAATATTGAGAGTACCTGCTGCTGCCACAGCAGCCATTCCCTATTTGCACCCCTGCTCCATGGAAGCCTGTGACAGGAGTCCAGGGCCGCCATCTTGCTATCTGGCAATCAGCCAGAGTAAAGATAAAGCTGCACTACATCACACTCTCCTCACCCCTGCAGGATTACAGATCCTGTTCGCACTACCGCCCGTAGTTGAGACGGCCATGAAAATGCTTTAATCCTTACCATGTGTGCCTGGGCCACTATATGAGAGGTTAGGCTGCGATCTACCCCAGCTGCAGGGATAGCACCTGAAAGAGTTACGGCTCCATTATTGTGACACTCGGATCCACCCATCCTCGAATCACTCTCAAGATGATTTAACACAATATAATAAAATACTACGCATGCCATAATTAAGTAGCTGGACTTTATATGTAACACTCTTTGGCACCTTACTCCCAACTCCGCGGTTGGGGTACCTGAAGCTGACAAATCCATCCCCCTCTGGTGGCCGCTACTGTTAGCTACTTGATCTACACTATCTGAAGCCTGGAGTACGTCACAATTTGGACCTCGATTAATCTCTACGAACTTGCTGCGGCTCCCTCCTCCACCCTCCAAGCTACCTGGAGCCTGCAATACTTGCTTTCCCATTCCCATAGGAACCCGGGATGGAGTTGTAAGCCAGCAACCTGACCTGCCTGGGCTGCACGCCCACTATACAATCTACGGACTGTGTCCTCTCTTCAATAATTTTCCTTTTTCTTTTTCTCTCCCACTCCTATCCCCCGTTTTTATATATGCCATTATGTCCAAAAACAAGAAAGTAACGCAAGCCCCGACCAACTTCTTTGGCTCAAAGTCTAAGGGCCCGCAGAATCCCAACATGACCGCAAGCTCCCCTCCCTCTCCATGCTCTTCGGAAGCGGGTAACGATCCCCAGATACAGGCGGTAATGTCGAGCCTACTGGAGGGAGTGCAGTCTGCGTTCAAACAGGAACTTTCGAACGCTATTGCAGAATTTAAAATCGGACCTCACAGCTCTCGGCAACCGAGCGGATGCATTGGAAACAAAGACTGAGGATCTCTGCCGCTCCCAACATCGCCTTGACAGAGAGCTCATTAGGCTGCACGAAGAAATGGAGACCCTTAAAGAGCGACAGGAGGACCAAGAAAATTGCTCGCGTAGAAATAACTTACGCATACGCAATGTTCCAGAATCGGTCCTCGGCCCTTCGCTGCCGTCATTCCTGTGAGAATTCTTCATACACCTCGTACCAGACCTCACGGATGAAGAGTGTCTCTGTGATAGGGCTCATAGAGCACTTCGTACAAAACCGTCTCCCGCTCAACCGCCCAGGGATGTTATTGTCCGTTTCCATTATTTCCGCTCAAAAGAGAAAATCCTATCCTCCGTCCGGGACTCCCCAGAGATCCTGTTTAAAGGTATGCAGCTACAGATCTTTCTGGACCTGGCTCCCTCCACTATCCAAAAACGACAGGACCTCCAATCGGTCACCCGGGTCCTGCGACAGCACCAGATCAGATATAGATGGGGATTTCCCTTTCAACTTCACGTTTCTGTCAACAACTCTGTTCACTCTGTCAAGACTTTAACCCAAGGACAGGAATTGCTAGCAAAGCTGGATCTCCTCCCAGCATCATCTGTAGCCGATCTGGCGGCCTCATCATCTAAGCTGTTACACCTTCAGTCTCCCCTTCCTGACTGGACAAGGGTGACCCGACAGCGCACTATGGACGGAGACCCTCCCTGACCTGGGGAGACCTCCCGCTGTGGTTTGTCCACAAAATGATGGTGCAGCGCCTCCATGCTTCGAAATGAGCAATGGCTGCGGAAGATTTTACCTCCGTCCAAAATCCAATGTCGTAACTATTTCTGTTATTGCTGTTATAGTAAAGTTATATTAGTTTGTACTCCTGTGGTATCCCCCCCCCCCCTTTTTTTTTTTTCTTTCTCTCCCCTCCTCCGCCCCCTTTAACTTTTTGTTTGTAATCTTATTGCCTGGACACAGTTCTCTATGTTCTATATTATACTATGTTCTTTATAGACGAAAAATGGCCACGACCATTCTCAACCCTTGTGGCCCGGGTAACCTACACCCTCTCACATGGTATTTCAGTTACCCCCCTACAATCCCTTATTGTTGTATACATTGTTACTTATACAGTTTTCTTTTCCTGCGGTCCCCGAATGGGACCCACAATTTCAGGGATGTTTCCCCGTTTGGGGTTTTTCTTCTCTATGTTCTTCCCCTTCTCTTTTCTCTTGTGGCCTCTGCTTGACCTTTCCACTCCTTTTCTTTCTCTGCCCAGAGGGGTGGCCTCCTCCTAGCTCAAATTGTACGTTATTGGATCATGTTTGGCAATATGTCATATTCCCTCATGTGAATAGCCATGTCCCTTAAAATATTTTCGGTCAATGTAAATGGCCTGAACTCCCCTAGGAAGCGTACTGTGTTTCTGAGTGCTTGCAGACGTGAAAAAGTCGACATAGCATTCCTTCAGGAAACACATCTCACTGGCTCCCATACTCAGCTTAAGGGCAAATGGTTCTCCCAGTCCTACTTTGCCTCGGCAGACTGTAAAAAACGTGGTGTAGCCATTTTAATTCACCGTAACATCCCGTTTATCCACTCTACGACAGTGACAGACCCAGACGGACGGTTCCTTATGGTAATGGGTACCCTCCGCTCTATGGCTCTCACTTTGGTCTCCACCTACGCTCCCAACCAAGACCAATCTGTTTTTTTACTCTCTCTCTAAACGCCTGTCACGAGAAGCACAGGGAAGCATTATCATGGGTGGTGATTTTAATACCATCATCGACACGTCGTTAGATAGATCCGGCCCTCCACCTCACGCCTCCATGACTACCCTACCTCGGGCCTCCCGCACACTCACCGCCACCATGAAACACCACGGCCTCTGTGACACTTGGCGTTCCCAACACCCCCACACCAAAGAGTTTACCCATTTCTCAGCTCCACACCAACACTATTCCAGGATCGATATGATCCACATCTCCTCTGCCCTCGTACCACTGATCTCTGATACGGGTATCACGCCACTGACATGGATGGACCATGCTGGGGTCTACCTCCTCATAGATATATACCGCACGCCTCGTAGGAAATATAAATGGCGTCTTGACGATTCGCTTTTGCAACACCCCTCTGCACTGGAGGAAATTAGACTAGCAATCACACACTACTTCACCGAAAATATGTCTCCTGACATCTCACTTAATGTCCTTTGGGAAGCTCACAAAGCTACGATACGCGGCACTTTGCTGGCGAAATCGTCAGCAATTAGGAAAAAAAACGTGCAGGAGATCACCTCCCTCGAATCAGAAATAGCCACCTTACTATCCAAACATAAAGCATCCCCCGACGCTTCCCTGCTCCCTCAGATCGATTCCCTCCGGGGACAACTTAACACCCTCCTTTCTAACCGTGCAGCACTAATTCTTCGGAAGCTGCAGCAACGCTTTTATGATAAAATGGATAAAATAGACTCCCTACTGGCCAACAAACTACGTCGCAAGCAGGCGCTGGGCGCAACAGATAAGTTGTACTCGCCACAAAGGGGAACCTATACATATGACTCTGAAGTGATGACCGAAGATTTCCGCCTGTTTTATAGCTCCCTTTATAACCTGCCTGACCCGCTCCCTCTGTCTCCTGACGGGGTAGGGGGAGTACGCTCATACTTGTCTGATACCCCCCTCCCAGCCCTATCTGACACTCAGTTCGAAGCCCTTAATAGTCGGATCTCGGAGGAGGAGACAATAGCTGCCATACGTTCCATGCGCTCGTCAGCCGCTCCGGGCCCGGATGGTTTCACAGCCCAATATTATAAACTGTTCGCGAAAGAGCTGGCCCCACACCTATCTTCCCTATTTAACGATATTCTTGAGGGAGCCTCCTTTCTGCCGGAGACGACCCGGGCCGACATAGTGGTAATCCCAAAGCCTGACAAAGACCCGACTAGTTGCTTAAATTATAGACCAATCTCACTATTGAATGTCGATCTGAAAATATATGCGAAAATATTAGCTAAACGCCTGGCTCCCCTGATGCCCGGTCTGGTCCACCCGGACCAGGTCGGCTTCATCCCTGGACGCCAGGCGTCTGACAACACTAGAAGGGCTATAGATCTAATTTACTCAATTCAAAAACGGAAATCTCCCTCTCTCATTCTGGCCCTCGACGCGGAGACGGCCTTCGACCGCATTTCGTGGTCTTTTGCCTTTGCAGTCCTTGGCAAAATGGGATTCTCTGGAAAATTCCTAGAGGGGATTAAAGCACTCTACCGCTCCCCATCGGCCCAAGTTTTGGTTAACGGTGTCTCATCCACCAGTTTTGGGATTGCCAATGGTACCAGGCAGGGATGCCCCCTCTCCCCTTTAGTTTTCGCACTAGTCATGGAGCCCCTTGCAGCAAAGATCCGTAATAACACCACTATCCACAGAATATCCACAGGCCTATCCGAACACAAGATAGCGTTATATGCTGATGATGTCCTGATCTCCCTCACAGATCCAGCAAAATCCCTCCCCGCTCTCTTAACTGAGATCAGTTCATATTCACAGTTTTCTGGTTATAAAATTAATGTTAACAAAACAGAGGTCCTCAACTTTCATATCCCGGCAGCTCTCAAACAAGACCTTCAAACTATCCTTCCCTGTAACTGGTATACAAAGAAAATCAAGTACCTCGGTGTGTACTTGACCCACCATCACCACCAGCTTTTCCAAGCAAATTATCCCCGCTTATTGCAGACAATCAAGGAAGATTTGTTGGAATGGTCCAGCTATTTCATCTCATGGATAGGCAGAATAAACTCCGTCAGGATGATCGTGCTCCCTCGACTTCTGTATTTATTTCAGACTCTCCCGATTTATGTTCCTACCTCCGTCTTTACGACCCTACAACGCCAATCCTCCCTTTTTATCTGGAATCATAAACGTCCCTGAGTTAGACTTAAATTGCTTCAGCGCCCCTCCAGAGGTGGGGGTCTGGGTATTCCGGACTTTAAGAAATATTTCTATGCTGCGCAACTCTCTCAATGTGCACCACGGTGCAACGAGGGCGGGACGCGGAAGGTTTGGGTGGGGATTGAGGCAGAGGAGACGGGTCTAGCTACACTATCCTCCCTATTATGGCTCCACCGGAGCCAACGCCCCCGTACGGCCCTCTCACACCCTGTGGTAAGTCGCTCACTAGCGACATGGGACCTGACAAACAGACGGTTCAGCTTGGCCCCATACCCGTCCCCGCTAATTCCGTTATTTCACAATCCAGCCTTCCCCCCGGGTATGTGTAGAGCCTCGCATACATCCTGGCGCTCGAGCGGTATGCTATATGTTAACGACATCACCTCCAATGCTACCTTCCCACAATTCACAGATATCCGAGAGGGAACAGTAATCCCTCCTTCGGACTTCTTTCGATATCTGCAAATTAGACATTTCCACTCCACCATTACCACTACCCTTCTCAACAGACAATTATCCCCCTTTGAATACATTAGCTGGAAACGCACCAATACTAAGGGCCTCATTTCAGATATTTACGCTTTACTTAGCGACCACCCCACTTCATCCCGGGCCCCCCACGAGTTAGCATGGGAAACGGGCTGGGATTTACTATAGACAATGAAGATTGGGTAGATATCTGGGATAATGCGGCCTCCAGCTCCATATGTGTGAGAATTAAAGAAAATATCTACAAATTACTATATCGCTGGTATTATGTCCCTTCCCGTCTACACACTATGTTCCCCGACACTCCAGATAGATGCTGGAGGGGTTGTGCGGCTGTTGGTTCGTTCTTACACATATGGTGGACCTGCCCAAAAATTTTTAACATTTGGGGTGAACTTATTACCTTGCTCTCGCGCTTATTTGCCACCTCCATCCCTCCTGACCTCCAATACTTTTTGCTCCCCATGACCCTCCCTACTCTTAACAGACACCAAAACAAGCTATTTCGACATGTAGTTTCGGCAATGACATGCCAAATAGCCACGGACTGGAAGAGCCCGACCCCCTCCCCAACGCCGGTGATAATCTCCCGAATCTGGTATGTCCACAAAATGGAATATATGACCGCTGTCATACGTAACACCTCGAAACAATTTGATAAAGTATGGTCCCCGTGGCTAATCCTACAACAGGCTCCCTCCCCATTTGCAACATGACATGGTGCACCGCAGCTCTACCCACCTCTTGCCTCTGAAGGCCACCCCTCCACCCCCTTCTACCCCCCTTCTTTCTTTTCTGATTGGATGTGCTCTGTCCCCTCTACTTTTCCGACCCCTTTTATTTTCTCTCTGAGTATTCTTTTCTTCTTATTTCCTCCGCTGACTCTCTTTGACGGACGGCCACTCCGTTGCCGAGAGTTTCCCACTTCAAATGCCTTAACTTTAATCTTATAAAAAAAAAAAAAAAAAAAAAAAAGGGATCCACTCAGTTGATGTAACAATTTATTGTAGCTACATTTGTTCTTTAAATACCCATTTTGTCTGGGTGTTCTGTAATTAATGTAACCAATTAGTGATCCTTCTAATAAAATGTGTTTTAAAAAAAACCCATGGTGTGCCTAGGCGCAGCAGAGAAGCCAAGATGACCGTGGCTCTATCTGTATGCATGTACAACCAGCGGCCAGACATGAGAATAGTAGTTTGACCTGGTGGCGATCAAGCATGGCCATTCTAGTTTCGCAGGTACCCCATTGTCAGATAGAGGTAACATTCAGTGATATAGTCAGCTTCTGAGGTAAGGGGGGAAAAAGATTGAAAAATAGGCGCCCCAGGCCAGGTGCTTAAAAATTAAAATATCACCATGTAAATAACAATACAATACAGGGAATAAGCTTTGGGCTATGCAGAGTTGTGTGTATTCGTAAAATAAATGCCTGTTTTCAGATGGATCTTTTGCAAAAGCTACAAATGCTGATAATCTACCAAACAAATCATTATTACATTTAGATAATTCTTTTACTCTGCTACTCAGTGGGTCTAATGCAATATGCACAATCTTTGGAACAGTTAATGACAAATTAAACTTTAATAAAGCCATTAATGAGCTATTGAGCAAGAACTCTTTCTGAGACCATTTCTCCACATGTTTGTTGACTTTGTGACTACAAATAAACATAATTTAGTGCAGGGAATTGGAGTATCTAAAATGGGTGCAGTATGTGCAGGGGGGCCAACAGAGCACACCCTCAGTGGCGGATCTTGGCACGGGCAAGCAGGACTTTTGCCCGGGGCGCCGCCTACCGGAGGGCGCTGGTGCCATCCGGAGGGCGCTGCACCATGGCAAGATCCGCCACTGTGCAGTGTGCCCCCCAGCAGTGCCCCCCGCTGTGCCCCCCCCCCCCCCCCCCCGCTGTGAGAAGGGAATCAGACGCTAAGCGTCTAGTTTCCCTTCATGGAGAGGACCTTTGCTGTGCGGTGCGTCATCGCGCACCGCACAGCATTGTGGCACAGACGCTAGGGGTCATAATTGACCTCTAGTGCCTATGCTGTGCTATGGGAGAGACGTCATGACTGACGTCTCTCCCATAGATCCGAGGAGAAGAGCGGCGCCGGCGGAGGTCTGCAGGTCTGGAATCAGGAGCGGGGTATAGTAAGTATACTTTTTTTTTTTTTTTTTTTTTTTTTCCCTTTCAGCGGTGCTACAAATGGGGGCGTGACTGACCACGCCCCCGTATTAAGCCACGCCCCTATCTTTTGCCCGGGGCGCCACAAGGGCAAGAACCGGCCCTGCACACCCTGCACATATGTTCTTCAATACTTAACTCTATAGTCACCAGGACATGGAGGGTGCCATGTTTCCAGAAACCTGTGCATGCGCAGTTGACTCTGACATTCTACTTCACCGCAGAGAGGTGGGGGCCCGCATGGAGTCTGCAAATGGGCATACTTCTCTGTAAAACCGCCCCTGGTGCAAGAGTTCAGACTTGGCACACTAGACACTAGGACAGGCTGTGGATATTTATAATAGTCTAGCAGGTGTCGAAGTCAAAAATATTACATACACAGAACATACAAACTCCAAACAGAGAGGTCTCTGTTCGTGCACATACACGTAGCGTGCACAGGATATACGGTAGCATACGCATTCACACAGACAAGCCACAAAGATATATTCAACACATATTTCATACAACACATAAATTACACATACACAAAACATGTCAAGCACTAGACATTATAATGTATTTATATAATAGAGTGTAACACCAGATATATATGTATTATTGGAACGGAACAAGTTAATTATATCATGCTTAGTGTCAAAATGATCAGGAGAATGTGTGTATTAATTTGATAGCTATGGATAAATTGTAGCACATGGCAACGATTAGTTATGATTAAATGTATGAATATGAAGGCACATTCTAAGTGAACAAAAGACTTCCTGAAGACTTGAAACTAGCCTCACAGCATGGCCCTGGGGGCAGACACATGTGCCAGCAACATAGGACAAAAGCCCTCACACTGACCTATGAGCCGTTGAGTTCTTGAGAGGTCTGGCCTCTGGACCAATGGAAGTAGACCGAAACCAACAGACACTTAACTCCCACTGTTATGATATAGGCAGTTTTCTAAGATATGGTTAGTTGCTTGCTGAGGGGGAGAGAGATGGAGACGACTGTGCACTGAGCAACAGGGTGAAGTATGTTGGCTGTAACTGATTCTTTTGTAACTGTAACTGCTTCTTGTATAATTGTAACTCTGTAACTATATATATATATATATATATATACACACACACGTTATACCTAATGATATACTGTACATATGTTATTTTGTATGCATACCCTTTTAATATCAAATATATATATATATATATATCTCTGAGCGTTGGACCTCAGCTTACAATGTGTTCGACTGCTTGCTTTCTCTTAAGGGATATAGTGCTGCGACGTTCAGCGCACTTTATCGTATATGATAATAAGATCCGCCTTGCGTTCACAGTATATATTAACGCTGAAATTGAAATGTTTATTTAGAAATAATTTGAAATTCACACAGGTGACATCCAGAAAAGTGCAGGTTGTCTCTGTGACTCCTCCCCCCTGTCCCACTTCCTGGGAATATGCACTAGTGAGCCATCACTGTTAGAGCAGCAGTCTTATGTTATTCATGCTGAATTGTATCATTGCGGCTCAGCCCCCTGCTTTACAAAACCAGAAACCATGGCTCTGTATAGCAGGGGGTGTGAGCACGATGAGGCCACCGATAATCTGGATGCCCCCTCCCGGTGCACCACTCTCTTCTTAACCTCCCACCTCGCTGCTCCCTAAGTTTATATATTTTTTTCCTCACAATTTTATACTTTACAATAGAAGTATTAAGATAAACTCCAGCCTATCATGTCATCTTTTCTCCTCAATAAAATGAGGTGGTTTGTGTTGAAGTGTGGAATGCACTACAACGCTGTCTCCATGAATGCTACTTTAACAAGATGGCCACCGTTTGATCTTCTGCGCATGCCCGGCGCCATCTTATTTATATTATTATTATCTTTTTAAGCGCCACAGTGAGGCCAGGAAGTGTTTCACTTAGCTCCAGTGGCAAAAGCATTCTGCTATATCCTGCAAGATTGTTGCACGGCTACTCTTATAAAACACGGGTGGTGCTCTGTATATACCACTCAAGCTCTGCTCCAGCCAGATTACTACAGTATAACTGTGAGTATGGCTGTACAAACAACTTCTGCTACATTTCAAAAAACCATATACCTGGTTAAGAACTTGGGCTGTTTAGTGCATCTGAACTCTGCTTCGATTGCTATTATAACTTGCATTCCACCATCAATAGCACATACATATCAACAGGTTATGAGCCCAGGCCAGGGCTGCCACCAGAAACTGTGGGGCCCGGGACTGACAGAATAGGCAGGGCCCCCCTTTTACCAAAAATATTTTAGGCAGGTAGAGCACGCTATACACATTATGCCGGTAGAGCACAGTATACACATTACGGCATGACAGCTACTCAGCCAGCCACAGGCCCCCTTCTCAGAGTCACAACACACACAAACAACAATAACACAAGCACACACATGATATATGATACATTATATACTCTGTCTGCGCCTCCTGTACTGAGTTCTTCAGTCCGGCGGCTCCTCTTCTCTCTCTTCACTGGCGCGGTGTGACATCGTGACGTCATGACGTCACGCCACGCCGCATCCTAATATAATAACTTTATTAAACAGCAGCTTGCTTTTAGGATCTGCGGCAGGCGGAAGGGGGCAGGAGAAGGGGAGTGTCAGTTCCACCGGCGGCGGCCGCAGCCGCGGACAGTAACACAGGCGGGCTGTTTGAGCAGCCCGGGCCCTCCACTCTCTGTTAGATTGGCCGGGCCCGGGACAACTGTACACCGGGCACCCCTTGATGGCGGCCCTGGCCTAGGCACACAAATATCAGACACCTAGGCACACTAGAGACTAGATGCAAAATCACGTGTTCGCAGATTTAATCACAGAAGTTAATTTATGAAACTGCATAACTGTTTTCACTGTACAGCATGTAGACAGGAGCTGCATACATCTTGGGTTTCATTAAGCTGAAAGGTTCAGAGAATTTCCACTTGGAAATTCACAATGAAAATGCAACTAAAGCATGAGAGGCTGTGGAAGTTACAGTTGATCCAGGTGAAACCCAGACTATATAGGGAGAGCCATGGCTTAAGTGTTGAACAGTACATTTATTCTATTGTATAACTGTCAGCTAAAGACATGTGGATAGCCCTATAGGCAGCATATGTGGATAAGGGTCTGATGAGAAGAAATCATCTGAGGTGTATATTGTGTAATACAAAGATGAGTGAATGTACACGTATGCATGACTATAATATTGATAAAGTGATGTTCATATCCCAGCAGTTAACGTCTTTTTACGAGTCCAAGTCATTGATGAGATCGCCATGATGATGCTATAGAACTGAACAAATGAATTGGATTTCCTGGTAGTAGCATTAGATGCTAACACAGCCAAGCTATCTACTGAAATTATCAGGAAAAAAACTACTACAGTTCCAAGAACGTGTGCCAGTTGACTTCATTTCTGGGAATACTGCTTTACACACTAAGGGCCTATTTCAGATGTGGTTGAAGTTGCTATAATAGTGATAGTGCTGTATGGTGATGCAGAAGGATGCATCTATTAAAATCAGACGCCTCCTGCTCCAATAGTGAACCAAGATGCATCCTAGGACGCAAGCTGCCCGTCACATTGACCAGGAAATCTCCGTCCAATGATGAGGATCCCTGACCTCTTCCCTCCCCCTAAATGGTGACGGTAAAACAGAGACTGTTGCTGCCCCCCAGTCAGCAGCAGACTGTCAATCACTGACTGTCTGCTGCTGTCCTATGTTGCTGGACCCGTTCGCACACACGTAGAGTGGGTCCTGCGCATGCACAAAGAACCGATAATTGGTACTTTGCGGCACAGGGTGCAACACCAACAACATTTGAATTAGGCTTTAAAAGTGAAAAGATCATAAAATTCAAATTCAAGTGTTATGTATGTCATAAAATAGGACAAAAAGCACCTGAATGCAAACTGAACATGTGACAGATACACAAGGAAAGAAGTGCAGTCAGATTTGAGTGTCACAGACCAGTGGCGGAACTAGCGAGCGGTGGGCCCAGGTGCGACAAAATGCTTTGGGCCCATCCCATCCAAGTCAACCCCCTCACCCCTGGAGAGGATCTGGTGAGGGGGACCTGCTCAGGGCCAGAGAAATGGATACCTAGCAACAGTGCCGTCACTGTGTGCAAGAAACGGCATCGGAGCCCCCCCCACCTCCATGTAAAACAGGGACAGTGCGCACCGTAGGCGCGCAAAAAAATATAGGGGCATGGCTTTGTGGGGAAGGGGTGTGGCCACAAAATAGTACCACAGCGTCCCCTTTTTACACATTACGGCAGACAGCGTCCCCCTTTGTACACATAACGGCAGACAGTGACCCCTTTTTACACATAACGGCAGACAGTGACCCCCTTTTTACACATTGAGGCAGAAGAATTATACTTACAGTCTCCGCTGGCTCAGGCTCCTCGTGCAGCTTCTGGCAGATGATGATCCCGGGCAGGAGAGAAGGTGGAGGAGGGAGCAGCAGCAGCGCTGTGTTATTGGTGGAGGTGCTGCTGCTGCTGTCCCTTTCCTTCCCCATTGGCTGTCCTCCGCCGCTGTGAATGCTGGGATGCGCTTCCCAGCATTCACAGCGGCGGAGGACAGCCTATTGGGAAGGAAAGGGACAGCAGCAGCAGCGCCTCTACCAATTACAGTGCGCTGTTGCGGCTCCCTCCTCCTCCTTCACCTCCGTAGCCGCTGCTCCTCTCCTGTCCTCGGTGGCGGCTGTGTGCTGCGGGCGGCGGTTGCCCACAGCACACAGCGGCATGTAATGAGTCAGTTTGATTCATTACATGCCGCGCTGCTTTGGGCCCCTAGACAGTGGCGGACCCCAGTGCAACGCACTGGTTGCACTGGCGGTAGTTCCGCCACTGTCACAGACAGTCACAGAAAAGATTGCTGGTATATTGACTCAGGTGACACAAGACATTTCAGTTGCAATAAAGGACCTTATTTAGGTTGGACTGCAGATTCTGCTAAAGCAGAATCTGCAATCATTTCTATTGCATGCTGAGGGCTTCCCAGCGCAGGGCAAGGCCCCCCAGCATGCTGAACGTCCTGCCCAGTGGCTGCGTCCGACATTTAATTGCGGTGTGCAGCAACTGTGGATGAGCCCTGCCCTCGCATCCTGGCTGTGAAGGCAGGTGTGCTGCCTCCATTTTTTCCTTCGGAGCATCCTGTCGTCACGCAGCCACCCCGAAAATGGCTCCGATCCGCCCCCGGTTTTCAGCATCCCGCCCCCCGCAATGCCGCCCGGCGAACACCTCTGCCTGTCAATCAGGGGAAAAAACAAAGTCTAAAGGTGCCCTCACACTAGAAAGACTTGCAAAGATTTCCCTTAAACTCCCCGGCAGCTGCCCTTCAGCACTGGACAAACGATTTTGTGCATACACATAAAGATAGATCTTAAGATCTGAGAAGTGGCTACATCCAGGAGCATGCTGTCACTGACGATAGATTCAGATCTTCCCATGCGCATTGGTCTGACAATCGTTCTATTGTATCGGGGGCTTAAGAAATCCAAGATGTACTTTATGTATCAGACGTGGGGACAAACCTCATAGCTATAAGCATCCTAGAGCAAAGGGGCTACAGAGTCCAGTTTGCAAAAGGAAAGTGTGTTTTACAGTAAAGAAAAGTGACTGTTAACTATATGTCCTTGACACAGAACAGTGTTACTGTATGTGACAATGACTTCTGACTCAGAGTCCATGGAACTCTGTCACAGAAGGTTAGGTCACCTTGGCTATGACAGTGTCTAAAAACTTCTACATGGCATATTTACAAGAATATCAGTGACTGATACAGAAAAGTCCATGTGTTAAAGCTGCATAACAGACAAGCAAAACCGTTGTACATTCCCAAAATCATCAAACACAGCTGAGGTACCCCTATAATCGGTGCATATAAATGTGTATGGTCTTATGGAAGTTAAATCGATAAGTTGTTACAGATACTTCATAACATTCATTGATGATTTCACAAGAATTACACACATTTATTTCATCAATGAAAAAATTGAAGTGATGAACAAAATTGCAGAATACAAGAAATCAGTGGAGACGCAAACTGGTTACAAAATTAAAGTCTTGAGAACTGATAATGGAGGAGACTATCTCAACAAAGATGTGGAAATCTTCCAAATGAAGCATGGCATTGAGCATCAACTGACCATTGCATACACACCAAAACATAATTGTGTAAATGAGTATGTAAATTGAACCATAATGGAAAATGCCCAATGTATGTTAAAAGTTGCCAGTCTGACAATTTTTTTTGGGTGGAAGCAGTGTCTACGGCAGTCTATTTAAAGAACTGTGCTCCCACAATTGCCTTGAAAGACATGACATCAATAGAGGTGTGGTCAGGAAGAAAGCAAAGTATCAAACATCTCAGAGCACTGCGTATGTACACATCCCCAAAGAAAGTTCATGTAAGTTGTATCTAACATACGTGAAATGCATCCTACTTGGATATAGTCAAGAGAGTAAAGGTTACAAACTTTGGTATCCAAAGACCAAAAAAACATGTAAACTTTGCAGAAGTATGTGCTATTGGATATGCCAGCAACTGTAAACATACCTGAACCAGAGGCTACCAGCGTGGATTTCCAAACAAAGAAAAGAACCTCTGCATGATCAAACAGAAATATTATGAGGAATTTACAAGTATTACATTCTGTGAGCCTCAACATATCCAAGAGGCAGTCAACAAATAACTGGTGCGAGTGGAAATCCAAAGAAACTATTCACCTTAAAAATACTTTTAGTGAACTGAGTGTTATAAACAAGGAAGACACCATCAACATTGAGTATGACAATAGATGTCCAATTGTCATACAGTACCAAATATCGTAGAAATCCAAGCACATTGAGATCAGGTATCACTCTATACAGTATGTGAGCTCATGGAGAAAGTGTCTGTTGCTGTGGTTCACATAGCCAGGGGTACATTTACTAAAGTACGGGTTTTTAGAAGTGGAGATGTTTAGAAGTAGAGATGCTGTCTATCTATTGTCTTCTAGAAGGTGCTAGATAAAGGATAAGTACAATCTGATTGATTGCTATGGACAACATCTCTACTTCTAAAAACCTGTACTTTAGTAAATAAACCCCCTAGTGAGAAGAATTCCGCTACCTTGCTTACCAAACTGAGTATGTCATAGTCATTGATGCTCGACAAAGCCCCTCGTTGCACTCTCCACAGGTTCTATTCCCACATGTGTGGGAATAGTCCCTGTGGGTCGCCATTCTGTCTGCCGGCAGTTTGATTGCTCAGGATCCTGGCATCGGCATGGTGACCACCGGGATCCCGAGCAGCGGTCATATGACTGATTGCTATATCCTGCAAATACTGTGAGATTGCTGCACTGCTGCCCTCATACAGTACATCACTGGCTGGCGCTCTGTATGTTCAGCTCAGAGTCGGACTGGCTTACAGGCAGCGCTGGTTTCAGACTTTGTGGCGCCCAGGGCAACAGTTTCCTTTGGAAGACTCTTGGTTGGTGCACTCTTGAGAAAAAAAAGACGTATGTCAGTATGAATTATAATAGAAACATAAAATATAACTTTTATTAAGAACAATAAAATATAATCTCCTAACAGATAACAATTAAAAATTAGAAAGCACTGATGAATATTCTATCACTTTATGTTTGATTACCGCACTATTGGCACAATCACAGTTGCTTCCCTACAGGGGAACTGTTACCGGTTATTCCTGTCCATTGGACCTTATGTCCCAATGTTTATCTATTAAGGTTGCTCTTAACTTTTCAGTGTCCTAGTACAATAGGTACATGAATAATTTTGTGCCAACTGGTACCAGCAGTAACAAGCCTTAATATTTCACCCCTAGTCCTTAAGCCGGGCCATGTGTGGGTCTCTTTACCGCCAATAGGTACATCAGAGAATACCCTCTTGATATTTCCTTTCAGGGACTTTCATTGGTGATCCAGTAACTTTACCTACGGCAGTTTTCCAACTGGTAGGCTTACCCTACTGCTTAACAATAACAGCAGATCCCACTCCATTTCTCTCAATATCTCCATTGTTTCATGAACTCTCATCAATGATTCTAGAGGAGGCAATCAGTACTCCTTTGACCTACTATCACACCATACTGCAAGTGCCTAATCTCGTCCGATCTTGGAAGCTATACAGTATAGGGCCGAGTCAGTACCAGGCAGGAGACCACCTGGGAATACCTGGTGTAGTAGGCTGGAGATTTGGGAACACTCCAGTCTAACATTGACAGCAGATTCACTCTGTCACTTTACTCTTCTTCACACTTACTATTGGGGGCCAACTCACCAGCCCTTTAACTCTTTATTGCTGCATAGATAAAGAGTCTATATAGGTTGCACAGAACAATTCAATCTAGGATTATTACACAAGTTATTCATTCCCGTCACCACTGCCGCTCACAGTTACACTGATATTCATCAGTGCTTTCTAATTTTTAATTGTTATCTGTTAGGAGATTATATTTTATCGTTCTTAATAAAAGTTATATTTGATGTTTCTATTATAATTCATACTGACATACGTCTTGTTTTTTTTTCTCAAGAGTGCACCAACCAAGAGTCTTCTTTCTTCTCTTTTTTTTGTACTCCAAATGATTACTGACTCTTTGGTGCACCACCAGCAGGTTTAACAGTGAGCAATTAGCCACACAAAATATGAATTGATGGTCCTGATTAAATAATAAAATCTGTATCCACGGTAGACTGGTGCGGAGTCATCCCCAATTCCTCAACAGTTTCCTTTGGCATGCCCTTCCCCCCCAAATTCAAAATAGGGACAGTGTGCAAAAATATAGGGGTGTGGCTTCAAGTGGAAGGTCTATGGCCACAGTATAGTACCAATTCACATTACTTCGCACAGTAGTGTCCATCAGTCACATTACACCACACAGTAGTATCCCCTATACACATTATGCCATGTTAGAGCCCCATATATACATTACATCAGGTAGAGCCCCTTATACACATTACACCAGGTAGAGCCTCTTTTATACACGTTACACCAGAGAGAGCCCCTTATACACATTACGGCAGGTAGAGCCCCTTTCATACACGTTATGCCAGGAAGAGCTCCTTATACACGTTACGCCAGGTAGAGCCCCTTTATATACTTTACGCCAGATAGAGCACCTTATACACATTACTGCAGGTAGAGCACCTTTCATAAACGTTACGCCAGGTAGAGCTCCTTTACATGTAATGCCAGGTAGAGCCCCTTTTATATATGTTATGCAATGTAGAGACCCCTTTTTACACTTTAAGACAGGTAGAGCCCCTTTTATACACGTTACGCCGGGTAGAGCCCCTTTTTTACACATTACTCAAGGTAGAACCACTCATACACGTTGCACCAGGTAGAGCCCCTTACATATATCACACGGCAGGTACAACCCTTTTATACAGATAGCAATATTGAGCAACAGACAGAAAGAGAGACAGTGAGTGAGAGTGTGTGTGTGTGTCCTGTCCGCCCAGCTGCCTGTGTCCCCATCACTCACCGCATAACAGCTCTGGTCCCGCCTGCCGCGGCAGTAGGTCCCTGGCTTTTTTCCGTTTCTCACATAAATGGAGCAAGTACTTACGGCCTTAGCAGTTCCCGATACCTCACTTCCGCCCATCATGCAGCTGGGCGGAAGTGAGCAGCGGGCGTGGACAGTCAAATTAGATGGACCTGACGGGGTAACTGCAGCTGCCCTGCTAGCCCGCCCTAAAACCGCTACTGCCTACAGGGGTACAGGGGAAACCCCCGGTGAGGCCCTACCGTCCTTTAGGGATCAGATTCCAGACTGTGCACTTTAATTACACATTATACTGCACATGACTATGTATTTTCTACAGTGCATTAATCTGGTAAATTATCATGCTTAGAATATATTTATAAAGGGGCCCAGACCATACACTTTCTAATAGTTAGCCAAGTCTGGTCACACCCCCTCTGGAGAATGGCCACATCCCTATGCATGGGCTCCTACCACTGCATTCCCTTCGGAATGCCCTACATGCCCGGCTGCGGCACTGGCTCCGCTCCATCCAGATCACGAATTGTACACTGTGAGTATGGCTGTACAACAAACAACTTCTGCCTAACTTCAATAAACCATACTCTTGGTTAAAAACTTGTGCTGTTCAGTGCATCTGATCTCCACATGTGTTGCTCTTATAACCCACATTCCACCTCCAATAGCACACACACATATTAACAGTTTGCTGTTCCTGGACCTCCTTAAATACCAAGAGGCTTAGCGCTTTCCAAACTTCATGACTGAACTTGTTCCTCTTATTTAAAACCATGGGTAGATTTGGAGATTGGCAGCTTACATAGGGTTCCCATAGAGAGATTTCATTTAGACACATAACTCCTAAGGCCCGTCCTTTACCCATTTCGTCCTCTACACCTTTTGAGATAGACGGGTCCTATAACATAAGGACATCAAGCCTCTTCTGGCCACTTATCTTAGCTGTGTCTGAGCTAAACACTAATTTACATTTGGTGTCCTAGCATAATAGTGGTGTTACATGTCAAATCTTTTTTCATTCCTTCTGGGGAGATTCTCTTTAGCCATTAGGGTCTTTAGTCTTGCTTTGGATCACAATCCTGAACTCACCTTTTTGTGTCTCTATCCATCATAGCTATGTGTTGGGCTATTCCCTCAATGTAGCTTGTACAGCTGTAGCACATAACTGGGAAAAATTTGCTCCCTACTTCCCTCCCTCTATTTCCAGAGTGTTTTTGAAAGGCGTTGGGTATGACATGCCGGAGGTCAGAATGGCAACGGATCCTGCTTAGTATTCTAACCCACCCGCTGCCTAACCCCAAGCATCACCTCCCACAGCCTAACTCTAACTGTACCCTCTCACAGCCTAACCCTCCCTCTTATGCCTAACCCTAAAACTCACCTTTGGGATCCATCGAGATTCCGCTGTTAGGATCCTGACCGCCGGAATCCTAACTACATCCCTTTTAAAGTCCACAGTGTTCTGTTATCATGAATAGGTTACGGAGAGGACGCAATGCTACTATACTGCAGCTATCTGAACGATCCTCTTCTGTTTAGTTGGAATGACGTTGCTCCCCCGGATCAGTTTATTTACCATGTATGTGCTTTATGATGTCATACATTGTATTATTACACTATCGTGTTTATAGGTACACTATATTGTTCGGCTTCCAATGTAATCCTTCTCCCACTTCCCCTTTTTTTTCTTCTGTACCCCTTCCACATTTTATTACAAAACAAAACAAAAATAACAACAGACCTACTGTATTTACACAGAAGGAAACTTTTGGTCACTTCAAGACAGGGCCGATCAGAGAGTGGAATCACTATTTCTGCAAACAGATGACTTGAAAACAAAGTAGGAAAAAAGTTTTTGCACTTTTTCAGATCTTCCCCCAGTTTTTCACACTTGCTTACGTAATGTCTGATCCAGCCCATTGACTTAACACTCACACAAGCTGAGACATACAGACGTTTTTCATCTGTTCGCTCAGCCCTCCCCCTTTTCCTCCCTCCCTCCTTTCTCTCTCCCTTGCATCCTTTGCAGGAGAACTGGAGATTAGTATTAGAATGTATTGCTGCAACAGGCTTCTGGCTGTCTCCCAGTGGATCACCCTTTTAAAATGCACCCTCCTTGTATCTGTCACACATCTGCACCTTGGCAGTTCCAACACAGGTAAGAGGGATTTTTATGCCAGCCCTAGTATAACTGTGCTGCTCAGTGTGTGTGTGTATGGGAGTTTATGGGCTGTCTGTGCCGCTCAGTTTGGGAATGTGCTGTGCAAGGGGCTGATTTGAAAGCATTTCTTTTGAGTGAAAACTGCTGACTAGAAGTTGGCTAGTGGAGGAGCACCGGCAGTGAGGTGGCCTAGCAGGGGAGAGGAGGAATGAGAAAGGGGAGAAGGAAAAGCTGCAGCATTGAGTAAAAGCAGATGTGAATTGGACAGTTCCTTACAATGGGGGAGGTGTTGGGGAAACTTGTTCCCCTGTAAAATATATAGAGGGTACTATAAAGTTTACATTTTACATTTACCCATCATGAAGATATTTCATACCATGGGGACTCGGGTTTTGTACATATTGCAGCGTGTAACGATGTCTGGCTTCTCCTCTCTGTGCGGACATAGATGCAGTTTCTGAAGTAGGCAAAAAGTTGTACATTTGTCTCCTGTGGGGCTGAGAGCCGGAGGCTGTGCCCAGCTCTAGCCATTTCATCAGCCTAGCCAGCGTCTTCAGCAGTGAGGCGAGTCTCATTGCGTCCCCCTATGCATGCATGACACCGCTCTTCTTGAAGGGGCTCTCTTCTTTGTAGTAGGGATTCAGGGTAAGGATTATATGAACGTTTTTAGGAGATCATCAATGTGTTTTGGCAAGTATTTGAGGCAAAGCTTTGGTGGCGACACCAGATTCCATCCGTCTTTTTAATTGCGCGATTAATTGATGTTGCTGCATATTCTTATTACCTATCTATTGACATACACCATCAATAAGGAGAGATATTGCTAATCTATGTGAATTGTTATCGTAATACAAACTATTATAAAGTTCAAGTTGATGTTATACAATCCCAATCATCTCTCATCCTAACCCTCTGTTCCATGCTCACTGTCTCTACCCCATCTGTGTCACCCCTGACTCTCTGCCCCTCCCCTATAGAATGTAAGCTCTCGCAACCAGGGCCCTCTTCCCTCATCTGCTTTCCTTATTTTATCATCTACACCATACTTCTCTCCCCCCTGCCGCCGGGTCGCCCGTATCCGCCATTGGGCAGATCGGCGGCGGATCGTGCAGTGTGTAGGGCCCTTAACACTCCGTTTCTGCCACCCTGATACTTATTTCAGTGTTATGTCCACTGATGCAACAATGTTATATATCATGTGCATTGTCTTGTACTGTAAGTAGCGGTTTTCTTGTGCTGATTTTGTCTATGCACTTTGTTCAGCGCTGTGGAACCCTTGTGGCGCCATATACAGTAAATAAAGGATAATATTATTAGTATTATTATTAATATTATTATTAAATGCACTACTATGCAGTCTGAGTATATGACAAAATCAGTATGATATCCCGACTGTCGGGATCCCAGCGGTCAGCAGACCAACGCCAGAATCCGAACAGCTGGAATACCGGCGCCGAGCGCAGCATGTCCCTTTGCGGGCTCGCTGCGCTCACCACACTTTGGGCCCAGTGGCTAACACTAATCTGTTCCCCCTCAGGTGGTGGCGTGGACCACCCAAGTGGGGTATCCAGGCCCAACTGCTGGCATTTCACCAGGTGTCGGGATTCCGGCGTCGGTATCCTGACCTACAGGATCCCAACAGCTGCCAACATGTTTGCCACCCCATATGACAAGCTGACATATCATGATTACTGACTGCTGCTCCTTAAATGTATTATTATTTATTAACAGTTTCTCATATAGCGCAACAAATTCCGTTGCGCTTTATAGTTGGAAACAACAATGATAAAACAGAACTGGGTAAAATCAAACAGTCAGAGGTAGGAAGGCCCTGCTCGTAGGCTTACAATCTATAGGGAAATAGGCATTAATACACAATGGGGGATCCAGTAAGGATCCAGGAAGTTGGGATTCCCGCAGTTGAAATGCCGACACTCAACACTGATCGAATGTCGGTGCCAGCATCCTGAATAGGGACACAGTCCCAGCGCCGGGATCCCAGTTGACTGTTTGCAGGGCCGCCGAACAGGTAAAGGTGCATACACACGGTGCGATACTGACTTATGTGCGATTTTGACTATGCTATATTGTCTATGTGTGCTTGCGATTTTGGCTATGGCCAAATTTGACTATACTTTATACCAGATAGTTAATATTAACTTGCCTACACAGTCTATTTTTTAATGCAAGGACTGCGCATCGGTATCGCAAGCTGTGTACACATGGTATGATTTGCGCTAACTTTCCTTGTGATTTTGACTATATAGTCAAAATAGCAAGGCTATATCACACTGTGGGGGTCATTCAGAGTTGATCGCTAGCTGCCGTTGTTCGCAGTGCAGCGATCAGGCTAAAAATCGGCACTTCTGCGCATGCGGCGCAGTGCGCACGCGCGACGTACTTTCACAAAAGCCGATGCAATTTCACACAAGGTCGAGCGACGCTTTTCAGTCGCACTGCTGATCGCTGAGTGATTGACAGGAATGGGGCGTTTCTGGGAGGTAACTGACCGTTTTCAGGGAGTGTGCTGAAAAACGCAGGCGTGTCAGATACAAATGCAGGCGTGCCTGGGGAAACAGGGGAGTGGCTGGCCGAACGCAGGGCGTGTTCATGACGTCAAAACAGGAACTAAATAGTCTGAAGTGATCGCAAGCTAGGAGTAGGTCTGGAGCTACTCAGAATCTGCTCAAATTTTTTTTTTTGTAGCAGCTCTGCGATCCTTTCGTTCGCACTTCTGCTAAGCCAAGATACACTCCCAGAGGGCGGCGGCTTAGCATTTGCACGGCTGCTAAAAGCAGCTAGCGAGCGAACAACTCGGAATGAGGGCCAGTGTGTATGCACCTTAAGCCATGGGAGGATGGGGGGGGGGTTAAGTTTAGGCTCCGGGGGCAGGGTTGGACTGTGGGGAAGTGGGGGAGGGGTTAAGTTTAGACTGCAGGAGGGTTAGGATTAGATATAGGCTGCGAGGGGTATCCGGTTGATAGATAGACAGTGTCTAGTTAGACAGTCAATAGACAGACACCATACGTTAGACAGACATTAGGTCAACATGAAAAAGGTAGACAGGGTCAAAAGGTAGACAATTTTTTTTTTTTTATTTAACATGTTTTTGGACTATTTCATACCTTCTCTATCCATGTCGGCATAGGGTTGGTTATAAACCTTGTGGCGAGGGTATGCCTTTCTACAATTGGGGGTCCCAGATCACAAAACTATCCACACAAACCATAAAAATGCAAAAAACGTGGTGTCTACTTTTTTTGTCGACCTTTTGACCCTGTCGACCTTTTGTTTGGCTTATACAGATGCCATCTCTGCTATACGAGTCAGTCTCATTTCTGAACATTTGGCACACTCACCCATCTGAGAAATACAGCCCACTTCACTCCAACCTTTTTTTTCTTTTACACACTGGAGCTATAAAATGCCATCTGACTGAGGCAGCAGGTGTACTGAGCCTCCATCTCTGGTAGTAAACATCAGGAAGAGGAATGTTTCATTACCCAGTCCTCACTACTCAGAATGCTGCAGGAGTGAGGTCTCTGACCTAAAGAACTTATATGGAGAGATTTATTAAAGAGACATACCAGTGACATTATAGGGAAGCGGTTACTATACCGCTAGTCGGGATCCTGGACACCGGAGTCCCGACTAGTGGTGAAATACTGCCCCCTGAATCCCGGTGCCACATTCTTTTCTCCCTCTATGGGTGTCCACGACAATAAATCCTATGGCGTGCGCAGCAAGCCCACTAGGGGCTTACGAGCGCTCGCCCTGCTGCCAGCTTACCGGTGGCCGGGATCCGGCTGTCTGTATGCTGACAGCCGGCATCCTGGCCGCCGATTTTACATACTAATCCCACATTTTATACCTAGCATTATTCTCTCAACATACATGGAGACATATGAGAAAATATACCATAAGGCCAGTAGGAGAATAATGGGCTACAACTGATACATATGATATGCGGTTGTAGAATACTGTATATTAGGAGTGCTCTTTAAATGTTTGATTTACATTTGCCCACTCCCTGGAGTTGTTATTATTATTGATATTTCTCAAAGCTTGGAGAGAGATAAGGTAGCAACCAATCAGAATATAGTGTAGTACCAGCTGGCACTTAACCAAGACACACTATATACTTAATAAATATTTTTTATAAAACATTTTTTTAAGAACAATATAATTACATAAAATATCATGCACACATTATTCAGTGTATCCACATTTGAATATAATTATCTTTCTGTACTTATACCTGAAGGAACACCTGATAATGTTTAGTATCACCGTCCATTAATTGGATAAATATCAAATAGAATCAATGTTCAGTAGTGGAGACACTCAGTTGTCACAATCTATCTCCACGCTGTGCCAGTCAAGTTTATAACAAGGTATCCTTATCCCATTTCTGTGTGGGATGGAGTGGGAGATTTCATAAAAAACAAAAGGTGGTGAAGGTTGGGGGCACACCAACCACTAACCAACAAGGGGAGCATTCTGCTCTTACCAGTCATAGTTTAACTCGTCACCGCTCCCCAGCATGTGGAATGTTCGGTTCTCAGCAGCCATGGTGTGACCCGCTTTGGCTGGTCTTGCTCTCCCAATCAGCGTAGCACACGTCTGTTTAAGCCCGTTGTGGTGGGGTGCAGTGCTGTAGTAGATGAAGCGCAGAAGAGCTGGTTCTCCTCACTTAGAGTGACCATATTATCTTTTTTACCTGCTCATGAATTACACAGGTTCTGGGGCTGGCTGACTTCAAGCCTACATGTCAGCTGGTTTTAATCAGTCAGAGAACCTGTGTAATCCATGAGCATCCCAGGCAAAAGAGATAATATGGTCACCCTACCTCACTGTACTGGAGATATTGGTGGTTAAGGTGTTCAGCAGGTATAGCAGATTCTAATAAGTGGAAACAATCCTCTGTATCCTCAGCGCATTTCTCTCAGGCAGGTTTTTCAAGAGGCAAAGGTAGACTCCCAGCGTCCAGTTGGGAGATTTTATACCTGGTGAGCAGGTGCCTTCAATAATTCCCCTTATCAGGTGTCAGGTAAATTGTGAGACTCTAGGTCTATTCTAAATAATAGTCATCACACATATATCTATTACATACCTCCCAACATGACCCTCTCCAGTAGGGACACAATGCTCTGCTTCTGGACTTTCCTCTTCATTTATGATTGCCGGCACCGGTATTGAACTAGTTAATGGAAAGGAAAGGTGTTTCAGCACAGGTGATGGCAATCATACATTAAGAGGGAAGTCCAGGAGCAGAGCATTCTGTCCCTCCTGGACAGGGGCATGTTGGGAGGTATGCTATTCTCACCAAAACAATTTGTATAGTTAAAACTTTATTAGTAACCTTTTTCACTACAATATTATAATATTATAACATAACACTATGGTGTGCCAAACGGGCAGAATGCACGATGGTCATACTAATATAACTCATTAACAGCCGCAGCTGAACAAGACAGATTTCTAAGCAGGATGGTTGTTTAAATAAACTCCAAGTCAGAATATATCCATTATCACTTGTAAATCCATAAATCCATATATTGCCGGCACTCACTTGTCCAAAACAGCATGCCCTGGTGCAGCATAATCAGATTCACAGCTCCATATAAGAAACGGCACTCAGAGTCGACATTGTCAGCAAAACACAAAACTGTATTGTGGTCGAGTACTTTCGGGGACAGCACCCCGTCCTCAGGACCTTACAGCAGAAGAGACAGATCATTATCACTTATATATATTTATATTTTCATATATTTATATTTGTGTATACACATATATATATATACGTATGTATACGTGCATATGTGTATCTATTAAAATGAAAATAAAGGTGAAAATTATATTTTTTGTTTATTTGTTATACCAATTATCCTCCACATGAATCGCAGCAATAACTGTAGCAACCAATCAGAATGTTACAGGCTGTATTTGAAAAAGGACAGCTAGGAGCTGATTGGTTGGTACTTTATCTCTTTCCACTGATAAATCTCCCCGATAGTCTATTTGATTATGACAAATATACATACAGTAGGAATTATAGAAGTTCTAATAACATAAAGAACATGCAGCAAATAAATGTACAGTAGTAGCAGGGGAGATTGAATGTTTACGCCACCAGCAGAAAGTTGGATTTCACATCAAACAATTTGGTGACAGATTGAAGCATGTTAAAAGGAAGGGAATTCATTGCTACTGTAAGTATCAAACCTAAACAAATGTAATGCACAAGAGAGCAGTGGATAGAGAAGAGAGGAAGCATGTGTAAAGATCTTAACGATGGCTTTAGTTGAAAATATAAGAATTTAATTGAAAAAAATCTAAAACCTAAATATTAAGACGTACTTTATCCAGGACTTTGGTGTGAAAGGGGTATAGCATATCTGCTGCTGCCATCTTCATAATCAGCACATTAATCTCCTAAAATAATCTGTGCTGCTGTGAACAATATGATGGTCTGGGGGTAAATTTACTAAGCATCACATTTTTTTATTATTTTCTGGTGATTTTGCATAATGGAGATTTACTGAAGACAAGAATCACAGAATAGTATTTTACACTGCAATAGTCCATTGGCCCAACAGGTCTGGAACTCAAGGCCGACACCACTTAGGTCGACACAAATCGGACAACACCATAAATATGTTGACACGGACAAAAGGTTGACCTGAACAAGGTCGACATGGAAAAAGGTCTACATGAGTTTTTTTATGTTTTTTTGGGTGTAGTTTTCTTCATAATGTGACAGGGAACCCCAATTAGTGCACCATGTCCCCTCGCATGGCTCGCTTCGCTCGCCATGCTTCGGGCATGTTACTATTCAATCGTAGTCCACGTGGATCGTAAAGTATAAAAAAGTTCAAAAAATGTGAAAAACTCATAATGACCTCTTTCCATGTTGACCTTGTTCATGTCGGCCTTTTGTCTGTGTCGACCTATTTCTGGTGTTCACCTAAGCTGTGTCGACTAATTGGTGTTGACCTAAGTGGTGTCGACCTGGAGTCCAGATACCGGCCCAACATTGATAAACATAGACAATAACAGAAACCCCACATTTACTAACCATAAGTTGTTTTTACACAGATAGAACCCACATAAACATCACAGCACAATAGAACACAAATGAGACCTGTCTGTGGTAGACATGTTTGACCGTAGCACTACACATATCAGTATGACCTGTGGAGGCTTCTTTAACTCTTAAGCCTCGTACACACAGGGAGATTTCTCCCAGAGATATGTGCTGAGCGACCTAGCACAGAACGCTCAGCACACATCTCTCCCCCGCTCAGCACACAGCACAGGACTGAGGGGACGTGCATTTCACTTATCGGTGAAATGAGCAATGTGCTAGATTGCAGGCCAATCTAGTACTGGCGATAGCAACGTGCGGGGCCGCGCATCGCTGTCGCTGTGGGGCATTCATACAGAGAGATCCTTGCTTAACTTCTAAGCAATCTAGTCATGTTGCTTAGAAATTAAGCACAGATCTCTCCGTGTGTACCCCACTTAAAAGTCAGTACTGGTTGTTATTATTATCCACTGTGCTCTCTAGTACTTTCCTGTATTCTCTTCAGCCAGTTCTTATACTTATGCTGTGTTTACCTTGCATAACTTGTTTATACTTTATCAATATTGATGACGAGGTGTTACCGTGATTTCTTTATTTTCTTAATAAACACAGATTGCATAAAAAAGTCAATAAATAGTTACATTTAAAAATAATGGCACTCACACAGCACAATCTGCATCCATGTAATTATACTTAACCTCTACAGAGTCCCGCGGTGGCTGGCACTGCGGACATAAACCACCGTTAAAATGGCACTGTGGCGATTTCCCAGTGATTTGCGCAGTAGATATGTCCCCGGGATCAAGACGCTGGCACCATTCTCCCACAGCCAGAGTCTATGCCGCTGCCAGAGAGGAAGGGGCCCACACAGAAACTGCACACGGGCCCCTCCTTTCTTAATCTGCCCTTGTTAGGACGCCATGCTATTTTTTACCCCTATTTTCCAATACCAGCCCAAGCTCAGAGGTCTGGGGCTGGCTATTGATATGTGGGGATCCCACGCATTTTAATAAGATAAATAGATCATCATAGTTATCTATGCAGTGCTTTCAATTTCCTGAAGATTGACGGTCAGTTTTAGTGGAGGTAAGTGTTATATCCAACAGGGTTTTGGTCAGAAGTTACATGTAAATTAAATTAAGGAATTGGGACTGATAATGTTGACACAAGAATGTTGACACAGTCGTAATGTCAACATGTTCGCCATTCATCACGTCATTGTTATTTTAAGAATGGAATTGGGCTGGGTTCGATAACTTTTGTTGGCATTATATTGACATTCATAATGTCGACATGAGAATTTTGCCATGGTCGTAATGTTGACATGAGAATATCAACATTGTGGTAATGTCGACATGCAGCATGTTAATAGTATGCTTGGCATGATGATATTGAACATGTCGACATTCATCATGTTAACTTTGATGGAATGTTGACATGATTAGAATGTCAACAAAACATTCCATATGGTCTAGTGGTAACTTACCTGGTTCAGCGGGTCGGCTGTTCCAGCATTGTTGTTCGGTGGTAAGCTCATGGTGCTGATCCTATGAAGGTGAGTACTGCTAACCCCTAACCTCTAACCCTCCCCCTAGTGCCTAACCTTCCTTCCTACAGCCTAACCCTCTTATCGGTGTGGTATGTCGGCATTTCACATGCGTACATTGTGAACATGTTGACATTCCGCAGATGTGAACATGTGTAATGTCGACATTTCAACAATGTAGACATCAAACCTGTCGACATTGTGGTTTCAACTTTGTAAATGTTGACATGATGACTGCATCCCAGTTTGGTAATACATTCTAGTGGGGTTTTGATACATTTTAGATAAACATGAAGGAGAACTTTGTGTGTAAATTCTTAAAGCCTTTTTGAATAATAATAATTTTATTTATATTGCACTTTCTCTTACGTCCTAGAGGATGCTGGGGTTCCATTTAGTACCATGGGGTATAGACAGGTCCCTTGGGAGCCATGGGCACTTTAAGAGTTTGAGTGTGGGCTGGCGCCTCCCTCTATGCCCCTCCCATCAGACTCAGTTTAGAAAATGTGCCCGGTGGAGCCGGTCACAGCTAGGGGAGCTCCTAGGAGTTTTTCTAGTTCTATTGTTTTTTAAAAGAGTTAGGTACATGGAGGCTACTGGCAACAGCCTCCCTGCTTCGTGGGACTTAGAGGGGGAGTAGGATCCAACCCTAGAGGTTAATGGCTCCTATCTCCGCTGACAGGACACTGAGCTCCTGAGGGTGATGATCGCAAGCCCACGAGGCGACCGCTCACTCCCGCAGCACGGCCGCCACTCCCTAACTAAGACCTATCTAAGGTTGCACTACAACTATGGTCCTCATTCCGAGTTGATCGCTAGCTGCTTTCGTTCGCAGCGTGGCGATTAGTTGAAAAAGCGGCACTTCTGCGCATGCATACAGGCCGCAGTACGCACGCGCGAAGTACTTTCACACAAAACTATGCAGTATTACACAAGGTCGAGCAACGCTTTTCAGTCGCACTGCTGTTTGTTGTGTGATTGACAGGAAGTGGGTGTTTCTGGGCGGAAACTGATCGTTTTCAGGGAGTGTGCTGAAAAACGCAGGCGTGCCAGATAAAAACGCAGGAGTGGCTGAAGAAAAGGGGGAGTGGCTGGCCGAACTAATGCAGGGCGTGTTTGTGACGTCAAAGCAGGAACTAAACTGACTGAGGTGATCGCAAGGTAGGAGTAAGTTTCGAGCTGCTCAGAAACTGCATGAAAATTTTTACGCGCAGTTCAGCTAACCTTTCGTTCGCACTTCTGCTAAGCTAAGATACACTCCCAGAGGGCGGCGGCTTAGCGTGTGCACTGTTGCTAAAAGCAGCTAGAGAGTGATCAACTTGGAATGAGGGCCTGTGTCACTTCCAGTTCCAAACACTGCACTTGGCTTCTTCGCGACACCGGGGGTGTTCATCAAGGCCATGGCGGCGATTGTGCTCCTACTCCACAGTCCAGGAGTGGACTTAATTCCATATCTGGATGACCTTAACATCCTCCAGGGGGATGTTGTTACAGAGTGTTGCTCTCTCAAATCAACTGTCCCGGGATCTTGGGTGGATCCTGAAGCTTTCAATTTCACATTTGGAACCGACAAGGAGGCGTTCCTTCCTGGAGATGATTCTCGACATGGAAGTGCAGAGGGTGTTTTTGCTGGTGGAGAAAGCGTTGGTGATCCAATCCATGGTCCAGGATGTCCTGAAGCCAGCCCAGGTATCGGTTCATTAGTGCATTCCTCTTACGAGGCTCGACCGTACGGAAGGTTCCTAGCAGGATCTTTCCAACTGGATCGCCTGGTCAAATGGTAGGGATCTCATCTTCACTTGCACCAGCAAATACGCCTGTTGCCGAAATCCAGAATTTCATCCCTCTGGTGGCTGCAAACTTCTCACCTTCTCGACAACGGTTGGGGAGTTGTCACCCAAGGGGAAAACTTCTAAGGAAAGTGGTCAAGTTTGGAATCCATCCTTCCGATAAACATTCTGGAGCTAAGGGCCGGGTTCAACGGCCTACTACAAGCGACACATTTTCTTCAAGATCAGGCCATTCAGGTTCTGTCGGACAACGTACGGCGGTCTCCTACCTAAACTGACAGGGTGGAACGAAGAGCAGAGCTGTAATGTCAGAGGTGATAAGAATCCTCCTCTGGGCAGAAAATCACGTGGTGGCGCTGTCAGCAATCTTCATTCCGGGAGTGAGCAACTGGGAAGCGTTCTTCCTTAGCAGACACGATCTCCTTCCAGGAGAATGGGGCCTCCATCAGGAGGTATTCGTAGAGGTCACAAGCCGATGGGGTGTGCCTCAGATAGGCATAATGGCCTCTCGTCTCAACAAGAAGCTTCGGAGGTACTGTTCCAGGTCGAGTGACCCACATGCAGTGGCGGTGGACGCCCTGGTAACTCAGAGGGTGTTCCAGTCAGTGTATGTGTTCCCTCCACTTCCATTCATTCCAAGGATTCTCAAACTCATAAAAAAAGAGTTCAGGCGTAAGGCTTGGTACGCGGATCTTCTTGACTTACTAATGGAGGATCCGAGGCTTCTCCCTCTTCGCGAGGGCCTTCTACAACAGGGGCCATTCACCTTTCAAGACTTCCTGCGGCTACGAGGTTGGACGCTTCATGTTAGCTCGGAAGGGCATTCTGAAAAAGGTAATTCCTACTCTGCTACAGGCTAGGAAGGGAGTTACGTCCCAGCATTGCCAGCGTATTTGGAAAAAGTGTGTGTCTTGGTGTGAATCCAAGAGGTTTTCTACGGTGGAGTTTCAACTAGGACGGTTTCTCCTCTTTCTGCAAGCGGGTGTGGATGTGGGCCTACGCTTGGGCTCCTTAAAAGTCCAGTTTTAGGCCTTGTCCATTTTCTTCCAGAAACGATTGGCTGCTCTCCTAGAGGTTCAGACTTTCTTGAATGGGGTTCTGCACATTCCACCACCTATTGTGGCTCCTACGGCACTGTGGGATCTTACTGTGGTGCTGCAGTTCCTACGGTTGGATTGGTCCGAGCCTTTACAGGAGGTAGAGGTCAAGTTTCTTACTTGGAAGGCAGTCACACTGTTGGCATTAACATCTGCTAGGCGTGTGTCAGAATTGGGGTCATTGTCCTTCAAGAGCCCCTACTTGTTTTCCATAAAGATAGGGCTGAGCTCAGTATGCGTCAGCAATTTCTTCCAAAAGTTGTGTCATCTTTTCATATCAACCAACCTATTGTGGTACCAGTGACTACTGACTCCTCAATTACTTACAAGTCCTTGAATGTGAGAGCTTTGAAGATTTCTGGGAAGAGAAATTCTCATCACAGGAAATTCTCATCACAGGAAGTCGGACGCTCTGTTTGTCCTTTATGATCCCAACAAGGTTGGGGGTCCTGCTTCTAAGCAGACGATTTCTCGCTGGATCAGGTTTACTATCCAGCATGCTTATTCTACGGCAGGATTGCCGTGTCCAAATTCTGTTGAGGCCCATGCTACCCGTAGAGTGGGTTCTTCCTGGGTGGCTGCCCGGGGTGTCTCGGCTTGGCAGCTTTGCTGGGTAGTTACTTGGTCAGGGTCGAACACGTTGGCTAAGTTCTACAAGTTCGATGCTTTGGCCTCTGAGGACCTTAAGTTTTGTCAATCTGTTCTGCAGGAGCCTCAGCGCTCTCCCTCCCGTACTGGGAACTTTGGTACATCCCCGTGGTACTAAGTGGAACCCCAGCATCCTCTAGGACGTAAGAGAAAATAGGATTTTAATTACCTACCAGTAAATCCTTTTCTCGTAGTCCGTAGAGGATGCTGGGTGCCCACAAAGCGCTTTGTTTCCTGCGTTGTTACTCAATTAAGTATTGCTTCAGCTATTGCTGTTCCTCTTTCCTGCTGATTAGCATGGTTTCTTTTAGTTCTTGCTGTTTAGCATGGTGTCTTCATGTTGCGTGCTGCTTAGCATGTTTTCTTCATGTTGCATGCTGGTTAACATGGTTTCTCCATGTCCGGTTGGTTAGCATGGTTTCTTCCATGTTGCATGCCGGTTGTCATGGTTTCTTCATGTTTCATGCTGGTTCGCTTGATTTTCTCAAGTTGCATGCTGGTTTACATGGTTTCTCCATGTTGCATGCTGATTAGCATGGTTTCTCCATGTTGCATGCTGGTCAGCATAGTTTTTCGTTTCGGTGTGAGCTGGTGTGAATCTCACCACTATCTGTGTATTTCCTTCTCTCAAAGAGTATGTCCGTCTCCTCGGGCACAGTTTCTAGACTGAGTCTGGTAGGAGGGGCATAGAGGGAGGAGCCAGCCCACACTATTAAACTCTTAAAGTGCCCATGGCTCCCAAGGGACCCGCCTATACCCCATGGTACTAAATGGAAACCCAGCATCCTCTACGGACTACGAGAAAAGGATTTACCGGTAGGTAATTAAAATCCTATTTTTCTCCTAATAGGAGTCAAAGTGCTTTACATTTGACTTTACAGCACAAATTACAAAGCTTAACAGTAGATATCAATGAAATGCATCAGCAGGTAGGTAAGTCTTGAGTCTGTGTTTTAAGGATTCTAAAGTGAGGGCTTCTCGAACTGTGTAGGGAAGAACGTTCCATAGAGACAGAGCCACAAAGCTGAAAGCGGCCCCCAGATGAATTCAGGGAGATTCTAGTTCTTATTACGTTGTTTAGAAACCTTCTTATTTACATAGTAAGTGGGTGAGAGTTGTGAACTGGGTGACAGCCCTCCTCGGTGATGAGAAACAGACACATGACATACACGTAAGTAAAACTTTACAGTGTAAAACAGCTGCTGATACTGTCCTCTCTCAGTGACAAGCGTTTACACGACTGACTGGAGTCGGAAGTCCTGTGTTTGTAAAAAAGGGGGTTGAATTTTTTATGCTTTACTCATTTATTTCTTATTGAGAAATCTGTTTATTAAGCTTTTTTTCGAGGCAGAGCAATATGAAGATACATAAACAGTATGAAGTATATGAATCTTAACAGATGTTAAAAATTAGTAAAGGTCAGATAGCACAAGATGTAGATAAACAGTTTGAAATCTCTGTAAATGTTCCAACAATCAGTAAATAAAGCATTGAATTTATCCTACCGCTTAGGCGGTAAGTGTAGGAAGGAAAGGGGAAGCAGAGAGGGAGTGGGGGGACCTGTCGAGGTGGGGTTCACTACGATCTGCCGGCGGCCGGCCTCCCGGCGACCAGCATACCGGCGCCGGGAGGCCGGCCGCCGGCTTACCGACAGTGTGGCGAGCGCAAATGAGGCGCTTGCCACGCTATGGGCACGGTGGCGTGCTACGCGCGCCACACTATTTTATTCTCCCTCCAGGGGGGTCGTGGGAGAATAAGTGTCAGTATGCCGGCTGTCGGGCTCCCGGCGCCAGTATGCTGGTCGCCGGGAGCCCGACCGCCGGCATACTGAAGACCACCCGTCGAGGTGTACCACCCATGCCCGAGTTGTAGATGAAGATAAAGTGCAGGGTTAAATAGTAGTCAGAGGAGGCTCTGCCTCAAAGTAGTTCATCCAGGGAGTCCAGACCATTATAAAATGAGCTGGAGTATCATGTAGGATAGATGTAATTCTTTCCATCAGGTACATGGAACAGACTGTATTGTAGCAGTCAAAGACAGGGGTGCGGAGGACTTCCATCACAAAGCAGTGTGACATTTAGCAGAGTTTAAAATATGCTTAATTAATTTTTTAGTTGAGCAGGACACATGGGGGACGGGTCGGGAAAGCAGAGAATATAGGGGGTCATTCCGAGTTGATGGCTCGCTAGCTAGCTTTAGCAGCCGTGCAAACGCTATGCCGCCGCCCACTGGGGAGTGTATTTTAGCTTAGCAGAAGTGCGAACGCATGTGCAGCCGAGCTCTGCAAAAACAGTTTGTGCAGTTTCTGAGTAGCTCTGAACCTATGCTTGCGATCACTTCAGCCTATTCGTGTCCGGATTTGACCTCATATGCCCACCCTGCGTACGCCCAGCACGCCTGCGTTTTTTCAGACACGCCTGCATTTTTGCAAACACTCCCTGAAAATGGTCAGTTGACACCCAGAAACTCCCCCTTCCTGTCAATCTTCTTGCAGCCGTCAGTGCGACTGAAAACTTCGCTAGAACCTGTGCTAAACAACAAATGCCTTTGTACCCGTATGTCGCGCGTGCGCACTGCGGTGCATAGGCATGCACAGAAATGCCGATTTTTAGCCTGATCGCTGCACTGCGAACAAGGGCAGCTAGCGATCAACTCGGAATGACCCCCATAAAGGAGAATCTGGAATCTGAATTTCTGTAATTGATCTAATTAGTTTATGAACCTCTTTCCAAAATTTTCGAACAGAGGAGCAAGACCACCAAATGTGCAACGTAGTACCCCCGTGACCCAAACAGACGCCAGCATAGGTCAGAATCGGCAGAGTAAATTAAGTGAAGACGGGTAGGGACTAAATGCCAATGGAAGTAGATTTTGAATTAATTCTCATCAATGAGGGCATAAAAGCATTTAGCCATTTCTAGTCTGATTTCAGGCCATTCCTTAGCAGCCAGAGTTTCGCCCACATCCCATTCCCAAGTGCTTCTTTTTGAGGTTGTTTGTAAGAAAGTAGTGGTTGGTATATTGTAGTGATTAAGGGGTAAATTTACTAAGAAGGGAGGTTACCCATAGCAACCAATCAGATTCCAGGTATTATCTTCTAGAAGGTGCTAGATAATTGAGAATTAGAATCGGATTGGTTACTATGGGCAGTGATAAAAATTTCAAAGTTGCAAGTATTGCTAGAAAATTTTATGAGGGAGAGAGAAACGGATATTATAGGCAGGCAAAATCAGGAAAAGTGCAAAGGGGAGCTATATCCAGAAGGAAAGGAATATTATGGTGAGTCCAGAAATGGAATAGACAGTGGTTTAATCCCTAGAGGAAAAGCGTAGTTTTTCCACAGAGAAGTCAAAAAAGGATGAATTAAGCGCAGATGATAAATTCTGGAACAGTAATTCATATTGGATAAAGTGAAACGAACTGTTGGAAGCAGGGAAACTGCAGGTATGCGAGGTTGGGGTGGGCTCCACAGGAGACTAGATGGGGAATAGACAGAACGCCAGCTTCTATAGTCATCCATATGCTATCATTCAGAGGGGTGTGCCAAAGCACACATGAGGTAAGATGTGCCAGTCTGTACTATTTAACAAGATCAGGGACACTCAGGGCCATATGCAATTGCGGTCGAGTTGCCGCAAATGTCGAAGAAACGGGGCATTTTCGACAGTAAAAACTGATTCGACAATGCAATGCAGTACTTTTCGGGGAAAAAATGGCCGTTTCAGATTCGACTTTTTGCAATTCGACATTTGTCAAATTCGACATGTCTGCAATGGTAAAAATGCGGCTTTTCGACAAAAGTATATTCAATTGAAGAATGTCGATTCGACAACAGTGCTTTTCGACAGTCATTTCGTCAATTTCAGTCTGCCTCATTTTCTAGCGAGACTTAATAAAAAAATTAAAAAACATGTTTTTTTTTGTGTTTTTGTGCCATGACGTGGCGCTCCCTGATTGGCTGAAGGGACCCTCTTTGACAGCAGTCACGGGGGGTCCCGTCAGTCGGGGAAAGGGGTCCCATGTGTAAACATGGTACCCATTTCAGTGTGTGGATCGGGTTTTGCGTTTTATTATTTTGTCAAGTACGTGGATTACAAGCAGAAGAGGACCGATCTACACAGGATTTTTGTGAGTATAATTTTATTTACAGGTACCCCGCGGATTCTACTGGTGAAGAGGACCGACACTTCGTGTCAACATAGGTTAGTATGTGTGTGTCGGTGTGCATGTATGTAATAAAGTTTTACTGTCACAGTGTGTGTGTACTGTTTTTATTTGGGTATTTTTTTTGTAGTAGAACTACAGGTACCAGCGGGCCCGTTTCCCCCCCGCATGCTGGTACTTGTGGTTCTCCAAGTACCAGCTTGCGGGGGAGGCTTGCTGTGACTTGTAGTTCTGCTACAAAAAACAATATTCTTTATTTTGACACCTGGCTATCAGCCTCCCATCCGCCGCCCTTGGATGGGGGGGACAGCCTCGGGCTTCACCCCTGGCCCTTGGGTGGCTGGATGGGGGGGACCCCTTGATTTAAGGGGTCCCCACTCCAGGGTGCCCCGGCCAGGGGGTGACTAGTTGGGGATTTAATGCCACGGCCGCAGGGACCGGTATAAAAGTGTCCCCCGGCTGTGGCATGATATCTCCAGCTAGTGGAGCCCGGTGCTGGTGTGAAAAATACGGGGGACCCCTACGTCTTTTGTCCCCCGTATTTTTTGCTCCAGGACCGGACGCAGAGCCCGGTGCTGGTTGTTAAAATAGGGGGATCCCCTGTCATTTCCCCCCCCGTATTTTTACAACCAGGACCGGCTCAAAGAGCCAGAGGCTGGTTATGCTTAGGAGGGGGGACCCCAAGCATTTTTTTCAGTGTTTTGTAAACACTTTTTTGTTCCGTCCATGAAGTCAAATCCAGGACGCACACTATCGTCAATTGGTCCGTTTTTCGACAGCGGGACTGTCGAATCCTCACTTTCCAAGAAATATGATGCTTCTGGAAGAGGTGAATTTTGCCCCTTGGTTTTTACCTACCCAGTATGCTTTACTGAATTTTAATTGAATGAGGTATGGCATAAAAATATTCTGTCTATGTATATCTATGATGCCTGCCAGAGCCTGTGATGTCTTTCTCATGCATACAGTATAGGGTAAGATGTACCAAACCTCCAGATATCTCCAATCTTTTTTTGCATGCTGGCGATTCTGACTTATAGAAGGCCGTTTATCTCAAAGTGGCTTCAGAATGGAGTGGAGATGGTATCAACTGCGAACAATTCCCTCCTTTGTTCTCTCACGTTGTCAACCATCACTAAATATAGCAGCCATCTTGCCTTTTAACTATGTTTGTTTAATGTGGAAAAATGTAAAGTTATCCACTTTGGGACTAAGAATAAACATGCAACCTATCAATTAGATGGGGAAAATATATTTAGCAGCAGTACACAATGTCAAAGTGCAGCAACAAAGGCAAATAAAGTGTTAGCATGCATTAAAAGGGGAATTGAGACAAGGGATGAAAGCGTAATCCTGCCACTGTACAAATCATTGGTACGGCCGTATCTTGAGTATTGTGTACAGTTCTGGGCACCACACTATAAAAGAGACGTATCAGAACTTGAAAAGGTTCAGTGGCGAGCGACCATATTGATTAAGGGGTTGGAGACACTGGACTATCAGGAGAGGCTTTCTAGGTTAGATATGTTTACACTAGAAATGAGACGACTAAGAGGAGATATGATTAATATTTACAAATATATAAAGTGGCAATATGCAGAGTTATCAGGTGATTTGTTTATTAAGAGACCTCTACACAAAACGTGCGGACACCCGCTAAGGCTTGAGGAGAGGAAATTTTGTACTCAGCGCAGGAAGGGATTCTTCACTGTAAGGGCAATACGAATATGGAATTCACTGCCAGAAAAGGTTGTAATGGCGGATTCAGTCAATACGTTCAAAAATGGGTTAGATAAATTTCTAACTGAAAAAGATATACCAGGATATAGCCTTTAACTAGAATAGAATAGGGAATATAAGATATTTCAGGTTGAACTCGATGGACTATTGGTCTTTTTTCAACCTCACCAACTATGTTACTATGTTTGCGGTGTGAGAATAAACAGGGATGTAACACTGTTATTTTGGATTACACTATGTTCTGAAGTACAACACGTACATACAGTATGTCGAAAAAAAGCATAGAGCAACTGAGACGTACAGTATATACACTTCAAAAGGAAAGTAACTTTTATTTTATTTTATACTTATCCGCTTCCTCTTAAAGTTATTGGGGGTATTTATTCTCTCTACTTTATTTATTACTCAATGCATTTGCACACCTACTAGGTCTAATTCTTATTCAGTGTCTTTATTCGGATATTACGGTATAACCCAGATCAGGAAGGTGCAGTTTTTGCACATAACAACTCCATTAGCGCAAGCGTTTATCTGCAAACCTTCAAACTTATAGGTTACACTGTATTGTGGGGTTAATCACTGTTTTTATCTTTGGATGCCAGACATTCTATATTACTAATTAAAGGAATTTTTATATACTTAAACATTACTAAAGTTATAAATGGGTAGTAAACGTGACAAAGCTGTGTTCAGCTATTAACACATGGGTATTACCATTACTGTGTGATGTTAAACACAAAACTTATTAGCAACTTTGTACAACTTTATCAACAAAAGATAAAAATTGTCCTCAATAGCCACCGTTACCACCTACAGGTCCTCAAGATATCTAGCTGTACAGCGTCCTGCTGACGATAAGCAAAGTAATATTGTACGTTAAATGTATTATTTTCTGTTTTAACATGAACATTGCAATTTCAGAAATATCCTCCATATTTGAAAACCATTTGATTAAATCACCCTTCTCGGTATATTCCAAATGTGGTTTATCTAGAACTAATTTGTCCTGTGAGGAAAGTGTCACTTCATATCACTGACTCCCTTTTATCTAGCCTCCTGGGACTTGCCAAACTTTCTTATCAATGACCCCAATGTCATTCTTTAAGAAGAGACACCCATCTCCCCTACTGGGATGCCTTGCTGGTCCAAGTGACTCCTGCCTCCAAATGGAATACTGTTCTATTAGAGGTCAGGGCAACAGTGAGGGAAAGAGGTGAAGCAGGAGGAGAAGAGCAATCATGCTAGGGGTTGCCAGCATCTTTCCTGTTGTATGCCTATTGATAAAAAGATGTGGCTGTTTTTTCTCTTACGTCCTAGAGGATGCTGGGGGCTCCGTAAGGACCATGGTACAGACGGGCTCCGCAGGAGACATGGGCACCTACAACGAACCTGTAGTATGGGTGTGCACTGGCTCCTCCCTCCATGCCCCTCCTCCAGACCCCAGTTAGATCTTGTGCCCAGAGGAGATAGGGTGCATTACAGGGAGCTCTCCTGAGTTTTCTGTGTAAAAGAATTTTGTTAGGTTTTTTATTTTCAGGGAGCACTGTTGGCAACAGACTCCCTGCGTCGTGGGACTGAGGAGAGAGAAGCAGACCTACTTAAATAATAGGATCTGCTTCTTAGGCTACTGGACACCATTAGCTCCAGAGGGAGTTGGAACACAGGTCTCACCCTGGGGTTCGTCCTGGAGCTGCGCCGCCGTCCTCCTCGCAGAGCCGGAAGATAGAAGCCGGGTGAGTATGAGAAGAAAAGAAGACTTCATGGCGGCAGAAGACTTCAGATCTACATGAGGTAAGCCGCGCGCCATTGCTCCCACACAACACACACAGGCACAGATGGGTGCAGGGCGCAGGGGGGGCGCCCTGGGCAGCAATAAACCTCAAGCAATAAACCTCATTTTTGGCACAAATATATATATTAGGCTGCAGAGGCAGCAAATAGACGATCCCCCGGAGCTTGATCCCTCAGCACTAACCAGCGCCATTTTCTCCACAGAAGCTGCAGAGAACGCTGGCTCCCCGGACACTCCCCTGCTGAACGCATCAGAGGACTGAAAAAAAGAGGAGGGGGGCACATTTCAAGCGCAGTGAGTGGGAATAGCATTGGCATTATATATAAAAGCGCTATCTGGGTTTTCCAGTGTCAGTTTGGCGCTGGGTGTGTGCTGGCATACTCTCTCTATGTCTCTCCAAAGGGCCTGGTTGGGGAATTGTCCCCGTTCAGTTATATCCCTGTGTGTGTGGGGGGTCGGTACATGCGTGCCGGCATGTCTGAAGTGGAAGGCTTTTCAAAGGAGGAGGTGGAGGAGATGAGTGGTGTGTCCCCGTCGGTAGTGCCGACTCAGGAATGGATGGATATGTGGCATATGTTAAATGGAAGTGTAGCATCATTGCATAAGAGGCTAGACAAAGCAGAATCCAGGGAGACATCAGGGGGTCAATCCACGGATTGGACCGACTCACAGGGCCCGTCAGTGTCTCAAAAGCGTCCCTGGTCACAAATTGTGGACACAGATACCGACACGGACTCTGATTCCAGTGTCGACTATGATGATGCTAGATTGCACCCTAGGGTGGCAAAAACTATTCAGTACATGATTATTGCAATTAAAGATGGTTTGCATATCACAGACGACCCCTCTGTTCCCGACACGAGGGTGTGCATGTATAAGGAAAAGAAACCTGTGGTAAACTTTCCTCCATCTCATGAACTTAATGAGTTATTTGAAAAAGCTTGGGAATCTCCAGATAAGAGACTGCAGATTCCCAAAAGGGTTCTTATGGCGTACCCTTTCCCTACACAGGACAGGGCACGTTGGGAATCCTCTCCCATAGTGGACAAGGCTCTAACACGCCTGTCCAAGAAGGTGGCGCTGCCGTCTCCAGATACAGCGGCCCTCAAGGACCCTGCGGACCGCAGGCAGGAGACTACATTAAAGTCTATTTATACACATACTGGTACTTTACTTAGACCGGCAATTGCGTCGGCATGGGTATGTAGTGCAGTTGCGGCTTGGACAGATACCATGTCAGCTGACCTTGATACCCTAGATAGGGATACTATTTTGCTAACTTTAGCACATTTTAAAGACGCAGTCTTATATATGAGAGACGCTCAAAGAGACATTATGTCACACGCCATAGGCGGCGTTCACCGCGCCTACCCCTGCGTGCCTGCTGGTCTGTGTTGCGGCCTCCGCCTTCGTTGGTCCATGGGCTCCGGCGCCTGGCTGGCGCGGCTCCCGGCGGTTCTCCGGGGCAGGGGCACCGCCATGACACCCGGCATCACGTGGGCGGGGAGCAGGTGACGTCATCAGACTGTTCCGCCAATCCAGCGGAGGCGGGAGATTCAAAGGCAGACGCCGGGCAGCGCCTCGGCGCCTGAGTATCGTCTTTTCCCCTGAAGTGGATGCCAGTGCTTCTGTCCTCGGCGGATCTCTCTGCAGCATACCCCAGTGTCTCCGGCATTTCCAGGTGTCAGTTGTTGCACAGCTTGACGCGTTCCCAGCCACTGCTGGGTTCCACTGCGCTCTAGACACCAGTGCTTCTTGGAGTCAGCGTGGGCTGCAGGTTAAACGTCGCTCTCAAGTTATACAAGTCCTCAGTGTCTTTAATCCTCGCTCTCAAAGTATACAAGTCTTCAGTGTCTTTAACCCTCGCTCTCAAGGTATACAAGTCTTCAGTGTTTTTAACCCTCGCTCTCAAGTTCTTCAAATCATCAGTGTCTTTAACCACCGCTCTCAAGTTCTTCAAATCATCAGTGTCTTTAACCACCGCTCTCAAGTTCTTCAAATCATCAGTGTCTTTAACCACCGCTCTCAAGTTCTTCAAATCATCAGTGTCTTTAACCACCGCTCTCAAGTTCTTCAAATCATCAGTGTCTTTAACCACCGCTCTCAAGTTCTTCAAATCATCAGTGTCTTTAACCACCGCTCTCAAGTTCTTCAAATTATCAGAGTGTTAACCACCGCTCTCAAGTTCTTCTAATCATCAGTGTTTTTTAACCACCGCTCTCAAGTTCTTCAGTCACCAGTATCTATTACCGTCACTCACAAGTACTTCCTGGACATTTCTCCATACACTCCTTCTCTATTATGTGACATTGTGTTGCTCTCTTCCTGCAATAAAGTCCTTTAATATTTTCACCAAGCTTTTCTGTCAGAGTCCTGTATGAGGAAGACCTATATCAAGCCATCCCTGTTCCGACCCAACTGTGGTTCCTCTCCCCTACCATCGGGAGAACCCCTGAGTTCACAACATCCCCAACCTAGGCCAGTGACACATTGGATTGTTGGGTTCCAGAGCCAATGCCATGGCTATTTCAGCGAGACGATCCTTATGGACCCGCCAATGGACGGGTGATGCGGATTCAAAAAAGCATATGGAGGTTTTACCCTGCAAGGGTGATGTGTTGTTTGGGGATGGGCTCGCGGACCTGGTTTCCACAGCTACCGCAGGTAAATCTACCTTTTTACGTTTTGTTCCCCAACAGCAAAAGAAAACTCCACAGTATCAGATGCAGTCCTTTCGGTCGCAAAAGCCCAGAAGAGGTCGGGGCTCCTCCTTCCTTGCCAGAGGTAAGGGTAGAGGGAAAAGAACACCTGCCGCGGCGGGTTCCCAGGAACAGAAGTCCTCCCCGGCTTCTACAAAATCCACCGCATGACGCTGGGGCTCCCCTGCGGGAGTCCGCACCGGTGGGGGCACGCCTTCGACTCTTCAGCCAGGTCTGGGTTAGGTCAGACGTAGATCCTTGGGCGATGGAGATAGTTTCCCAAGGCTACAAGCTGGAATTCGAAGAGGTGCCCCCATGCCGATTTTTCAAGTCGGCCTTACCAGCTTCTACCCCAGAGCGTAAAGTAGTGTTAGCTGCAAATCAAACGCTGTGTCAACAGCAAGTGATTATAGGGGTTCCCCTGAGCCAACAGGGAAAAGGGCACTATTCGACCCTCTTTGTGGTCCCGAAGCCGGATGGTTCGGTCAGGCCCATTTTAAATCTAAAATCCCTAAATCTGTACTTGAAATGTTTCAAATTCAAGATGGAATCACTCCGAGCTGTAATAGCCAGCCTGGAAGGGGGGGATTTTATGGTGTCACTGGACATAAAGGATGCTTACCTTCATGTCCCCATATATCCCGCTCATCAGGAGTACCTGAGATTCGCGGTACAGGATTGTCATTTCCAATTTCAGACGTTGCCGTTTGGGCTTTCAACGGCCCCGAGGATTTTCACCAAAATAATGGCGGAAATGATGGCGATTCTGCGCAGGCAAGGAGTCACAATTATCCCATACTTGGACGATCTCCTGATAAAGGTGAGATCAAAAGATCGATTACTGAAGAACGTATCACTCTGAGAGTGCTCCAGCAACACGGTTGGATTCTCAATCTGCCAAAGTCACAGTTGGTTCCAACAACTCGACTATCGTTCCTAGGCATGATACTAGACACGGAACGAAAGAAGGTTTTTCTCCCGTTGAAAAAAGCCCAGGACCTCCAGAACATGGTCAGAGACCTGCTAAAGCCAAAAAGAGTGTCAGTTCATCAATGCACTCGAGTTCTGGGGAAAATGGTGGCAGCCTACGAGGCCATTCCCTTCGGCAGGTTCCATGCGAGGACGTTTCAATGGGACCTTCTGGACAAGTGGTCCGGGTCCCATCTACAAATACATCAGAAAATAACACTGTCCCCCAGGGGCCAGGGTGTTTCTCCTATGGTGGCTGCAAAGTGCTCACCTTCTAGAGTGTCGCAGGTTCGGCATTCAGGACTGGGTTCTGGTAACCACGGACGCGAGCCTCCGAGGATGGGGAGCAGTCACCCAAGGAAGAAACTTTCAAGGACTATGGTCAAGCCAGGAGTACTGTCTGCACATCAACGTGCTGGAATTAAGGGCCATATACAATGGCCTTCGACAAGCGGAGGGTCTTCTTCGCAACCTACCGGTTCTGATTCAACCAGACAACGTCACAGCTGTGGCTCATGTGAACCGCCAAGGCGGGACAAGGAGCAGAGTCGCGATGGCGGAAGCCACCAGGATTCTTCGCTGGGTGGAAAATCACGTAAGCGTTCTGTCAGCTGTCTTCATTCCGGGAGTGGACAACTGGGAAGCAGACTTCCTCAGCAGACACGATCTCCATCCAGGAGAGTGGGGACTTCATCAAGAAGTCTTTGCAGAGATAACGGGTCTCTGGGGAGTTCCTCAAATAGACATGATGGCGTCACGCCTCAACAAGAAGCTTCGGAGGTACTGTGCCAGGTCCCAGGACCCTCAGGCAATAGCAGTAGACGCTCTGGTAACGCCATGGGTGTTCCAGTCGGTCTATGTGTTTCCTCCTCTGCCTCTCATCACAAAGGTGTTGAGGATCATAAGACGGAAAAGAGTACAGACAATGCTCATTGTTCCAGACTGGCCTCAAAGGGCCTGGTACTCGGATCTTCAGGAGATGCTCGCAGAAGGTATCCGGACTCCAGGTCAACAACAAAAAGGTCGACACACCTTAGGTCGCCGCCAATTGGTCGATACACCTTAGGTCGACATGGACAAAAGGTCGACAGGAACAAGGTCGACATGGAAAAAGGTCGACATGACTTTTTCACAATTTTTTCTTTTTTTGGAACTTTTTCATACTTAACGATCCATGTGGACTACGATTGGAACGGTAATCTGTGCCGAGCGAAGTGGAGCGGAGCGAAGGCACCATGCCCGAAGCATGGCGAGCGAAGCGAGCCATGCACTAATTGGGGTTCCCGGTCACTCTACGAAGAAAACGACACCCAAAAACATAAAAAACTCATGTCGACCTTTTTCCATGTTGACCTTGTTCCTGTCGACCTTTTGTCCATGTCGACCTAAGGTGTGTCGACCAATTGGCGTCGATCTAAGGTGTGTCGACCTTTTTGTTGTCGACCTGGAGTCCCAGACCCCTCGCAGAAGATCCTTGGCCTCTTCCACTAAGGGAGGACCTGTTACAGCAGGGACCCTGCACGTTCCAAGACTTACCGCGGTTACGTTTGACGGCATGGCGGTTAAACGCCGGATCCTAGCTGAGAAGGGTATTCCGGAGGGGGTCATACCTACTCTAATAAAGGCTAGGAAGGAGGTGACGGCGAAACATTATCACCGTATCTGGAGGAAGTATGTATCTTGGTGTGAAGCCAAGAATGCTCCTACGGAAGATTTCCACCTGGGCCGTTTTCTCTACTTTCTACAGACAGGAGTGGATATGGGCCTGAAGTTAGGCTCTGTTAAGGTACAGATTTCGGCCTTATCGATATTCTTTCAGAAGGAATTGGCTTCTCTTCCAGAAGTCCAGACTTTTGTGAAGGGAGTGCTACACATCCAGCCTTCTTTTGTGGCCCCAGTGGCGCCATGGGACCTGAACGTGGTGTTACAGTTCCTTAAGTCACACTGGTTTGAAGTTTGAACCCCTTAAAACGGTTGAGTTGAAATTTCTTACCTGGAAGGTGGTCATGTTATTGGCCTTAGCTTCGGCAAGGTGGGTGTCTGAATTGGCGGCATTGTCTCACAAGAGCCCCTACTTGATTTTTCATGTGGATAGAGCAGAATTGAGGACTCGTCCTCAATTTTTACCTAAGGTGGTGTCTTCATTTCATATGAACCAACCTATCGTGGTGCCTGTGGCTACGAGTGACTTGGAGGATTCCATGTCCCTGGATGTAGTCAGGGCCTTAAAGATTTATGTAGCCAGGACGGCTAGAATTAGGAAAACAGAGGCTCTGTTTGTCCTGTATGCAGCCAACAAGATTGGCGCGCCTGCTTCAAAGCAGACTATTGCTCGCTGGATCTGTAACACTATTCAGCAGGCTTATGTAACGGCTGGATTGCCGTTACCACATTCAGTAAAGGCTCATTCCACTAGGAAGGTGGGCTCTTCTTGGGCGGCTGCCCGAGGCGTCTCGGCATTACAGCTGTGCCGAGCGGCGACTTGGTCGGGTTCCAACACTTTTGCTAAATTCTACAAGTTTGATACCCTGGCTGATGAGGACCTAGCATTTGCTCAGTCGGTGCTACAGAGTCATCCGCACTCTCCCGCCCGATTGGGAGCTTTGGTATAATCCCCATGGTCCTTATGGAGTCCCCAGCATCCTCTAGGACGTAACAGAAAATAAGATTTTAAACCTACCGGTAAATCTTTTTCTCCTAGTCCGTAGAGGATGCTGGGCGCCCGTCCCAGTGCAGAAGATCTGCAAGACTTGTATATAGTTATTGCTTACATAAGGATTATGTTACAGTTGGAATCGGTCTTGGACCGATGCTGTTGTTTGTTCATACTGTTAACTGGCTTTGGGTATTCCAGGTTATATGGTATGATTGGTGTGGGCTGGTATGAATCTTGCCCTTAGATTAACAAAATCCTTTCCTCGTATTGTCCATCTCCTCTGGGCACAGTTCTCTAACTGGGGTCTGGAGGAGGGGCATGGAGGGAGAAGCCAGTGCACACCCATACTAAAGGTTCTTTGTAGGTGCCCATGTCTCCTGCGGAGCCCGTCTGTACCCCATGGTCCTTACGGAGTCCCCAGCATCCTCTACGGACTAGGAGAAAAAGATTTACCGGTAGGTTTAAAATCTTATTTTTAAATATAGAATTTAATTTCTTAGTATATTTATTTTATTTATTAACAGTTTCTTATATAGCGCAGCATTTTCCATTGTGCTTTACGATTGGAACAACAGTAATAGAAGAAAACTGAGTAGTAACAGACAGACATAGAGGTAGGATGGCCCTGCTCGCAAGTTTACATTCTATAGATATAATTATTTTATTTAAACAAACCTACGTGTCCTCTTTGTATGCTCTGCAAGCCCAGAGTTTAATCTGTGACAGCGCAGAAGAAAAATGCAGATAAGGGAGTATCTTGTAGCTTTTTTGTCTAGATCAGTGTTTCCCAAACTTTCTTGAACCACGGTGCCCTAGAGTGTCAGCATTCTTTTCACGGCACCCCTAGGCAGAGCCGGCCTTAGCTATAGGCAGGCTAGGCATTTGCCTAGGGCATTCAAGCATGTCTAGGGGCATCCAAGCATGTCCCTGCAGCATCTCATGCTGAGAGGGACAGTCCGCAAACTAACTGTTACTTTCCAAATGTATTCAATTAGTACTTGTATACACTGCTGTTTACATTTGTCAAAAAAAATGCACACTGTGCCTTAAACTTCCTCTGACATGCTTGAATGCCCCTGACTTGTAAGACCTCAGACAGACAGCAGAAGCCCAGTAAATGCAATTCCTGGACCTGTGACATTTTTACTGACTATATAAGGTTATTACTGGATGGCTTCTTATGATAACACATGTGTATTTTGGAAGACTGCTTCACAGAAACCTGACATCACCTATACTGCTTGTGCACATGGGGAGGGGGACCCTGCCATCCTGTGTGTGTCCCTTATCCCTGTGCAAACCCCAGGTGTCTGCAGGGACATAACATGGGCAGTGTTCTCCCCACACTTTATTTCCTAGTCAGTCCATACCGTAAAATTCCCCTGCCACCCAACACTGTAACGTGGTCAGTAAATTGCGTTGTGCTATTTCTATATGAAACATCAGTGCAGCGTGACTTTTGGACACATCAGACTGGAGGGCAGAGCATTTAGCTCCCACAGTATAAAGTAAAGTGCATGCAGTTAACGGGAGTAACAGACACCAGCAAACACACTGAATAGTGAAGAGAATGGACAGTTTCTACATGTTTGATACTGATCTTTTTGTATAACCAGCAAGTGTGGCAGTATCTGTGGCAGTATATGTGTATTATGGGCATTACTAATGTGGGGCATATGTGTAAGGTGCATTACTGTGTGGCATTATGTGTATTATGGGCATCACTAATGTGGGGCATATGTGTAAGGTTCCTTTACTGTGTGGAATTATATGTATTATGGTCATTACTGTGTGGCATTGTGCAGAGTTGAACTGGCCCACAGGGTAACCCCCCGGTGGGCCCCACTACCTGAGCGTTGTAGGTACAGATGCAGAACTAGCGGCGGAGCTAGGGGGCACCAGACAAAATTTTGCCTAGGGCATCAAATTGGCTAGGGCCGGCTCTGCCCCTAGGATAAAAGCTTATTATTGATATAGTTGGAAAAAAATATTAAATTAAGTAAATTGTGCCTACCTGTCATCCTTAGGGTCAGTTATGTGGTGGTGTACAGTTGTGCTTCTGTTTGTCCACATATTTTATGATTGGCAGCCACTAGCACTGGTTTTGCCTATCACTCTGAACATAAATCATTTGATTTGGTCCTAGACCACCAATCAGAGGCACGCCTGCAAGAGCCTTGCGGCACACAGTTTGGGAACCACTGGTCTAGATGGTTATCTGTGCCTTGTGTGTTGAGTTTCTCTGGCCATGTGATATAAAGCCACGTGATTACGCTGCCTACTTTCCCATCTAGACCCTACCTTCAATAAATGTAATGTTCATTAGATTATTTATGCACTACTTGCATGGTGCTCATTAAATCATTTGACTTTAATGCATGTGTGCAGAACTACATGCCAGGCAGGCTTCTTGTGCAGCGGGCATATGTGCACTATGGATATTGACTAAAGCAACACTGAATGGTTTTGAAATGACTTTTACATATACAAAGTCCTTACTACACCTTCATCTTCATGTTCTTATGCACAGTGAACACCACAAAAAATAATCTTACCTGTGTAAATATCAGAACTAAACCCAGCTGCCTGTTTACCCTGATTGGTGATGCAAACTCCATATGAACAGTAAAGACAGAAAAAACTGTTTGGGAGTAGTGTATCTTTAAGTATAAAAGAAAATAAAACCCCCAAGATACTCCTGGCCTGATTCAGGGGTAGATGCATATCCTGTCGCTACTGCGATCACGTACGCAGAGGTGCTACTAAAATATGCTAATGCTGCAACTGGCAGGATTTGTTTAGAGGTGCCCCCCCGTGGTATTTCTAATCTGCCGCTTACGTACAAAGGGCCTGATTCAGAGATGGACGTCTGTGGATGCAGCTGCTGTACAGAAATATGCGAAAGCATCAGGAAGTGGTCTTCAGTAAATAGATAAATAGACGCCACCTGCATGCTTGTGTGATCTGCTGCTGCATCAGGAGACGCAGCATCTGATCACATTATTGATTTATGGAATCATATTTATGAATATTAATATTTAATATATCATATATGGTATTTAATATATGGATATATTTCAATTAATATGCATTTATCATATATATCTGCAAATATATTATGTCAGGCTTACAAACTAATTGGCTGATACATATATGCAGTCCTTATACATATGACTTATGAAGTTATTAAGTTAAGATTCCTTAAAGAGAGTTCAAGCTTGAATATTACCGCTCTTTTTATATGATTCTTTATTTACAGGCAGATCAAATCGTACAGAATAAGATATACACAGTAGTGATATATATACTAATTATAATTATATATGCTTCCTTCGTTACATAACATAAAACAACATGACATAAGTTTCACAAACAGTTTCAATTGCTAACATAAAATGTATACTTGCAAGTTAAAGATTGCCATCCCAAGAATCATTCCTTCTGCATGTTCTCCATGACTTCTCCTCCTGACTGACTTCCTTCCTTCTCCTTCTTCTTCTCCCTCTCCCTCTTCCTTCTAACTCCTAACTACAAGTCTGGTCCTTTTATCTCATATTTTACCAATTCAAACTATCATATTCTCATAGTTTCCAATGGAATAGGTAATTATAGGTTTGTCAGATTCCAAGGTGTAATAAAACAAACATTGAACTGGGCTGTCGTGTCCTGTTCACGGAGGCATGGTGTCATAAAAGTGTGGTGTCCACACTGCCTTAAGCAAGTATAGTATTGTAAAATCTGGAATGTCTTTTCATCCAAAGTTCTGTTGTATTGACAAGTTTTCCTGGGGTCGGTTACACAATGTTTTATCAATGGATGTGATCTCTTTTCATAGTAGTTAATTTATACTCCCTAGCTTTTAACCTTCACTGGACAATAGACAAACCAGTAGATTCTGATCTACTGTAAGCACACCTGTGAATTCCAATGACCAACAGAGCTCTGTCACATACCTATTATCATTTATGGCCTAATACCTTTTCTCTACAATGACTCTTGATCTTACTGTAACCTCTCTGGCCTTATTTATGACTAGAGCAGAATAAACCTGTTCCCTACACTATTTTTTACCATCTTGCTGTAAAACACAAATATACAGTATATCTATATAAACACATACACAAACCTAATCTCTTAAATCAGCTAAACATTACCTCATACATTCAAACTTATTTCATATCTATTCCTTACTATATATATCCAGTATACTGTCCACTATGGTAACATCGCCTATTTATAATGAATTATATTTTGATTCAGACAATATCCATTGCCCTAATATTATACTAAGTGCAGACAATTACCTATAAGGCAACAGTCGCCCCCTTGTGGCCATGAGAAATTCTTTTGATTGGCCACACATTAAACTAGCGTAATTGCTTCCAAATACATTTCAAAATATTCCTTCAAACATAACTTTCGTTGTAACCATAATATATACCATAAGTGTAATAATAATAACCATTATGATTTTAAAAATCTCTAAAAATTCTTAGCTTACCTAACCTTATTCTACTTTTTAACTAAAGCAGACAAAACTGAGGTTTTTATTCAGTATTCATGAGGAAAACTAATTTCTACAGACATTTGGAATACCATAGCCCAATTGTAGACCTTTTTTCTGTATCTGGATCAGTACGTTTGGACATTTTTGCTGTTCTTGTATGTAGCAATTTACTGGGATAAGACTGTCATCTGCGTGGTTTGCTTGCAATTGGAGATGCCTTGCGTTTGCATTATGGCCTTGCGTTTGCAACATTTGCACCATTACTAGAAGTAGAATTCTTCGTAGCAGCTGCTCCTTTGCTTGCCATTTCGCTGTTTGAGGCAGAGGGCTGTGTACGTCGAGTGCTGTGTCTTGAACATTCAGTACTTGTGACGACCCTCAGTAATAGTAATAGTCTTTATACAGTCTTTAGCAGTTCTGTTTCCTTTGCGTTTATCCAATGCCGCAGTTGTGACCAGTGTCCATATTGCTTTTGCACAAATAGGTTGTGATTTTGAATAGAACAGGCATATATGAAACAGTCTTTTTTTTTTTCTTTCTTTCTTTCTTTCCTTGCTTGTTAATAGTAGGTCTTAATTGTCTTCGGGCAATAGTACCACAAATGGCTGTGAGTAGTACACCTACTCTGTTCTGTATTTCCTCACTGAATAAATTACCATGCAGTCTTAAATCTCCTTATTCTACCTTGTACCTATTTATACATCTCAATCTTACATAAACTTATACCAGTTTAACCCATATAAAGGCGTTTTCTATCCTACCTATATTTTGACTAATAATTATTTAAAATGCTTTTGATGTGTATATAGTAACATCCTATCAATACAATAAATGAATATAATTTTGCTTCAAACAGATATTAAATATCATTTAGGAATGGCTTTAAATATATCTAATTCCATCCAATATTATTTTATATGCAGCCATGTGCATATACAGTGACCCTGTTATGCTACAAATAATTATCTTAGACTTGTGACAGTCTTTATTAAGAGAATTATTCATCCCACTTAATAATCTCGGCCCAATTTGTTATAACGCGGTATACCATCCTGTATTAGATATTTAATTACTTTTGAAGCTTTTACGAAGGAAGCATAGGTAGTATCTACTGTGTAATATTAAAAAAAACATAAAATATTTACAAGGTATATAATACAATTACATAATATATATATATATATCAGACAAATGTTTACATATATGTGATTAAGGTATATGAAGGGATGAGACAGTTCTGTATAATCACAGTGATGAGATGTGCTGTACACTGTTTTGGGAGTGTACATGTAGTTTGAAAGACAAGTAATGATTACTTGTGATGAAAAGGTTAATGAAAACATTCCCCTTTCTTGTGAAACTAGAAAACTCCTTGAGGATTTGTCCATATATCAGTCTTTAGGGATGCTATGTAGATTTTGCTGGATAGCAGCGATGAAAGGGTTAATGAAGACCTTTTCCCTTGTAAATTGGAGTCTTTTTGGAGTCTTGCACCATTCTGTATACAGGTTGCCAGGATTACTATGAATCAAACAAAAATACATACAATGACTATCACAGATATTTATACAGTGATTTAACATAGCTTGCTATGCATTCTGTCCTATCTGCTGCATGTTATCAGGTACAGAATTTACAAATGTGTCTTTTAACGATTGAATAACAAACAAACAATTGTTTCTGGCCTGTGCCAATCTTTCCTGTCACATTGTGTGTCAATGACAGCACAATTGTCGCTGCAGATATGATGCAGGTTTAATTTGGAAACTGTGGCTGTTTGAACATCAAAGCAAACAATGGCTTCATTGGATCTAACAAGTAAAGGAATGATACTACCGTATTCACTTGTGACCATACTCCCTTGTGATGCAGCCTGGTCCCAGACTGTCTTTAACCATAGCGTTTGCTGCTTGGTGTGGCTCCTTAGTTTGGAAGAATCTTGGAGCTTCTGAAAAAACCTACTTTTGTGGGGAGAGAAACTTGTTAAACTTTGCCAAATATGTATTGCAGGTCCCAGGGCTTTCTGTCTTTCCACACCTGTAATAAAATGGTTATGGCACCAGGGCATAAAAACATTTTCATCCTGGTGATCCTTTTTGTCATTGTTAATTGGTGTGTGGTTTGCAGAATGACACTCTGCATGTGGTCTCTCTGAGAGCATGCAAACATTTGCACCATCACTAGAAGTCTCTGAGTGCTCTGTGGGGGTTACATAAGTTTGGGAACTTTGTTTGTAAACATGCATTCCTGAATTAATTTCATGGATTTTCCCTTTAAACATGTTTCCAGGTGAATACATTTCAAGGTTTGCAACTCTGGTTGCCATGGGAGTTTTCACCATGGGGAACTTCCCCACCCCTGTGTGCACTGTACTGCTGCTATCAGTGTTTAAATCTGCTGACAATTCACCTTTGCCTAAGGGCATAACAAATTCTTCATTTACATTGGGAACTCTGAGAGTGTATTCAGCAGAATACTCATAATCTGAGTTACAATGATCTTCCCCCTTACTAGACACAGTATAGGGGACATCTCCTATTGCTGCTACCTCCTTTACATTAATGTGCTGTCTGATGATAGACACATCCGGCACATTGCTACTTTCTTCCTTTACCACAGAGGCTGTTCTGCTGGTGGTCTGTGTGACCATAGCAGACTCCATGCGCTGCACATTGATGCAGTCCTGCAACATGTAACTTTCCTTAATTTTAGGATCTTGACTGATTAAGTCATTTCTGACTCCTGTAGACTCTGTGTACAGAGTTTCACATACCTCAACACTATTCCTGTTTGGTGTTTCTATCTCAGCTTGCTTGCTGGATGTTATCTCTTCATCAGAGATCTTGACAATTTGATTACAAACTGTCAGGCTTTTCGCTTCTGCCCCAAACTTTTTCTGTTTATTTTTCTGTTTAAGGGACTTAAATAACGAATGCATTTTTGCATTAATGGTCAGGCACGCCTTACGAAGACGTGAACCTGATTCTTCTTTACATTTCTGTTTGGCTTCTAGAGCCGCAGTTCTGCGCATTTTTCTAAATGCTACAGAAAACTTTTGCATTTTTAACATTTCAATGCTAAATTTATATATTCTTTGTTTTTAGTACTGAAGGTATCCTCTCCTTAAGATTGACCGGTGTCTTAAGGTTAAACTCTAATACCTGGTACATTTATACATTTATTTGGAAATACTCTTTTCCACTGTGCACATTTTCTATTCTAGGCCTTTAAATTCTTTATTCTCATTTGTAACCTATTCCACTGTGATCTTGTATTTTGCCAGCAGGCTTATAGCCTTTGGTGCTGCTTCCTAATAGATATTATGTTAGTTAAAATAACGTATATTGCACTAACACATTTATCCTAGGTTATACAGAATACAAAATTGACATTACACAATGGTAATAAATTTTCATAGATACATCCCCACCGTGATTCTGCAGATTTGGTAGCCAGCTTATAGCATCTGCTACTCCTCATAAATATTATAGATCAGATAATCAGATTCAGTAATAACAAGTCCAATTCGTGGTCGCCAATATTGCTTTATGGAATCATATTTATGAATATTAATATTTAATATATCATATATGGTATTTAATATATGGATATATTTCAATTAATATGCATTTATCATATATATCTGCAAATATATTATGTCAGGCTTACAAACTAATTGGCTGATACATATATGCAGTCCTTATACATATGACTTATGAAGTTATTAAGTTAAGATTCCTTAAAGAGAGTTCAAGCTTGAATATTACCGCTCTTTTTATATGATTCTTTATTTACAGGCAGATCAAATCGTACAGAATAAGATATACACAGTAGTGATATATATACTAATTATAATTATATATGCTTCCTTCGTTACATAACATAAAACAACATGACATAAGTTTCACAAACAGTTTCAATTGCTAACATAAAATGTATACTTGCAAGTTAAAGATTGCCATCCCAAGAATCATTCCTTCTGCATGTTCTCCATGACTTCTCCTCCTGACTGACTTCCTTCCTTCTCCTTCTTCTTCTCCCTCTCCCTCTTCCTTCTAACTCCTAACTACAAGTCTGGTCCTTTTATCTCATATTTTACCAATTCAAACTATCATATTCTCATAGTTTCCAATGGAATAGGTAATTATAGGTTTGTCAGATTCCAAGGTGTAATAAAACAAACATTGAACTGGGCTGTCGTGTCCTGTTCACGGAGGCATGGTGTCATAAAAGTGTGGTGTCCACACTGCCTTAAGCAAGTATAGTATTGTAAAATCTGGAATGTCTTTTCATCCAAAGTTCTGTTGTATTGACAAGTTTTCCTGGGGTCGGTTACACAATGTTTTATCAATGGATGTGATCTCTTTTCATAGTAGTTAATTTATACTCCCTAGCTTTTAACCTTCACTGGACAATAGACAAACCAGTAGATTCTGATCTACTGTAAGCACACCTGTGAATTCCAATGACCAACAGAGCTCTGTCACATACCTATTATCATTTATGGCCTAATACCTTTTCTCTACAATGACTCTTGATCTTACTGTAACCTCTCTGGCCTTATTTATGACTAGAGCAGAATAAACCTGTTCCCTACACTATTTTTTACCATCTTGCTGTAAAACACAAATATACAGTATATCTATATAAACACATACACAAACCTAATCTCTTAAATCAGCTAAACATTACCTCATACATTCAAACTTATTTCATATCTATTCCTTACTATATATATCCAGTATACTGTCCACTATGGTAACATCGCCTATTTATAATGAATTATATTTTGATTCAGACAATATCCATTGCCCTAATATTATACTAAGTGCAGACAATTACCTATAAGGCAACAATGCATGAACATTGACCATCTGAGTAACCCTACAGTTATGCAGGAAGGCCGGACAGTTCATGATGCTGGCACAGGCCCTGCCCTCGCCACTCCCAGAAAATAATGATGATACGACCCCATTTTTGGGAATGCTGCCCAGCCCTGCCCACACCCCACCTGCAAATGTCTGCTGCCTGTCAGTCAGGCTGTGGCTCAGTTTGCACTGTGTGCGAGGACCATAACTCTCCGAGTCAGGCCAAAAAGACCCAACATAAGTCGCAGCATCGAACTTCTGTGCAGCTCTATGGCTACTCACAATGGCTCTTGGAGCAGTACAATGCCCAGAAAATGCTTGCGACACTCCTGCATTTGACTAGCTGCCTCTTTTCTTCTTTCCATACATGCACACGGACTGTCAGTCCGTTTGTGTCTTAATCTCACTGTGACAATCGCTAATCAGTCGCTGCACCACTCAGATCCGGAAACTTTGGTATTGTGTCCGCCTCTGAATCAGACCCACAGACATACTGTACATAGGGGGTAATTCTGAGTTGATCGCAGCAGGAAAATTTTTAGCAGTTGGGCAAAACCATGTGCACTGCAGGGGAGGCAGATATAACGTGCAGAGAGAGATAGATTTGGGTGAGGTGTGTTCAATCTGCAATCTAAATTGCAGTGTAAAAATAAAGCAGCCAGTATTTACCCTGCACAGAAACAAAATAACCCACCCAAATCTAACTCTCTCTGCAAATGTTATATCTGCCTCTCCTGCACTGCACATGGGCCCTCATTCCGAGTTGTTCGCTCGGTAAATGTCATCGCATCGCAGCGATTTTCCGCTTAGTGCGCATGCGCAATGTCCGCACTGCGACTGCGCCAAGTAAATTTGCTATGAAGATAGGATTTTTACTCACGGCTTTTTCTTCGCTCCGGCGATCGTAGTGTGATTGACAGGAAATGGGTGTTACTGGGCGGAAACACGGCGTTTTATGGGCGTGTGGATAAAAACGCTACCGTTTCCGGAAAAAACGCGGGAGTGGCTGGAGAAACGGAGGAGTGTCTGGGCGAACGCTGGGTGTGTTTGTGACGTCAAACCAGGAACGACAAGCACTGAACTGATCGCAGATGCCGAGTAAGTCTGAAGCTACTCTGAAACTGCTACGTGGTGTGTAATCGCAATATTGCGAATACATCGTTCGCAATTTTAAGAAGCTAAGATTCACTCCCAGTAGGCGGCGGCTTAGCGTGTGCAATACTGCTAAAATCGCCTTGCGAGCGAACAACTCGGAATGAGGGCCATGGTTTTTGCCCAACTGCTAAAAATTTTCCTGCTGCGATCAACTTGGAATTACCCCCATAGTTGTGCCTCTTTGAAAGGCATAAAAAGATACATAAATAATATGGAATGAAAATGTCTAGTATACTTTGTTCACTACTGAACCTGGAGAGGCGGAGGAGCTACTACGTATTCCCTCTGCTTGAATGTTTTCGTATCTGTATGGTGGTTTTGCTGCGATGGGGTACCTATGAAGATATTGAGCCTCCCTAGGCAGACTGTCTTGAGCCAGTATTGTGGTATGGAAGCTACCTGTTTGTGTAGGAATAGATGCCGGCTCCTTTTGAATCCTTCAGGGTCTGTGTTCTGCATGCACAGTACATCAGCGTGACGTACAGTATATGACCTCATGGGTCACTCAGCCGGCCAATGGTGTTGCACGCTATCTGGACGCATGCACATTGCAACATAGATGCATGTGCAGAATAAAAAAAATCGCTGCACTGCAACCACCATTGGCAGTGCATGCAACTCAGGTCCTATGAGTGCGTCTAGTAAGTGGGAATATCCTGGATTCTTATGGCCACTGATGCATTTCTTCTTTTTGACAACATGCCGTACATTTTGAAAGTGGGGTTTTTATATTGTTCATCACACTCCAACCCAATAATCTTATTAGCACTTTGCACTACTTCAGTTTGAGTTACATAACATCTGCCCTTTTACTAAGCACAAAGGGCCTAATTCAGACCTGATCGCTCGCTAATGTTTTTTGCACAGCTGCGATCAGGGCTGAACTACGTATGCACCGCAATGCGCAGGCGCGTCACACGGGTACAAAGCGGATCGCCGCTCAGCAATGGGTTTGTGCAAAGAATCCATTCGTGCGGGCGTTCGCAAAGAGATTGACAGAAAGAGGGCACTTGTGGGTGGCAACTGACCGTTTTCAGGGAGTGGTTGGAAAAACGCAGGCGTTCCAAAGCGTTTGCAGGGCGGGTGTCTGACATCAATTCCGGGCCCAGACAGGCTGAAGTGATCGCAGCGGCTGAGTAAGTCCTGGGCAACTCAGAAACTGCACAAACTATTTTTGTACCGCTCAGCTGCACATGCGATCGCACACTTACACAGCTAAAATACACTCCCCGGTGGGCGGCGACTATGCGAACACAGGACTTCAAAAAAACACTTGCGAGCGATCAGGTCTGAATTAGGCCCAGAGAGTATACCATTAGCGTAATAACGTTTCGGCTAAACAGATAAAATACATATAACAAATAACATGCCGAATTACCCAGATTCCCCAACAGATTTCCAATTATTAATGTCCGCAGATCGCCGGGTTTTATCATTGATCAATGGATCGAATCAGTATTGGGGAATTGCGGGGCTGAAGTATGGCACACAACTTTGAGTGAATGCCCTTTTAATAAGTTGGGTATGGTTTACCGGCGGGATCCCGGCCACCAGAATGCCGGCAGGGCGGTGAGCGTAACGGAAGCTCCTTGCGGGCTCGCTGCTCTAGCCGTACTGCGGGCTCGGTGGCTTGCTGCACTCGCCACAGGTTCTATTCCCGCTCTATGGGTGTCGTGGACACCCATGAATGGGAATAGCCCTAGGCCTCCTGCCGGCATTATGGCTGCTGGGATCCCATTTACCATGCCATTTCTGCTGCGGGGTACACTGGGCTCCACAAGGAATGGACAATGGGGTGTAGAGTAGGATCTTGATCCAAGGCACCAACAGGCTCAAAGCTTTGACTGTTCCCAGAATGCATAGCGCCGCCTCCTATATCACCCCGCCTCCCTGCACAGGATCTCAGTTTTGTAGTTGGTGCTGCAGTAAACAGGCACTTAACAGAGGGGCTGCTCCAGGCAGCCCTAAGAAGAGCTTTTTTTTCTGAGGAAAAAAGTGAAGACTTCAAGGGCAGCAGCAGTGTTACATGTCAGTGGACATTCACGGCTGCAGCTCCGGCTCTCCCCAGTGGCGCTGTACACTCCCGAGCCCTGGTTGCCGGGTAACTACAGCAGGAGGCTCCGGTATTCTTCTTGTCAGGCACACACGACGGGGGCTCTCCGGGATCGCGTGGCCGCGCTTCGGGAGGTGGTAAGTGGGTCCCGCTTGCGGGACCCGGTCTTCATCGCGATCCGGCGCGGTCAGTGGGAGGCGGGTCGCGCGCGCTGGCGGTGGACACTGTGGCAGTACAGGCGATCCCACTAGATCACCAAGGCATGGGACAGGTCAGGTTTTCTCTATAAACCGTTTTTTTAGAGCCCACAGTACCCGGTGGTTTTGCCAGCAGGGGGATAGAGCTTGGACCTGAAGCCCCTCCCCCAGCCCCAGGGCGCCATTTTCTGCAAATGTTCCCGCCCTGGAGCTGCATATCTGTCTCTCCCTCACTCCCTGGCAGTGTCTGCGGCACCATTATCCCTCAGCTCACTGTTCCTGGGAATGCTTCGGCAAATCCTCCTATGTAAAGCCGCCTGGTTGTCAGTGCTGTGACTTTACAAGACACTTAAGTATTCTACCTGCCTTTTTTAGTCAGTGTTAGTTAAGAAAGAGTGCACTTACTCAGGGTTTCCTAGTACAATTACCCTGTGATATACATCCAGTTCTTACTGTGTACTGTTATATCTATTGTTATATAGCTGTGTAAGCTAGTCTGGTGCAGTATTATTGTTAGTAATAACCTCTGCATTGTACAGACTGTGACTATTTGTGTGTGTATTTGATAGCTGAGTGGTGTCCATTTCGTGTCTTTCACTCAACCTGCTATCCCTATATTCTATAACTTGAGGGGGCTTGGTGCGTCAGGTTTTATCTAATATAGGATTTTCACAAAGATATACTGTATTATGTATTTTTCTCTGTGATTTAGTCACCATATCTCTCCTTTATCTCTGCTGGTGCTGACTACACAGCGCAGGGGTATGGGCTAGAGGTATTGTGCTGCTGACAAATTGTGCTGTGTTACCTGATACTGCAAGTTTTATCATGTCTGCTTCTGAGGGTAACGGTTCTGGGGCTGAACACACTGCCGGTGTTGCTGAAGCCACAGATACCTATGAGGAGAATATAGCAGCTTTGGGCTCTGGTTCTGGGGGCTCCTTGCCCCCCAGTGGGACGGTGGCAACGGGGGCAAATAATGACCCGCCGTGGGCCGCTTTTTCCACGCTTCTGCATACGCTAGTTCATAAACTAACACCCCCTATGGGACCCCCAATGCCAGTGCAACCATTTGTGGTCCCTGCAGCTAACCCGCCGTGGGCGGACGATTTATCTGCTCAAATAAAGAAGTTGAACCAGTCACTGACTACTAAAAAGTCTGACCGTCGCTCGCCTACGTCCAAGGGGTCCTCTAAGCGAGCGCTTGTCTCCTCACAATCCACTGCTGTCACTGACACCTCGTTGGATGAAGACGGCACTTACACTGACCCCACAGGTTCTGACGCTGATGGGGAGGGTGGTTCACATGTGGATGTTCCTGATCTTTTGGAGGCTATTAAATTAATTTTACAGATTACGGATGATCCCGAGCCATCCGTTCCTCCTAAGAAACCAGATAGGGTCAAGCGTCAGAAGGTGATTAAACAAGTTTTACCTCACTCTGATCACCTAATTGATATACATCAGGAGCCCTGGGAAAACATGGGTACGAAGTTTGTGCCTCAAAAGAAGATGCTGGCTCGCTATCCCCTCACGCCGGAGCTGTCTAAGAATTGGGAAACGCCTCCTCCAGTGGACTCACATGTGGCTAGGATGGTGGTTTCCTCAGCTCTACCGGTCACCACCGTCACGTCTCTAAAAGAGCCTAAACGGATAAACGTGTGGAGGGTTGTCTGAAAGCAATTTACACCCTCATGGGTGCTGCACAAAGGTCCACTATTGCAGCTACTTGGGCTGCAGATGCCATTGAAGCATGGGCCTTGGAGTTAGATGCTGAAATCTCCTCTGACCATGCTAGACAATGCTTGTCTTATATTGTCACAGCTTCTCGTTATATTAAAGAGGCGGCTTCTGATGCCGGTATCCTGACAGCCAAGGCCTCTACTACGTCAGTCCTGGCTCGCCGGATATTGTGGCTGAGATCTTGGTCTGTGGATCTGGACTCTAGAAAAACCCTGGAGGTACTCCCTTTTAAGGGAGATATTCTGTTTGGGGAGGATTTAAATAAGATTGTGGCTGACTTCGCTACTGCCAAAACTGCCTGTCTGCCAAGTACTGCTCCTTCTGTGTCGAAGGCTAAAGGTACTTCCTTTCGCTCCTTTCGTCCTTCAGGTAAAGCAAAAGGTCAGGCGTACAACAAGCAGGCCCGCACTTCCAAACCTGGTAAGCCTAAGCCCAAAAGAGCCTGGGCGGCCCCTCAGCCAGCTTCCATGACAGATAAGCCTGCCGCATGACGGGGCGGGCCTCCCTCTGGGGGATCCCAGGGTGGGGGGCCAACTTCTAGGGTATACCCAGGAATGGTTGAAGACCACTACAGATGCCTGGGTACAGGAAGCCGTCACTCGAGGTTACGCCATAGCCTTCAAAAACCGACCCCCCTCATCGACTTTGCCAGACAGATGTCCCGTTGGAAAAGACAAAGGCAAAGTGCCTCTTGCGCAGAGGGGCCGGGGGTACTATTCTCCGCTGTTTTTAGTCCCGAAACCGAGTGGGTCCTCCCGGCCCATTCTCAACCTCAAGGCATTGAACAGGTTTGTGAAGGTTTCCAAGTTCCGGATGGAAAAACTTCGCTGTATAGTTCTGGCCTTGGAACCTGGGGACTTCATGGTCTCCCTGGATATACAGGATACTTACCTGCATATTCCTATAGCAGTGTCTCATCAGCAATACCTGAGATTTGCGATTGGCAACTGCCATTACCAGTTTCGGGCGTTACCTTTTGGTTTAACAACGGCTCCACGAGTCTTTACAAAAGTCATGGCGGTGATGACGGTGGTACTCCGCCGTCAAGGGGTCAGGATAGTGCCGTATTTGGACGACTTGTTAATCCTGGCAAATTCCCCAGAACTTCTCCTGTGTCATCTAGATGTGACGGTCCGGTTTCTGCAAGCCCACGGGTGGCTCATCAACTGGAAGAAGTCATCCCTGATCCCTGCTCAGAGCATGGTGCATCTGGGAGCACTCAAGAGAAAGTCCTGAAACTTCAGGACAGGATTCGTTGCTTCCTATCTCGTCCGCAAGTGTCGATACATTCGGCGATGCAGGTGCTGGGCATCATGGTGTCAGCATTCGACATGGTGGAGTACGCTCAGTTTCACTCTCGCCCTCTCCAGAGGCTGATTCTAGCCAAATGGGACGGCCTGCCTCACCGGATCAGGTCTCAAATGATCTCATTGACTACGGAGGTCCATCTGTTGCTGCTCTGGTGGCTCCGGGACCAACAACTGTGCAGGGGCCGTCCGTTCTGGATATCCGACTGGGTCCTGTTGACGACAGATGCCAGTCTAAGAGGTTGGGGCGCGGTGCTGGAGCAACACTCCCTTCAGGGGCGGTGGACCAAGGAGGAGTCCCTCCTCTCGATCAATATTCTGGAGTTGCGGGCGGTCTTCAATGCCTTGAACCTAGCCCAGCATTTAAATCAGAACCGTCCTGTTCAAGTACAGTCGGACAACGCCACCACAGTGGCTTACATAAATCATCAAGGTGGCACTCGAAGCCGCCTAGCAATGAAGAAAGTCTCACGGATTCTACAGTGGGCAGAATGCCATCTACCGGCCATATCGGCAATATTCATTCCGGGAGTCCTGAATTGGGAAGCGGACTTTCTCAGTCGTCAGGACGTGCATGCCGGCGAGTGGGGCCTCCATCCAGAAGTGTTTCAACTCCTAGTGGAAAGGTGGGGCCTTCCAGACGTAGATCTGATGGCGTCTCGACACAATCACAAGGTTTTGGTCTTCGGAGCAAGGACAAGGGATCCTCAAGCAGCATTTGTGGATGCGCTGGTGGTACCGTGGAGGTTTTGGCTGCCGTACGTGTTCCCTCCGGTGTCACTCCTGCCCAGGGTAATTCGGAAGTTCAAGCAAGAAAAAGGAATTCTGCTTCTCATAGCTCCAGCGTGGCCCAGACGGCACTGGTTCTCAGACCTGCAAGGCCTATCGTCAGAGCGTCCAATTCTACTTCCACAACACCCAGACCTCCTCGTTCAGGGCCCCTGTGTCTACCAGGACCTAGCCCGGCTGTCTTTGACGGCGTGGCTCTTGAAGCTTCCGTCTTAAGGGCTAAAAGGTTTTCTGAGGCGGTCATTCAAACTATGTTGCGGGCCCGGAAACCGGCTTCGGCTCGGATTTACTATAGGGTCTGGCATTCTTACTTTGTTTGGTGCCCATCTAACGATTATGACGGTTCCAAGTTTAGTATAGCCAAGTTCTTGGCTTTTCTTCAGCAGGGCCTGGACTTAGGCCTGCGTCTGGCCTCCCTCAAGGTTCAAATATCTGCCTTGTCGGTGTGGTTTCAGAGAAAAATTGCGACCTTACCTGATGTGCATACCTTTACTCAGGGCGTTTTGCGTATCCAACCTCCCCATGTCCCGCCTGTGGCTCCTTGGGACTTGTCGGTGGTTTTGGAGGCGTTACAAGAGTCTCCGTTTAAACCTCTTGGTTCAGCTGACCTTAAGTGGCATTCCCTTAAGGTGGTGTTTCTGCTGGCTATTGCTTCAGCTAGAATAGTGTCGGATTTGGGTGCCTTGTCCTGTAGTTCCCCATATCTGATATTTCACCGTGACCGGGCGGTTCTTAGGACTCGTCCCGGCTATCTACCTAAGTTGGTTTCTTCGTTGCACCGTAATCAGGAGATTGTAGTTCCGGCACTTGTTTCTCCTGATCTGTCTCCCAAAGAGCGGTCTTTGGATGTGGTACGAGTTCTCCGTATCTATGTGAAGAGAACTGCTCCTATTAGGAAATCTGATTCTCTTTTTGTTGTGTTTGAGTTTCACAAACGGGGCTGGCCTGCTCACAAGCAAACTCTGGCCAAATGGGTTAGAATGGTGATTGCACATGCTTATGTGAAGGCTGGTCTCTATGCTCCTGATCACATTAAGGCCCATTCTACTCGGTCTGTTGGACCTTCTTGGGCGGCCCAACATGGTGCGACCCTTGAACAATTGTGCAAGGCGGCTACGTGGTCCTCTGTGAACACGTTCATAAGGTTCTATGCCTTCGATACTGCCGCTTCCCAGGATGCTGCCTTTGGACGCCGGGTTCTTGTGCTCGCTACAGTGCGTCCCCTCCCATAAGGAACTGCTTTAGGACATCCCCATTGTCTATTCCATGTGGAGCCCAGTGTACCCCGCAGCAGAAAACGGGTAGTATGGTAAGAACTTACCTTTGTTAAAACTATTTCTGCGAGGTACACTGGGCTCCACAAGGCGCCCACCCTGACGCACTTAGCTTCTTTGGGTTGGTATGGCATTAGCCGCTGACACGTCTCCTATCGTGAGAATGCGGTGTTGTGGCTACTAACCGTTGTCGTCTCTTTTCCTGCTACTGCATTGGACTGGTTAACTAAAAACTGAGATCCTGTGCAGGGAGGCGGGGTGATATAGGAGGCGGCGCTATGCATTCTGGGAACAGTCAAAGCTTTGAGCCTGTTGGTGCCTCGGATCAAGATCCTACTCTACACCCCATTGTCCATTCCTTGTGGAGCCCAGTGTACCTCGCAGAAAGAGTTTTAACAAAGGTAAGTTCCATTTTTAAAAGCACTTTCAAAATACTATAGTTCTATAATACTATTATCTCTGTATGTATATGCTCTTGCCATCTGTATGTCCCGTATTCTTGACAGAATTATAGTTGGTGCAGGGGTTTGCAGAGGTGAGGGGGTCGCCACAACTCTGAGTCACTGGCTCCCACCTGAGGACCTATTTTTCAAAAGAGCAGAGTTTGCTGGACTGTACAATCTTAGAAGAGGCCTTAGCCTTACTCTTTTGAGAGCAGAGAAGGGAACCCCAATACTAGAATAGCATCGCCTGGACTGGACCCTACCTTTATTTGGCTATGGAAATTAGGATTGAACTGTTACGCCCCTGAACATGCTGTTAACTACATTGGTTCAATTACAGATGTGATCACTGGACTAGTGCCTGCAGCTGTTTCATTCTGTTTGTAAAGCTGGCCACACACCTAAAGATTATCTTTTCAACCAGCCAACTAGTTGGCAGGTTGGGGTGAAAATCTGGAAACTTATGTGAGCAAACAATAGTCGGCTTATTGGCATGGTGGTCACAACAGGCGTATGTGAAAGTGACTGTTATGCTGGGTACACACTGGACGATATATTGGCCATTAAATTGAACGAGCAATATATCGATGGTCTGTTGGCCAGCGTGTACCAGCAGTATGTCTGTGAACACCGCTGTTCACAGACATACGGCGTCGGCCCTGCAACACAGGCGATGGGCGATATATCGGCACATCATGCTCCGCCCGTACACTTCCTGCACGAGCCGGCGCTGAATGATAATGCAACTGGGCGGGCACATGTAAACATGTATGCACAACACACTGCCCGATCCAGCTATAAAAATATCAGCAGATCCATTGATATCTACCAGTATGTAGCCACCTTTAGGGTGGGTACACACCTGAACAATGTCAGCGCGATATGTCATTTCTAGCCATATTGGCCGGCTCGCACAGTGTGTACCCAGTAATTTGTGCGCTCCTGCGGTCGCATGCAATACCTTCCGGACGGTTGTGCTGCAAGGCCAGTTGAGTAAGTTGAGTTGAGTAATAATTGGGAAACTCCACCGCCGGTGGACTCTCATGTTGCCCGTCTTGTGCTGTCATCTACTTTGTGCTGTCATCTACTTTGCCAGCATTCGACATGGTGGAGTACGCTCAGTTTCACTCTCGCCCTCTCCAGAGGCTGATTCTAGCCAAATGGGACGGCCTGCCTCACCGGATCAGGTCTCAAATTATCTCATTGACTACGGAGGTCCGTCTGTTGCTGCTCTGGTGGCTCCGGGATCAACAACTGTGCAGGGGCCGTCCGTTCTGGATATCCGACTGGGTCCTGTTGACGACAGATGCCAATCTAAGAGGTTGGGGCGCGGTGCTGGAGCAACACTCCCTTCAGGGGCGGTGGACCAAGGAGGAGTCCCTCCTCTCGATCAATATTCTGGAGTTGCGGGCGGTCTTCAATGCCTTGAACCTAGCCCAGCATTTAAACCAGAACCGTCCTGTTCAAGTACAGTCGGACAACGCCACCACAGTGGCTTACATAAATCATCAAGGTGGCACTCGAAGCCGCCTAGCAATGAAGAAAGTCTCACGGATTCTACAGTGGGCAGAATGCCATCTACCGGCCATATCGGCAATATTCATTCCGGGAGTCCTGAATTGGGAAGCGGACTTTCTCAGTCGTCAGGACGTGCATGCCGGCGAGTGGGGCCTCCATCCAGAAGTGTTTCAACTCCTAGTGGAAAGGTGGGGCCTTCCAGACGTAGATCTGATGGCGTCTCAACACAATCACAAGGTTTTGGTCTTCGGAGCAAGGACAAGGGATCCTCAAGCAGCATTCGTGGATGCGCTGGTGGTACCGTGGAGGTTTTGGCTGCCGTACGTGTTCCCTCCGGTGTCACTCCTGCCCAGGGTAATTCGGAAGTTCAAGCAAGAAAAAGGAATTCTGCTTCTCATAGCTCCAGCGTGGCCCAGACGGCAGTTCTCAGACCTGCAAGGCCTATCGTCAGAGCGTCCAATTCTACTTCCACAACACCCAGACCTCCTCGTTCATGGCCCCTGTGTCTACCAGGACCTAGCCCGGCTGTCTTTGACGGCGTGGCTCTTGAAGCTTCCGTCTTAAGGGCTAAAGGGTTTTCTGAGGCGGTCATTCAAACTATGTTGCGGGCCCGGAAACCGGCTTCGGCTCAGATTTGCTATAGGGTCTGGCATTCTTACTTTGTTTGGTGCCCATCTAACGATTATGACGGTTCCAAGTTTAGTATAGCCAAGTTCTTGGCTTTTCTTCAGCAGGGCCTGGACTTAGGCCTGCGTCTGGCCTCCCTCAAGGTTCAAATATCTGCCTTGTCGGTGTGGTTTCAGAGAAAAATTGCGACCTTACCTGATGTGCATACCTTTACTCAGGGCGTTTTGCGTATCCAACCTCCCTATGTCCCGCCTGTGGCTCCTTGGGACTTGTCGGTGGTTTTGGAGGCATTACAAGAGTCTCCGTTTAAACCTCTTGGTTCAGCTGACCTTAAGTGGCATTCCCTTAAGGTGGTGTTTCTGCTGGCTATTGCTTCAGCTAGAAGACTCTACACCCCATTGTCCATTCCTTGTGGAGCCCAGTGTACCTCGCAGAAAGAGTTTTAACAAAGGTAAGTTCCATTTTTAAAAGCACTTTCAAAATACTATAGTTTTATAATACTATTATCTCTGTATGTATATGCTCTTGCCATCTGTATGTCCCGTATTCTTGACAGAATTATAGTTGGTGCAGGGGTTTGCAGAGGTGAGGGGGTCGCCACAACTCTGAGTCACTGGCTCCCACCTGAGGACCTATTTTTCAAAAGAGCAGAGTTTGCTGGACTGTACATTCTTAGAAGAGGCCTTAGCCTTACTCTTTTGAGAGCAGAGAAGGGAACCCCAATACTAGAATAGCATCGCCTGGACTGGACCCTACCTTTATTTGGCTATGGAAATTAGGATTGAACTGTTACGCCCCTGAACATGCTGTTAACTACATTGGTTCAATTACAGATGTGATCACTGGACTAGTGCCTGCAGCTGTTTCATTCTGTTTGTAAAGCTGGCCACACACCTAAAGATTATCTTTTCAACCAGCCAACTAGTTGGCAGGTTGGGGTGAAAATCTGGAAACTTATGTGAGCAAACAATAGTCGGCTTATTGGCATGGTGGTCACAACAGGCGTATGTGAAAGTGACTGTTATGCTGGGTACACACTGGACGATATATTGGCCATTAAATTGAACGGGCGATATATCGATGGTCTGTTGGCCAGCGTGTACCAGCAGTATGTCTGTGAACACCGCTGTTCACAGACATACGGCGTCGGCCCTGCAACACAGGCGATGGGCGATATATCGGCACATCATGCTCCGCCCGTACACTTCCTGCACGAGCCGGCGCTGAATGATAATGCAACTGGGCGGGCACATGTAAACATGTATGCACAACACACTGCCCGATCCAGCTATAAAAATATCAGCAGATCCATTGATATCTACCAGTATGTAGCCACCTTTAGGGTGGGTACACACCTGAACAATGTCAGCGCGATATGTCATTTCTAGCCATATTGGCCGGCTCGCACAGTGTGTACCCAGTAATTTGTGCGCTCCTGCGGTCGCATGCAATACCTTCCGGACGGTTGTGCTGCAAGGCCAGTTGAGTAAGTTGAGTTGAGTAATAATTGGGAAACTCCACCGCCGGTGGACTCTCATGTTGCCCGTCTTGTGCTGTCATCTACTTTGTGCTGTCATCTACTTTGCCAGCATTCGACATGGTGGAGTACGCTCAGTTTCACTCTCGCCCTCTCCAGAGGCTGATTCTAGCCAAATGGGACGGCCTGCCTCACCGGATCAGGTCTCAAATTATCTCATTGACTACGGAGGTCCGTCTGTTGCTGCTCTGGTGGCTCCGGGATCAACAACTGTGCAGGGGCCGTCCGTTCTGGATATCCGACTGGGTCCTGTTGACGACAGATGCCAATCTAAGAGGTTGGGGCGCGGTGCTGGAGCAACACTCCCTTCAGGGGCGGTGGACCAAGGAGGAGTCCCTCCTCTCGATCAATATTCTGGAGTTGCGGGCGGTCTTCAATGCCTTGAACCTAGCCCAGCATTTAAACCAGAACCGTCCTGTTCAAGTACAGTCGGACAACGCCACCACAGTGGCTTACATAAATCATCAAGGTGGCACTCGAAGCCGCCTAGCAATGAAGAAAGTCTCACGGATTCTACAGTGGGCAGAATGCCATCTACCGGCCATATCGGCAATATTCATTCCGGGAGTCCTGAATTGGGAAGCGGACTTTCTCAGTCGTCAGGACGTGCATGCCGGCGAGTGGGGCCTCCATCCAGAAGTGTTTCAACTCCTAGTGGAAAGGTGGGGCCTTCCAGACGTAGATCTGATGGCGTCTCAACACAATCACAAGGTTTTGGTCTTCGGAGCAAGGACAAGGGATCCTCAAGCAGCATTCGTGGATGCGCTGGTGGTACTGTGGAGGTTTTGGCTGCCGTACGTGTTCCCTCCGGTGTCACTCCTGCCCAGGGTAATTCGGAAGTTCAAGCAAGAAAAAGGAATTCTGCTTCTCATAGCTCCAGCGTGGCCCAGACGGCAGTTCTCAGACCTGCAAGGCCTATCGTCAGAGCGTCCAATTCTACTTCCACAACACCCAGACCTCCTCGTTCATGGCCCCTGTGTCTACCAGGACCTAGCCCGGCTGTCTTTGACGGCGTGGCTCTTGAAGCTTCCGTCTTAAGGGCTAAAGGGTTTTCTGAGGCGGTCATTCAAACTATGTTGCGGGCCCGGAAACCGGCTTCGGCTCAGATTTGCTATAGGGTCTGGCATTCTTACTTTGTTTGGTGCCCATCTAACGATTATGACGGTTCCAAGTTTAGTATAGCCAAGTTCTTGGCTTTTCTTCAGCAGGGCCTGGACTTAGGCCTGCGTCTGGCCTCCCTCAAGGTTCAAATATCTGCCTTGTCGGTGTGGTTTGTCCCGCCTGTGGCTCCTTGGGACTTGTCGGTGGTTTTGGAGGCGTTACAAGAGTCTCCGTTTAAACCTCTTGGTTCAGCTGACCTTAAGTGGCATTCCCTTAAGGTGGTGTTTCTGCTGGCTATTGCTTCAGCTAGAAGACTCTACACCCCATTGTCCATTCCTTGTGGAGCCCAGTGTACCTCGCAGAAAGAGTTTTAACAAAGGTAAGTTCCATTTTTAAAAGCACTTTCAAAATACTATAGTTTTATAATACTATTATCTCTGTATGTATATGCTCTTGCCATCTGTATGTCCCGTATTCTTGACAGAATTATAGTTGGTGCAGGGGTTTGCAGAGGTGAGGGGGTCGCCACAACTCTGAGTCACTGGCTCCCACCTGAGGACCTATTTTTCAAAAGAGCAGAGTTTGCTGGACTGTACATTCTTAGAAGAGGCCTTAGCCTTACTCTTTTGAGAGCAGAGAAGGGAACCCCAATACTAGAATAGCATCGCCTGGACTGGACCCTACCTTTATTTGGCTATGGAAATTAGGATTGAACTGTTACGCCGATTGAACATGCTGTTAACTACATTGGTTCAATTACAGATGGGATCACTGGACTAGTGCCTGCATCTGTTTCATTCTGTATGTAAAGCTGGCCACACACCCAAAGATTATCTTTTCAACCAGCCAACTAGTTGGCAGGTTGGGGTGAAAATCTGGAAACTTATGTGAGCAAACAATAGTCGGCTTATTGGCATGGTGGTCACAACAGGCGTATGTGAAAGTGACTGTTATGCTGGGTACACACTGGACGATATATTGGCCATTAAATTGAATGGGCGATATATCGATGGTCTGTTGGCCAGCGTGTACCAGCAGTATGTCTGTGAACACCGCTGTTCACAGACATACGGCGTCGGCCCTGCAACACAGGCGATGGGCGATATATCGGCACATCATGCTCCGCCCGTACACTTCCTGCACGAGCCGGCGCTGAATGATAATGCAACTGGGCGGGCACATGTAAACATGTATGCACAACACACTGCCCGATCCAGCTATAAAAATATCAGCAGATCCATTGATATCTACCAGTATGTAGCCACCTTTAGGGTGGGTACACACCTGAACAATGTCAGCGCGATATGTCATTTCTAGCCATATTGGCCGGCTCGCACAGTGTGTACCCAGTAATTTGTGCGCTCCTGCGGTCGCATGCAATACCTTCCGGACGGTTGTGCTGCAAGGCCAGTTGAGTAAGTTGAGTTGAGTAATAATTGGGAAACTCCACCGCCGGTGGACTCTCATGTTGCCCGTCTTGTGCTGTCATCTACTTTGCCTGTCACCACTGTCACCTCACTGAAGGAACTGACGGATAAGCATGTGGAGGGATGCCTGAAGTCTATTTACTCTCTTACTGGTGCGGTACATAGACCCACTATGGCAGCCTCCTGGGCTGTACAGAACAAGGCAGAAAAAAGTATTTCCCGTTATGGGCACACACGGACTTATATCTTTACTAATAGTCAAATACCCTTACGATAAATGACCAATAATTTTCTTAAAGTCAAATATCATTATGATAGATGACCACAAATTTTAATGTATAACTTTTATTGAGATCATTAAAACAGAAGCGAAATATGGTGCATGTGAAAATAAACGTGAAATACTAAATAAAGTGAATTAAAAAGCTTAGCCACTGTAATTGTATATTTCTTCACTGTCTCCAGTATCTTTGAACAATGTTTCTATATTTTGTTGCAATGCTAGTTGCCAGGTGTCTAGTAATGATACATTTGTATCCAGGAGTATATAACTCCTGAATGTAATTTTATTATACCACCACTATTAAGGTTTACTTTTGTGTCTGCAGTGTGCACATCACTGACTTATAATACACTTTTATTACGAGCACTTTGGTGGTGGATTCTTATTATTTACCCAAGTGTCTACTAATATTCATTGTACATTCGTAGATAGAATTATTTGAAATAGATTACTGCTTCCGGGAACCGTGTCCCTGTGCTGCTGTCCTTAAATAGATGACTATATGATGAATTGTATATGTTAGAGCCTCTCTTTACCTTAGGCTCCCCTTGTTCCTATCTGGCACGGGGATAATTCACAGGTACTTAGGGCTTATTCACCTTCCCTCTATATACTGTGTGTGTATATCATTGGTGTCGTGAGTGCTGTATTCTACATGGCAATCCACTATATTTATAATTTATGTCACCACCAATTACACACATATAATATATTACAAGGTTTTTGGGGCACATTCATCATCCTGCTTTTATTTACTTATTAGTGGGTCAGTTATATATTCAATATAATGTTTCACACATATATTTTTTATACAATGTGTGTGGTGACACAGTGTGTTTCAATTGTGATATTGCCTAAATGAAGTTCACATAACACAGTTTGAGCCTTTATCTGTCCCCTCAATACAGTGCTGTTTGTATATTTTATAATCATTTATCGGGGCCCCTTGTATGATTTAACGCGGCTCTCGTAGGTAAGACAGCCCCCTGTATGATTCAACACACTGTAACCCTGTAGCCCTGGAGCGGCATTAATCTCCGCTCCCTCACGCCGCGTGTATCAGCGGGAAGCCGTTGACCGCGGCTCTCATATGTGAGACAACCCGCATGACTTGGTACGCTGAATAGCGGGCGTCTACAGCGGTGTATGTTAGCAATAGCACCCACAGCGGCTGCAACTTCTATTAGGAATATAGACACGGAAAACACTATTACTGGACTGGCATTACAATTTAAACAGTGGCTAAGCTAATCTCCTAACGATCGTTTCGCATTTGCTTAAACATATCCAGTCTACAAAGCCTCCTGGGCTGTGAAAGGAATTGAAGCATGGGTTCAGGGAATTGAGGATGAGCTGCCTCATGATTTTTCTGACACTGCCAGACAATATCTGTCTTATATTACCACAGCCTCCCACTATATTCAGGAGGCGGCCTCTGATGCAGGTGTAATGGCGGGCAAGGCATCTACTACGTCTATCCTGGCTCGTCGAATTATGTGGTTGAGGTCCTGGAAGGTAGACCTGGACTCCAAAAAGACCTTGGAGGTGCTCCCTTTTAAGGGAGACATCCTATTTGGGGAGGATCTGAACAAGATTGCAACTGACTTGGCTACTGCCAAGACTGCGTGTCTTCCAAATACTAATCCTTCTGCTCCGAAGGCTAAGAGTTCCACCTTTTGTTCCTTTCATCCTCCAGGGAAAGTAAAGGGTCAGGCGTATCTGCGACAGGCTCGTGCTTCCAAAACCACTAAACCTAAATCTTAACAATCCTGGGCCGCCAGTCAGCCTGCTTCCAAAGAAGACAAGCCTGTTGCATGACGGGATGGCCTCCCCCTGGGGGACCCCATGGTGGGAGGCCGACTTCTGCAGTTCACCCCAGTCTGGTTAAAGACCACTTTGTACGCCTAGGTGCTGGAAGTTGTCTCTCACGGGTATGCAATCTCTCATCTGGAAGTCTTTCAACTCCTAGTGGACAAGTGGGGCCTACCAGATGTAGACCTGATGGTGTCTCGACACTATCACAAGGTTCCGGTCTTCGGATCAAGGACAAGGGATCCTCAAACAGTGTTCGTGGGCGCACTGGCAATTCCATAGAACTTTCAGCTGCCATACGTGTTCCCTCCAGTGTCACTCCTGCCCAGGATACTACGAAAGTTCAAGCAAGAAAGAGGAATACTACTTCTAGTCGCTCCAGCGTGGCCCAGACGGCATTGGTTCTCAGACCTGCAGTGTCTATCGATAGAGCATCCTCTTCTACTTCCTCAACGCCCAGACCTCCTCGTTCAGGGCCCTTGTGTATATCCGGACCTTGCCAGACTGGCTTTGATGGCGTGGCTCTTGAAGCTTCATTCCTGAGGTCCAAGGGATTCTCTTGAGGCGGTTATTCAAACTATGTTGAAGGCCCGCAAACCGCCTTCTGCACGGATTTATTACAGGGTCTGGAATTCTTACTTCACATGGTGTGCTGCTAAGAATTATGATGCCTATTCATTCATAACTTGTAGGCTTTTGGTTTAGCTGCAACAAGGCATAGATTTAGGCCTTCGTCTGGCTTCCCTCAACGTTCATATATCTGCCTCGTCGGTGTGGTTTCAGAGGAAAATTGCGTCTATTCCTGACGTTCATACTTTCACTTTTACTTTACTTTTCACTTTTCGTTTTATGGATTCAGCCTCCCTATGTGATGATCCCCCCTCCGGCGATCCCTGCCAGTGTCCCACAACGCATGGTGTCTGTCTCACCCCTGGCCAGCTCCAGAGCGCATGCACGAGTTCTCACTACTACTGCGATATCTCCCATGCGCAGCCGAGAGCCAGTAGCAGCCACTACAATGGCTGTCAATGGGGCAACGACACCTTCAGCTGTCAAAATCGATAGCTGCAGGTATGGCACTGAAAGTTATTACATTGCCCAGCACATCGGCCTTTAGCGCCCGTGTCACTTGCAACACACCGCGGCAGTCATACATGAGAGTGAAATGGTATCAGTGCAAATAATGTGCGCTGATACTTCTCCCCCATGACCAAGGATCATATATCGGGGCCTCAGTGAGACAGCTGGTTTGTGGTCTGAACCAATGTTCGTGAGACTGCAGCCTAATCACTGTATGTAGGCATGGGGCACTTCTGAGGATGCTTGATAAATATAAAACAGTCTGAGTTGTATCACAGCGCTTTCTGTTCATTGTAAAAAAAAGTAAAATAGCTTTTAGTATTTATCATTAATATGTTTGAAATCACAAAAGTCGGTTTTCATATGACCCTGAAAAGTTGCACTGAAGTGGTAACACACTGATTTAATAGGCTGCCCTCATGTTTAGCAGCACATTGGGCCCTTGACCTCATTCTGCCTTCTCCCGCACACCCTACCAAACACAGCCAAGATTTTTACAAGCTCCCTAGTGGGTCAGCTCTGTGGTCACTCATGATATAATAGGATCTGTGTTCAGTATTTCTAGAGCTGGGTGTGTCTTTGTCCAAGGGACAGGCTGTTTAAATCTCTAACTCTCCACTGCAGACATAGATGAGGGAAGAAGCTCATTCATTTATCAGCTTCCCACAATTACTGCCGCAATCAGTTACCACAGAAAGTTCAGGGTTTATCTTTATACATAATGAAGAGCTAGTAGCTAGTAACAACACTTGGGCAAATCATATTTTGTTAGAAAGATGCAATTTTTCTGCTAAATTTCAATGTTGGAAAACACTTAAAATATTATTTGGAGTTTCTGCTGTGAGAGGTTTGACGCACCATTTGCTAAGCAGTTCACTGCTCCCATGGGATGTGTAAGTGTACTCTCCCAAAGGTAATATTACAATCTAGACATCTGGAGAATGCATAGAATAGCCACATTAACGTTGGAAACATTTGTCTTGGCACATTAGCCTTTGATTATGGTATATAGTTAGTCTACGTAGTCTTTTATAGGATGACCATAAACCTTGCACTGTTTGTTTTCCACACTTGGGGGCATATTTACTACGATCTGCATTTAAAATGTGGTTGCAGTGTGATATTCTCTTCTAAATTCACAGCGCAAATTTACGAAATATCACTTGAATGAATTAAAATTTGCACACATGGACAGAGCTTGCGAGAAAGCTCTGTCCCTGCAAATCCCCTCAGCACAATTAGCACTGTATTATTTGAAAAAGCGCATTGAGAATGTGTCTGCGTATACCCACCAACTGCCTCCTCTCCTGTCCCCACTGTGCCTGCCCTGGCCCTAGTGTCGGACTGGGGCATGCAATGATAGAAGCCCATACTTAGGGGTGTGGCCATCCTACAAAGGGGGTGTGGTCAGCCTCCACAGAGGCTTGAAATACACAATAATATAGGGGGTCATTCCGAGTTGATCGCTCGCTAGCAGTTTTTAGCAGCCTTTGCAAGCGCATTGTTGCCGCCCACCGTGGAGTGTATTTTCGCTTTTCAGAAGTGCGAACGCTTGTGCAGCAGAGCGCCTGCAAAATCATTTTGTGCAAAACAAGACCAGCCCTGAACTTACTCTTCGTGTGCGTTGATTCTAACGTTGGAGGGTTGGCTTTTGACGTCACACACCCACCCAGCGTTCGCCCAGCCACACCTGCGTTTTCTTCGGCACGCCTGCGTTTTTCCAAACACTCCCTGAAAACGGTCAGTTGACACCCAGAAATGCCCTCTTTCTGTCAATCACCTTGCGGCCGTCTTTGCGATTGAAATTGTCGCTAGAACCAGTGCAAAACCACAATGGACTTTGTACATGTACGACGCGCGTGCGCATTGCGGTGCCTACACATGTGCAGATTAGCCGTTTTTTCCACTGATCGCTGCGCAGCGAACAACGGCAGCTAGCGATCAACTCGGAATTACCCCCATAGTGCAGTGTAATTCAACATATCTACCATGTATAATAGAAGTGCACAGTCTGGAACCTGATCCCTAGATGAAGGAGAGGCCCTCAGGCAGTAGGGCCTACCGGTGGTTTACCTGGTTCCCCTGTGGGCCAGTCCGACCCTTCCTGGCCCCCTTGCTGCTGCATGGCTCCTACCTCCTCTCTTGTCCCTGCTGTTCCTGCATCTGATGGCTGATCAGTGACTTCCTCACTGACGGCAGATTAGCTGATGTGTGCAGTCAGCTGGGAGGCAGAGAAAGTGCCGTTCTCCAGAATCTGGGTGCATGCAAGTTACCTTTTATTAATTTTCTATCCTACGGCGGTCAGAATACCGACACAGGAATCCCGACCGCCAGAATGCCGGTGGGGGGGGGGCAAACGTAACGAAGCCCCTTGTGGGCTCGCAGCTCTCGCCATGCTGCGGGCTCGGTGGCTCGCTGCGCTTGCCACAGGTTCTATTCCTACTCCATGGGTGTCGTGGACACCCAGGAGTGGGAATACCTGTGGTGGCACTGCCGTCATTCTGGAGGCTGGGATCCTTACGTCGGTATTCTGACCGCCGGGATTCTGACTACATCCCTTGCACCTATGTTATCAGCCTGTTGTCTATTTATACACACAGGCTTATCACAGACACCGGCTCTGGACTTCTGTTCTGCCAGGAGTTGGGGAACCTGCATAATGCCATCTTCTCTTGATGTTATTATCGCAGGGCTCACTTTTTAACAATTGATTTTTAGTAAATTTGGGAAGATCACATTTCCCATTACAATGATGGGAAATGCAATCTGATTACTAAAAATAGAAAATGCGATATTAAGGGATTGGGGGAGAATTTGGTGAATTCTACTTCAATTGCCCAGTAGAACATTTAGGTGATACCAAACTGTTTTCACATTATTTTAGTAAAAACAATGTTGATAAATATGCTGATTGGTCTATAAATGTTATAGAAGTTGGTGATTGAAAGGTTTGATTCTATTTCTACATAATACACAAGATTATCTGGGAGAGAGATACAGTGAAGTAGTTGCCCATAGCAACCAATGAGCTTCTGTAATTTTACAGACCCGTACTAGATAAATTATAGATCGAAACTACTTTGGGGGAGGTTTATCAAATCTTAGGACAGCGATAAAGTGGAGAAGTTGCTCATAGCATCCAATCGACTTCTGTAGTTTTCTAGCACAGCTTGTAAAATGACAGAAACTCATTGGTTGCTTTGGGCAACCTCACCACTCTATGTCTCTTAGATTTTATAAATGTCCCCCATTATCTCTGTCTAGGGTTTGATACATCTCCTCTTATGTAATGTACAAGATGGGTTAAACTTACGCGGGAATTGATAGTACGATTTTGTATTTGGGGGACTAAATGATACATGTAGCATTAGGCACATATTACCAAACAGGGCAGAGATGTATTAAGAATTTAAAAGAGATAAAGTGGAGAGAGATAAAGTACCAGCCAGTCAGCTCCTAACTGTCACTTTTCAAACACAGCCTGTAAAATGACACTTAGAAGCTGACTGCTGGTACTTTATCTCTCTCCACTGTATCCAAGGCTAGATACATCCCCCGAGGAACTGTAAAGAGTGCAGAGATGGGAAACTAAATCAGGAAGAGGAAGAGATTATTAGGGAGCGCATGATCATTGTTTATAAACATATCAGAAGTGTGAACATTATAAAGTCCCTACAGTAGGATACTTTCAGACATCCTCCAAAATCCCAGGTTTTTGCACATGAACGTGCATCAACCAGGGATGTTGGCATGTCTGAAAGGCCCCAACTTGGGAATACGTTCTGGGTTTGTCGACCCTGCAATAACCAGGGTTTTTCCCGGTACTTAAGTCCCCGGTAGACAACCCGGCTTAGGTCTAAAAGGTGTGACCCAGAAATTTGCTCCCAGGTCGCACCTGATTGGTGTGTGTACTTGTGGAATGCGCGGGGCTGCCTGGAGGTGGCCGGAGGGAAGAGGGGGCGTGCGCCGGCTGCTGTAGTCCGTTGTGTGAGTGTGTGTGTGTGTGTGTGTGTGTGTGTGTGTGTGTGTATGTGTATGAATTTGGCATGTATGTATATATTACATGTATGTGTGTGTTTGAGTGTGACATGTATGTGTAAGACGTGTGTGTGTAAGACATGTACGAGTGTGACGTCTGTGTGTGTGTGACATGAGAGTAGCCTGGTCTGCCCTGGCTACTCTCAGGGCAGACCAGGTTTATGTCTGAAAGAATTTCCCAGGTCTCAGGAGCAGTGTGAAATGGGGTCCCAGCAAAAACCCGGGACGGAAAATCCGTGACTGAGCATGGAAATTCCCGAGTCGTATGTCTGAAAGGGGTACTAGGGGTGTCCAACATGGACACAGCTGCGTGTTTTGGGGGCATCAATGTGGCTTTTTCAGGGAGTGCTCTGGCGAAAGCAGGTGTGTCTACAGCGCTTTTGGGGTGGCTGCATAATGCCACACGCAGTCACAGCGAAGCAAAAGATGGTGCCGGACAGCCTGCCTGCGCTGGCCAGGGGTCATCCTCTATTCAATGTGTTTGCAATTAAATTGCGAATGCATTGTAGAGCGGCGCAACACACATGTTGGGTGTCCTTGCCCTGTGCTGGGAGGCCCCCAGCATGTGAGTATATGGACAGAGATTTTGCTGTGGAAGCAAGATCTGCGTCGATCTCTAATTAACCCCCTAAGTCATCTGTTGCAGTGGAAAGGAAAAGACTAAGGGGCTGATTCAGATTTGCATGTTGGTGCAACTGATTTAGTGTCTGTTGCTATCATGTCTGCAACTTTAGACCAATGTAAGTATCAGCCCTTCCCCTAGTGTACAAGTGTGCATCTGAATGTGCAAGACTGAGATGCCCACTTTATGCATATTTAGACACAACAATCCCACTTGGTGCATCTTTGGATGCACCATGGAACCTTGCACCTGTCCTATGCTGGGTACAGATTCCCAGTCAGAGTATGGCCTCCAATGTAAGCGATTAAGGCCCTCATTCCGAGTTGTTCGCTCGCAAGCTGCTTTTAGCAGCTTTGCACACGCTAAGCCGCCGCCTACTGGGAGTGAATCTTAGCTTATCAAAATTGCGAACGAAAGATTAGCAAAATTGCGAATAGACACTTCTTAGCAGTTTCTGAGTAGCTCCAGACTTACTCGGCATCTGCGATCAGTTCAGTGCTTGTCGTTCCTGGTTTGACGTCACAAACACACCCAGCGTTCGCCCAGACACTCCTCCGTTTCTCCAGCCACTCCCGCGTTTTTCCCAGAAACGGTAGCGTTTTTTCACACACTCCCATAAAACGGCCAGTTTCCGCCCAGAAACACCCACTTCCTGTCAATCACATTACGATCACCAGAACGAAGAAAAAACCTTGTAATGCCGTGAGTAAAATTCCTAACTGCATAGCAAATTTACTTGGCGCAGTCGCACTGCGGACATTGCGCATGCGCATTAGCGACTAATCGCTCCGTTGCGATAAAAAAAATAACGAGCGAACAACTCGGAATGACCCCCTAAGCGTCTGTGTTCGTAATAGCTTCTGCGGCATGCCTGAGACACTCCCATGACACGCCCATAAGACAGTACTGTACATACCTGTGCGTCTGAGTAGGCACTGCCCAGGAATGGCCATACATATCTAAACCTTGCATCTCAAACACAAGTGTGCCGTGTTGTGTAGCTTTTTAGCTATGTAGACAGAGCCGGCCGTAGGTATAGGCAAACTAGGCAATTGCCTAGGGCATTTGATATGCCCAGGGGCATCAGCAGCTTCTGCTGATTAAAATGATATGCGGCATGCCTATATTCTGTGTATAGCATTTCATATGCAGATACAGCCACAGTCTCACACAGTATATTGGCATGCCGCATATCATTTTAATCAGCAGAAGCTGCTTGTGCATCCTAGCCACATAGCAATGCAAATAAGATGCATTTTCATAAAAAAAGGTGCAAGAGGCAAGATTTATGAGGACACATCTGTATCCAAGCGGAGGCAGAGGTCACAGTGTTAGTGGCAGTGTGAGTGCTGTGTGCATGTGAGTGGGTTGGTTCTTGTGCAGTAGTGTTCGGAATATGTGTAAGGAGCATTATGTGTGTCATGTAAAAATGCATTAATAATGTGCAACATATGTGTAAGGGGCACTATGTGTGTCATTATGTGTATAAGGGTATTAATAATGTGCGGCATATGTGTAACCGGGTACTACTGTATGTGTGTCATTATGTGTATAGGGGCACTAATAATGTGCAGCAAATGTGTAGGGGGCACTGTGTGTGTCATTTTGTGTATAAGGGCATTAATAATGTGCAGCATATATGTAAAGGACATTATGTGTAAAAGAGCATTAATAAATAAAGGGGCATTACTGTCTGGAATTATGTGTATAAATGCATTACTGTGTGGCATTATGTGTATAAGGTGCTCTACTATGTGGCGTTGCGTATAGAAAGGGCACTACGGTGTCATCTAATATGAATAAAGATAAATAGGGTGTGGTGTAATGTGAATAAGGAGCAATTCAGTGTGGTGTAATGTGAATAAGGGGCTCTCCTGTGAGGAGTAACGTTTATAAGGTAAAGTAATACTACTGTGGGATGTAATATGAATTATGGACACTATCGCATGATCAAATGTGAATAAAGTTGCAGTACGGTGTGGCGTAATTGGAATTGGGGTTACTATTGTGTGGCCATGCCCCTTGCCAGCAAAAACACACCCCTTTTTGGGCTGTGTGCCAAATGTGCGAACTGTTTCTATTTAAAATATAGGGGGTACAAACACCAAAATAAGGACTGTTATGGGTGAGGGGTGATGGTGGTGGGAAAGAGGTGCAAGGTCAGAGGCGGAACCAGCGGTGGTGCTAGGGGGCACCACCCAAAATTTTGCCTAGGGCATCATATTGGTTAGGGCCGGCTCTGTATGTAGACATATGCGCAGTTGAAAAACATTGACTATTTGCACACGTTTTGACATAGCATGCGACCCAGAACAGGCCCTAAATCTCCAGCTGTGGAAAAGGTTATTAAAGGCCCCCTATCCACTAGTGCGATACGGGCACTTTTTATGCGATTGTGACAGATTGCTGCGACGGATCGGATGAAAAGTGTCACATCGCATGTACTTTTCATGCGATTGCGATGCGAGGCACGTTTCGGTGTGCCTCGCATCGGAGTCGCAGATCATATAGGCTGAACATAATATTTATCGCAATCGCACGGAAATAGGTGCACATCACAGTGCATTAGTTAGATCGCATGTGATAAATCAGATGTAAAAAATACACTCATCCCGACCCGAAAATGGTTGGGATCAGCAAACGTGGGATTTTTAACATGAAGAATTTCCCCGATTCCCAGATGGCTGCTGATTGTCGAATTGACGGTTCCAGTCAGGTCTGTGAAACGGGATAAATGGCAGCCAGATGTATGGGGTTTAGTTTATGGTGTCTAAGTTTCTGACATTTTAAAGCAACTATTATATTTGATTTGTATATATTTTATTTTATTTATGCAGTGTTGTTTGACTATTTATGACTTACTTGTTTGTCCCACAGCAGCTGTATAAAGACAGAGGTCAAATGCTATTGTCCCCTAGTTAAGTCACTGCTGCTTAGTCGTGGCTTGTAGCAACATTTTGTTTCTCATAAATATAACTTGTACTCTACAAGTATTATGACACCTGCTTAAATATTAAACTGGCAGAATTCCAGCATGGTCCCATAGTGAGTGCGTTTTCATTTTTGAGTTTGTAACGGAGTCATAGGCTATGGCCATGTGTCTGCCATCTGACAACGTGCAAAGACTAAGCGGCAAAGCCGTCTCTTTGGCTAATAACCCATGACTAATCAATTAGTGTAGGTTTCATGGTTTTATGTGTCTTGGATCTTTCTGTGCAGCAGACTTGTTGCAGAATTGTTTTATTCCCTAGTGCTTATTTAGAAAAAGGCTGATGGTCAGGTCTGGCTTTATATCCACATACGAAACACTATACAAAAACAATGCTGAATAAAAAATGTTTTAAATGTGATATCTACTTTAAGAAATTACTTTTTCTTATTACCTATTTTACCTTTTATTTTTTGAACATGTTAAGTATATGCAAGGTAGTATATCATGGGGGAATAGAAACACGAAGAGGGACTACAAGTGGGAACGTACACAAAAAAATACAAAAAATGGGGCGAAGGGGAAACAGGTCATCTACAGACAAAAAATAAATAATTAGAACAAAAATGACAGTAATGAAATTTCAGACATCTAGGCCCACCATTGGGGATTCATATAGATTAAAAGGGGGAGGGGGGCTCCATGAAGTTGAGTTAGCAGGGGGTGGCTCCTTTTCCTGTGACACATACAGTATGTGCCATGGGAACCAATTCATGATAGGAGAAGAGGGGGCTGTGGTGTATAGGACCTCTCTAGTTTCCATTTCAAAGGGGGGGATTTCCATTGTTGAGCTATAGTGGCGGATCTGGTGACTGTAGTGGGATACCAACGGGATACCAATGCAAAAGGGCTAAGGAGGGATATGAAGTTAAAAGAGAGGTATGGGGGTATACACCATCATCCAACATTGTACCACCTATATGGCAGAGATGCAAAGTTTAGAGGAAGCAAGCCATATTTTATGCAATTAAAGGCAGTCACATAAATTCTTGTCAACAGTGTAACTTGCATTTCATTATGATTAGTGCATTAAGATAGGGAAATGGAGGCAAGGTGAATAGATTCCCACTGTTTAAGGGTAAAAGTGCGTTGAAGGTCAGTTTCCCATTTCAACTGAACAAAACACTTATCTGTCAGTCAGAGGGCGACAATAAGCAGTATCAATAGGATCTAGTGCGAGTGGAAATTTCAGACAATCTATTTAAAACTCGGTTTGGAGGTGCCTGAAAAATAAAAGGTCAACCCAATTTTTATGTTGGAGTTAATAGAACCAAGCTTAGGGACCTAAGCTGAATTTGGTACAGAGGTCAGGGAATGGTAGAATAGAAGAAGGGGGGGGGGGGGGGGGGGAATCAGCTATAGACACAACACCCAGGCGTATACAATAGGAAATATGGAGGTGAGGTAATGATCTTTCTAAAGCTTGAAGAGATACAGTTATGGTAGGGAGGGCAGCGTCAAAATGGAGTGGGAGCTTAAGAACCCAAACTTTTAGAATATCTAGAACAGCCTTAGGGAGTGATTGTAGTTTTGGCCAAAGCTGGTTTACTTAACCAGAGAAGATCTAGTAGAGGTTAACCATGAAGAAGGGCACACTCCATGTCCACCCAAGGTTTAGAGTGTGGAGGAAGGAACCAGTCACTTAATTGATGCAGTAAAATTGCCTCATGATACCTAGGCCCAGATTTATAAAGCCTTGGAGAGAGATAAATAGCACGGTGATAAAGTACCAACCAACCAGCTCCTAACTGTCATTTTTCAAACACAGCCTGTGACATGGCAGTTAGGAGCCAATTGGTTGGTACTTTTTAACTGTGTTGTTTATCACTCCCCAACGCTTGATAAATGGGGGCCCTAGTCAGGTCAAGAAGACTGAGACCCCCTGCATTTTAGAGCAGATCATATGACTATAAGCCATTCTGGGCGCTTTATGTTTCCACACGCTTAACATTAACAGGTCTGCACAAAAGAAACAATTTGCTGAAACGTGGTACTGCGGATCGTCTCCCCGAATCCTGGTCGTTGCTAGGCGACCGGGACGTGTGAGTGCTTCTGGCCAGCAGTCCTTGCTGGTTGCTAAGCAACCCAGGGCACTGAGGGCGAGGCTAGCTTTTAGTTTAGGTTATTCCTATACGTGCAGCACTGAAGCTGCACTGAATTAGTTATTTGGCTTGACACTCCCCGTCTGGCTTCCCTACCATGCTTTTATAAAGCAGTCAGACCAGCTATCCCTTGCTGGTTATAGTTTCTGCCTTGGTATAAACTGCTGTTCCTTGCTTCAGGTGCCTGCACCTAGCACTTATCCTGTGGATACTCTGTCGGATTCCCTGTCCGTCTTCAGCCCAAGTCCCTGCCTTGTCCTCACATACGTCCTGTTCCAGTGTGTAATCCTCACGTCTGCCTCCTTAGTGTTTCCTGGTCCTAGCCTGCAAGTAATACCACCTACACTGTGCTTGCACACCATCTCATAGTCAGGGCCGGTTCTAGCCCTTGTGGCGCCCTGGGCAAAAATAGGGGCGTGGCTTCATAAAGGGGCATGGTCAGGTATGCCCCCCTGTAGAGTTGTGCCCCCGTTTGTGCCCCCTGTAGACTTGTGCCCCCTGTAGACTTGTGCCCCCATTTGTGCCGCTTACCAAAAAAATAATAATGATAATTAATTGATACTCACCATCCCCGCTCCTGATTCCCGACCGCTGCTTACCTCCATCTCCGGCCGCCGGGGCCGCTCCTCTGATCTATGGGAGAGACGTCATGACGTCTCTCCCATAGCACAGCATAGACACTAGAGGTCAATTATGACCCCTAGTGTCTATGTGCCGCTACCACAATGCCGTGCGGTGCAACGCGCACCGCACAGCTGTGACAGCACAACACCGGGGGGCACCACCAGTAGCAGATCTTGCAACGGCGGCGGCGCCCCGGGCAAAAATTCCGTGTGCCCGTAGCAAGATCCGCTACTGCTTATAGTGCTTCTGCTCGTGCTGGGATCCTGGTCCAGTCCTGACCCACTGCTTCTGTGTTGCTGTGGCATCCATACCCACTCTCAGTTATTCCTCCAGCTCAATATCCCATGGTCTCTAGTCTATTGCATGAGCCCCTACTGCTAGAGGTATAAGTCCAGGTGGCAACCTAAGTATCAGTGTGCTGGTGGAGTGCACTAAGGGAAGAGCGGGGGCTGTTATTGGTGGAAACCCCTCTCACCTGATCTAGTGGTGTCATGCAATTAGGCTAGAGTTCCTAACATTTGCGGATGATTACATAGGGGATTTGTGGGAGATAAGCACATCAGCTTTGAGTATAACGTCATCTTAAATGCCGCCAGGCGGCCCAACCAAGAGACCTCATGATTCATCCAAGCAGTGGCTGTTGAAGTCTTATGAGGGACGTAATTAACATCATGGATGCTTTGAATATTTGAAGGGATGTGAATTCCCAGATATGATAAGGAAGAGTCCTTCCAGGTGAAAGGGAAACGATTCTTCAGAGATTGAAGAGTTAGAGGGGAAATATTAATAGAGAGATCTTCATTTTTGGTAGTGTTAAGTATATAAAATCTAGCTGCACTGTAAATGTCCAAAATACAATGGAGAGAAATCAACGAGTTCTCTGGGTTAGTTATAAATAAGAGTGCATAATATGCAAAGAGACAAAGTGTATGGGAGGTGTCACAGACTGAAAGGCCAGGGAACGCAGAGGATAAGCAGATTGTTTGCGCTAGGGACTCGATAACTAACGGAGAAGTAAGTCGAGGTGTGTAGTACAAACACCACATGCCAGGGCCTTCTAGTAGCAGTGGGTGGTAGTCATACAATCAGAGTGGTGAGGCAGCATTCTCCTCTACCTGTCTCCCAGCCTGCAGTCAGATAGTAAATGGCTGTCAGCATGCTGATTGGTGTACGTATGGCTGGAGCTAATCACAAATCAGAAGATAGCCTTTCACTGTATGAAAGCATGTGAAGAGGCGGTGCAGGACTGCAGAAGGGGCTTCTTATGATTTTTTTTAAATTGGTTCCCATGAATGACTGAGACCCCAATGTATTTCTGTGCCCAGGGCCTACAGTGCTGTTAAGGTAGCCCTTCCACATGCCACCTGCATAGGGACAGTTTGTCTTGTTTTTGTTTGTTTTGCCAAGATCTGTGGATGCCTACACGGATTGAAGAGGACGTCATCCCAGTATTTTGTGAATATTAAATTGGAAAACGAAGGCTGTGTGGGGAGTAGTTATTTAATAATATATATAACCTTTGGGTGTGTGTGTCTTTATTTTATTTTTTTACAAGCGCCAGCGGGGCTCTTAATGTACAGGGTTGCTGGCACCTGTGGTAGGCTTGCTGGGACTTACAGGCCTCCTGTAAAGAACAATATTATTAAACTATTTACCATTAACCCTTCAAGTTTGCGAGGAATAGCCCTGAACCCCATTTGTTTTTTGTTTGTTTTTTGGGAGGGAAGGGGACTTGAGTTTTTAAAGGATTACAACCCAGGCAGACCCGTTTGGGGCTGGTTAACATTATGGCACGGGGACCCCACACTGTATCTCCCTGCTAAAGCATTGGCCCTCATTCCGAGTTGTTCGCTCGCAAGCTGCTTTTAGCAGCTTTGCACACGCTAAGCCGCCGCCTACTGGGAGTGAATCTTAGCATAGTAGATTTGCGAACGAAAGATTCGCAGATTTGCGAATAGACAGTTCTTAGCAGTTTCTGAGTAGCTCGGGACTTACTCTGCCACTGCGACCAGTTCAGTCAGTTTTGTTCCTGGTTTGACGTCACAAACACACCCAGCGTTCACCCAAACACTCCCCCGTTTCTCCAGCCACTCCCACGTTTTTCCCAGAAACGGCAGCGTCTTTTCGCACACACCCATAAAACGGCCAGTTTCCGCCCAGAAACACCCACTTCTTGTCAATCACACTACGATCACCAGAACGAAGAAAAAACCTCGTAATGCCGTGAGTAAAATACCTAACTTAATAGCAAATTTACTTGGCGCAGTCGCACTGCGGACATTGCGCATGCGCATTAGCGACTAATCGCTCTGTTGCGAAAAAAAAATGACGAGCGATCAACTCGGAATGACCACCATTATCCTTTCAGCTGTTTCAGCCCAGTGCTGGTAAATGGAAAATAGCGGGAACCCCACGATAGACATATTTGATCTCCTAATAAAGTTTGTTATTTTCAGTCATCTGAAACATTTTAGGAATAAACAGTCTGAAGAACCGGTAAGCGGTCCCGAGAAACGTGTAGCAAAAGTTTATGCAGAATTGCTGTATGTTGTATTGGATTGGCACCTTTTAGGACACATATATAAATTTATGATCTAGGATGACTCCTTACTAAATACTGTTTGTTTTTTTTAAAGAAATATCATAGACTCAAATATCATAGACTTCAATCGGGGGAAACCTTCCCGAGAAAGGACTTTATCAACATAATAAACGCATACCTAATTATGTCTTCTGTTTCTATCTCTTCTAGACCCAGTCTCTTTTTTGGTGTACAGTCCTGATGTTGAAGGATGCTTGGAGGCAGAGGATTCCGTTGTTCGCTTGAACCATCAATGTAACTCCAGCTCGCCAGCACAGCAATGGCTTTGGGTCTCCCGTCGGCGGCTCTTCAACCTGGGTACTCTTCGCTGCCTGTTGGTCCCATCTGCTACCAACAGCACATCCACTGCTATCTCCACCTACCAATGTGATGAAAACTTTTACTTTATCCGTCGATGTGAATCCTTGCTGGAGCAGCTCACAGCTTCACTGCTACCACGGACTTCCAATGCCACTGGCTTACAGCAGCCGCCAGCAAAAACAGCTAGCCATTGGTTGATTTTTGGAACTAATGAAAGCATCTGCTCTGCTGTGTTTCAAGGTAAGATCTTACTGTAAGGGGAATTCTTTGCCTTAAGCCTTATGTTGCCCCATTCTCACTGATGTGTGTGATGTTGGTGTATATTACACTTGTGTCTGCCTGTTTCCCTACAGCTAGCTTATTCTCCCCTATATATGAGTTTTTTAGGTGGTAAAGAATGAACCCATGTACTTTCAAAGTAAGTCTGTTTGCTGATTACACAGACAAAAGGTACAGTTCACATCACAGTTGTTAAATAATGGGCACCAGACCATCTCTTGATAAAGTCTCCGTCTTTATTGAACAGCACTTGTTCAGTAATTACAGATAAATAAGTGATAGTGGACCACAAATATTGCACAATACAGGACACTCCACATCTTGGAGATAGTCACTCTTAGGCATCGATTCAATTACCCGCAGGTAAGAACGGCTATATGCTGCACTTATGGTAGCTCCGAAATTGTGGCTTTTTATTCACATAAATTGCGAGTCCGGGGTGTGATCAGGCCACAAGGGAGGCCAATTCAGTTACCGTTGATGGCGATTCTACGCAGTTGTAATGGTAACTCGCCCCTCCCTGCAGCTAATTGCATTGACCCCTTACTCTCAATCTCTATATTGTTCTCATTAGCAACTCTCCTGATCTTCCAGCATCAGATCTGTACTCGAGTGTCACTATCTCTCTACATGCTCTCTGACATAGGAACGATACATGTTCCCCTACTCTTTTATAATATTTAGGCACCCTTATATATGGCTATTCTATACACAAGACAAAAAAAGAATGGGACTGTTCACCTGGTGCCTATCAATCAATAAAAATTGCAAGATATTCCCAGAAAACAAACGTTTTAAGGGGGGATGGGGGGAGATATCCACAAATATTAAGACTCCCCCCGATATACTATGGATGGATCACAGCAGCTATCTGCGATATCTGCCGCGATCCATCCATTTTCGTCCTATGGGCTACTGATACCTCTCTGTCGGCCCCCGGTGACGCATGTGCTGGATGCGCTTAGGCAGTGAGTGCTGAGGACCTGAACCAGGTAGCAGTATGATAGCATTACTCCATCACACTGCTTCCAGTTCTTCACCAGGATGGGCTGTTTTCATGGCCGGTCACCTAGTAAGAGAAAGTCAGTAAATTGGTTCACGTGGCTGCTACGGGGTGGAGGCATGAGGGTCCCCCAGGCGGGATCCGCCATTAAATCGCATTCCGTGCGCAACCTAGGGCCTAGGAAGATGGGTCGTGGCGCTTGCATGGACACTGTCACTGAGCAGGGACCCCACTAGACCACCAGGGCAATGGAGCACAGGTCGGGTGTACTAACACCCCATTTAATAAGTATCACAGTACCTGTGGTGGAAGTCCAGAATAGGGGAGGCGGCGCTTGACCTGTACCCTGGGCTAGGTGCATTTGGGTCCTATAATATAGTATTACACAGTATTTATCAAATGAGTATATTCTACTGTGTTACAGTCACATAATACCAGGTTTTTATCTGCCGGTATTGTTTTTTGTCTGACTTCATCGTACTATAATAGCCCTGTTGTTGCATTTATCTCATAGGGGGATAATCAATTGTTTGAAAAGTCAGTTGGGCGTCTGTTTTTTTCCTGTCTAATAGACAGGAAAAAAACAGACACCAAACTGACTTTTCAAACATTTGAATTCCCCCCCATAATGTCTAACAGAAAGAGCAGTAAATCAGTGGAAGCTCCTGCATCAAGTATTTACCAGAGGGGGAAGTGTTGTGTGATGGTCTGTGTATTACTTGTCATGCACTTCCCAATCAGTCCACAGCTCCTGTATCTACACAGGAGCCACCCTGGGCTGCGTTCACCATCCTGCTTGGTACTCTGGTGGAATGCCTACGCCCCCATATGGCACCACCGGTGCCAATACCACCACAAATTGTCCCTATGGTTAATCCGCCTTGGGCAGAAAAATTGTCTACCCAAATGCAGCAATTAAATCGGACTCTGGTTAGACAGAGATCTACCCCAGGTCATTCCCGTTTCCCTGGGTCCTATAAGCGGGCTGCTTCCTCCTCACAATCCACAAATCTCTCTGATGTCTCATCTGAAGAGGAGGGGAAGCATACAGTCCTGTCAGACACTGAATCCTGTGTTACTGATGAGGATTCCCCCTTGCAAATTGATGTCCCTGCCTTAGTGCTTGCTCTTAAGCATATCCTACAAATCACTGATGATGAGGATTCCACTACTGTGGCAAAGAAAACTGATACGTTTAAACAGCAGAAGGTGGTTAAAACTGTATAACCCCATTCTGACCATCTCGTGGACATCAGTCCGGAACCCTGGTCTAATCCAGGGAAGAAATTCCCTTTGCCTAAACGGGCCTTGGCTCGCTATCCTCTCCCTGCAGAGTTGTGTAACAAATGGGGGACTCCACCGCCGGTGGATTCTCATGTCACCCGTCTTGTGGTGTCGTCCACTCTGCCTGTCACCACTGTCACCTCACTGAAGGAACCGACAGATAAGCATGTGGAGGGATGCCTGAAATCTATATACTCCCTTACAGGGGCTATTCATAGACCCACTGTAGCTGCCTTCTGAGCTGCAAAAGGTATTGAGGCGTGGGTTCAGGCGTTAAAGGAAGAGCTGCCCGAGGATATTTCTGACAATGCCAGAGAATACCTGTTTCACATTACCACTGCCGCCTATTACATTCAGAAGGCGTCCTCAGAGGCGGGAGTATTGTCAGTCAAGGCGTCGACCACGTCTGTCCTGGCTCGATGCATTCTGTGGTTGAGGTCGTGGAAAGTGGACCTAGACTCCATAAAGACCTTGGAGGTACTCCCCTTCACTGGGGACATTTTGTTCGGGGAAGACCTAAATAAAATTGTGTCTGAATTAGCAACCGCTAAGACTGCTTTTCTCCCAACTACTAATCCTTCTGCACAGAAGGCAAAAGGTACCACCTTTTGTTCCTTTCGGCCTCAAGAGAAAGCAAAGGGTCAGGCATACCCGAGACAATCTCGTGCTACCAAAACCACCAAGCCCAAGGCGAAACAATCCTGGGCAGCCCGTCAGCCTGCTTCAAAACATGACAAGCATGCTGCATGACGAGACGGGCCTCCCCCTGGGGACCCCAGGGTGGGAGGCCGACTTCTACAGTTCATCCAGGTCTGGTTAAAGACCACTTCAGATGCATGGGTACTGGAAGTTGTCTCTCACGGGTATGCTGTCTCCTTCAAGAGACGTCTCCCTCGCCAGTTCTGCACCACGGCTCTCCCTTCGGATCCGTTGAAGGTGCAAGCTCTGCAAACGGTTGTGAGTTCTCTCCTGAGTACAGGAGTGTTTGTGCCGGTACCTCAGTCCCAGAGAGGCAGAGATTACTACACAACACTGTTTCTGGTGCCGAAACCCAATGGGTCCTTCCGGCCAATACTCAACCTCAAATCTCTGAACAGGTTTGTGAGAGTGTCCAGATGTCATATGGAAACGTTGCGCTCAATTCTGCTGGATATGGAACCCGGAGACTATATGTTATCCCTGGATATACAGGATGCATATCTGCATATTCCTATTGCCATGTCGCATCAACAATTCCTGTAGTTTGCTATTGGCAACTCTCACTACCAATTCCAGGTTCTGCCATTTGGACTGGCTACGGCACCTCTGATCTTCACAAAGGTCATGGCCCATCTCCATCGCCAGGGAGTCAGAATCCTGCCATACTTGGACGACCTGCTGATTTTGGCAAATTCCCACGAAGTCCTCCTCAGTCATCTGCAACTGACGGTCACCTTCCTGCAAGCCCATGGGTGACTAATCAGTTGGAAGAAGTCTTCGCTGGGGCACTCTTGGACACACACAGTCAAAGACTGTTTCTGTCTCCAGACAAAGTCCTCAAGCTTCAGGACAGGATAAGATACTTCCTTCGTCGCCCCAGAGTGTTGATACACTCGGCAATGTAAGTACTTGACCTGATGGTGTCGGCCTCGACATGGTTGAGTATGCTCAATTAAATTCCCGCCCTCTACAACAGTTTATCCTTTCCAAGTGGGATGGCCTACCTCAGTGGATCAGATCTCACATGATTTCTTTAACTCCGGAGGTTCGTCTGTCGCTGACCTGGTGGCTCCAAGACCAGCAATTGAGCAGGGGCTGTCCCTTCTGGATCCCCAACTGGGTCCTGCTGACAACGGACGCCAGTTTGAGGGGATTGGGAACGGTGTTGGAGCAACACTCTTTTCAGGGTTGTTGGACCAAGGAGGAATCACTCCTTCCAATAAACATTCTGGAGCTGAAGGCAGTGTTCATTACATCTCTTGCCCTGCCTCTGGTACGGAACAGGCCTGTTCAAGTACGATCAGACAATGCCACCACCGTGGCATACATAAACCATCAAGGCGGCAATGATGGAAGTGTCAAAAATCCTTTGTTCGGCAGAACGCCATCTGCCAGTCATATCGGCAGTGTTCATTCCGGGCGTCCTAAACTGGGAAGTGGACTTAATCAGTCACCAGGACGTGAACGCTGGATAGTGGAGTCTTCATCCAGAAGTCTTTCAACTCCTAGTGGATAGGTGGGGTCTACCGGACGTAGAACTCATGGCTGCCCTACGTGTTCCCTCCAGTGTCACTCCTGCCCAGTTCAAGCAAGAAGGAGGAATGCTACTTCTAGTCGCTCCAGCATGGCCCAGACGGCATTGGTTCTCAGACCTGCAGGGTCTGTCAACAGGGCATCCCCTTCTACTTCCTCAGCGACCAGACCTCCTCGTACAGGGCCCTTATCTGTACCCAGACCTGGCTTTGACGGTGTGGCTCTTGAAGCATCACTCCTGAGGGCCAAAGGATTTTCCGAGGCGGTTATTCAAACTACTGTATGTTGAAGGCCGCAAACTGGCCTCTGCCCAGATTTATTACAGGGTTTGAAATTCTTACTTCACGTGGTGTACTGATAAGAATTACAATGCTAATAGATTCAGAACTTCCAGAATTCTGGCTTTTCTGCAAAGAGGCCTGGACTTGGGCCTTCGTCTGGCCTCCCTCAAGGTTCACATATCTGCCTTGTCGGTATGGTTTCAGAGAAAAATTGTGTCTATACCTGACATTCATACTTTCACTGAGGGTGTCCTACGGATTCAGCCTCCCTTTGTTCCTCCTGTGGATCTATGGGATCTGTCTGTTGTACTGGATGCCCTGCAAGAGTCTCCATTTGAACCTCTTGAATCAGTGAACCTTAAATGGTCACGGCCATGGTCCTGTTCTTGCTGACTATTGCCTCTGCAAGATGGGTGTCAGACTTAGGCACTTTGTCCTGTCGTTTACCCTTTCTGATATTTCACTAAGACCAGTCGGTTCTAAGGTGGTGTCATCTTTTCATCTTAACCAAGAGATTGTGGTCCCGGCCTTTATCTCTTCGGACTTTTCTTCCAAAGAACATTCTTTGGATGTGGTAAGGGCTCTCTGTATCTATGTGGAGAGGACTGCCTCTATCAGGAGGTCAGATAAGCGGGGTTATAGAGGAGGCCCCAGTGCATCCTGGGACAGCTAAAGCTTTAGCCTGTTGGTGCCTCTGTATCAAGATCCACTCTACACCCCAATGTTTTCCCTGTGGAACCCATTGTACCTCGCAGAAAGAGAGTTAACAACGGTAAGTCTACCATAACTCTCCTTATTTTGATGTCTTGTTGTCATAGGAAGTACCAGAGGTAGTAGGACAAACTTTGATTCACACTTGATGGGGTTCTTGAGGACATGGGAAATGAGGTCAGTGACCTCCCATCAAAGATTTGACATTTTTGGGCATGACCACCAAATGGTGCCTTCAGAGGTATAGCTTCTCCAGCATCTGTTCAATGTATCTGGGGAGGTACGTAGTACCACCTATACAATAATTTATAAATGTTCTCCTTTATTTTAACGCAAACTGAACTGAAGTCCGCATTTTCCAAGATCTCTGATAAGTCATCCTCATCCAGTGCAACACCCAAATCAGTTTCCCAAGCAACCTCAGGAGTGTTACGCGAGGAAGATGACTCTTCAATCAGAGAGGAATATAGGAGGAAAATTTTAACTTTTGTCGAGGATCGTCTCAAGCAAAAGGCTTCAAATGTCATAAGAAGCCTATGAGAAAGATGTTGTTTAACTTTAGAGTGATAGTGTCTAAGCTGGAGGAATTGGTAAAAGTACCTATAGGCTATGGCTAGCTCAGACTGAATTTCAGAAAATGAAGGAAAATTGTTATCCCATGTAATGTCATTCAAGTATCTGAAATTGCCTGCCTTCCAATGAGTGAGTGAGTTCTGGACATCCACAGGGAAATCGAGATTATTGGGGAAGAGTTCGGAGATAGCAAATATTTCCAACTAGCGAAATCCCAGACTGTTAACAAGTGGGATACTTTTTGATGAGAAGAAATGAGTCGAGGATGGTGTGGTCAAGGGTGCCCGAGAAGAGACGAGACAGTGGACAACCCTAGTCCATTTGCTTCAATATCAGACCAAACCTTTTTCGATCCAGGGTTGCACCGTAATACACACTGAGCTAGTTGCGTAGCCATATAATATCTCTTGAAGTTCTGGATGCCAAGTCCACTACACCATGGCCCTCATTCCGAGTTGTTCGCTCGGTATTTTTCATCGCATCGCAGTGAAAATCCGCTTAGTACGCATGCGCAATATTCGCACTGCGACTGCGCCAAGTAACTTTACTATGAAGAAAGTATTTTTACTCACGGCTTTTTCTTCGCTCCGGCGAACGTAATGTGATTGACAGGAAATGGGTGTTACTGGGCGGAAACACGGCGTTTCAGGGGCGTGTGGCTGAAAACGCTACCGTTTCCGGAAAAAACGCAGGAGTGGCCGGAGAAACGGTGGGAGTGCCTGGGCGAACGCTGGGTGTGTTTGTGACGTCAACCAGGAACGAAAAGCACTGAACTGATCGCACAGGCAGAGTAAGTCTGAAGCTACTCTGAAACTGCTAACTCGTTTGTAATCGCAATATTGCGCCTACGTCGGTCGCAATTTTAATAAGCTAAGATTCACTCCCAGTAGGCGGCGGCTTAGCGTGTGTAACTCTGCTACATTCGCCTTGCGAGCGAACAACTCGGAATGAGGGCCTATGTGCAATGCTGGAGTATCTTTAGATGCACACAAGAACGCCTACCTGCCCAAGTGAAGCATGAGGTGGGAAATTGCAGAAATGTGAATACATACGGGGGAACATAGATTGGGAGAGTTTGAAAAAGGTAGAGGAGCTATTGTTGTACGTTTTAATTTAACCATATCATGGAGAGAGAATTATTTATGGTCGTTAATTTGCCTTATTTCCATTTATATTAACCCTGATATTGAGATATTATGTGATAATTTAATTAAACGCCTATATTTCTCTAATGTCCTAGTGGATGCTGGGCACTCCGTAAGGACCATGGGGAATAGCGGGCTCCGAAGGAGGCTGGGCACTCTAGAAAGATTTATGACTACCTGGTGTGCACTGGCTCCTCCCACTATGACCCTCCTCCAAGCCTCAGTTAGATTTCGTGCCCGGCCGAGGTTGGATGCACACTAGGGGCTCTCCTGAGCCCTTAGAAAGAAAGGGACTAAGGGGAGAAGAAGCGAACTCGCCTGCTTGCAGCCGGATTGGGCTTCTTAGGCTACTGGACACCATTAGCTCCAGAGGGATCGACCGCAGGCCCAGTCCTTGGTGTTCGGTCCCGGAGCCGCGCCGCCGTCCCCCTTACAGAGCCAGAAGCAAGAAGAGGTCCGGAAAAACGGCGGCAGAAGACATCGGTCTTCACCAAGGTAGCGCACAGCACTGCAGCTGTGCGCCATTGCTCCTCATGCACACTTCACACTCCGGTCACTGAGGGTGCAGGGCGCTTGGGGGGGGCGCCCTGAGCTGCAATAAAAACACCTTGGCTGGCAAAAATACCACAATATATAGCCCCAGAGGCTATATATGTGGTAAATACCCCTGCCAGAATCCAGAAAAAAGCGGGAGAATAGGCCGCGGAAAAGGGGCGGAGCTATCTCCCTCAGACACACTGGCGCCATTTCTCCTTCACAGATCCGCTGGAAGGAAGCTCCCTGGCTCTCCCCTGCAGTCTACACTTCAGAACAGGGTAAAAACAGAGAGGGGGGGCACTAAATTTAGGCGCAATATATATATAATATAAAAAGCAGTTATAGGGGACATAACTCAGTTAGTCCCTGCAATATATAGCGCTCTGGTGTGTGCTGGCATACTCTCACTCTGTCCCCCCAAAGGGCTTTTGTGGGTCCTGTCCTCATTCGGAGCATTCCTTGTGTGTGTGCGGTGTGTCGGTACGGCTGTGTCGACATGTTTGATGAGGATAATGATGTGGAGGCGGAGCAGATGCCTTTAGAAGGGATGTCACCCCCTGCGGGGCAGACACCTGAGTGGATGGGCTTATGGAAAGTAATGAGTGCACGTATAGACTCCTTATATAAGAAAATCGACGACATGCCAAATGTGGGACAGCCGACTTCTCAGCTCGTGCCTGCCCAGGCGTCGCATGGGTCGTCAGGGGCTCTGAAACGCCCGCTACCACAAGCAGACCCAGATGTCGACACTGATACTGACACCAGTGTCGACGACGATGAGTCTAACTTGATGCCCACTAAGGCCATTCACTGCATGATTGAGGCAATGAAAGAGGTGTTACACATTTCTGATATAACTACAGGTACCACTAAAAAGGGTATTATGTTTGGAGAGAAAAACTACCCGTAGTTTTTCCCCCATCAGATGAATTGAATGAAGTGTGTGAAGAAGCGTGGGCCTTCCCTGATAAAAAATTGGTAATTCCTAAGAAGGTACTAATGGCGTTCCCTTTCCCGCCAGAGGATAGGTCACGTTGGGAAACACCCCCTAGAGTGGATAAAGCGCTCACACGTTTGTCTAAAAAGGTGGCACTACCGTCCCCGGATACGGCCGCCCTCAAGGAACCTGCTGATAGAAAGCAGGAGGCGATCCTGAAGTCTGTATACACACACACAGGCATTATACTTAGACCAGCTATTGCGTCAGCTTGGATGTGCAGTGCTGCCGCTGCGTGGTCAGATAAACTGTCAGAAAATATTGACACGTTAGACAGAGACACGATCCTGTTAACCATAGACCATATAAAAGACTCAGTCTTATATATGAGAGATGCACAGAGGGAAATCTGCCGACTGGCATCTAAAGTAAGTGCATTGTCTATTTCTGCTAGGAGAGGCTTATGGACTCGCCAGTGGACAGGAGATGCAAATTCAAAAAAGCACATGGAAGTGTTACCATATAAGGGTGAGGAATTATTTGGGGATGGTCTCTCGGACCTAGTTTCCACAGCAACGTCTGGGAAGTCAGCATTTTTACCCCATGTCCCCTCACAGCCTAAGAAGGCGCCGTTTTATCAGGTTCAGTCCTTTCGGACCCAGAAAAACAGGCGTGGAAAAGGCGGGTCCTTTCTGTCCAGAGGCAGAGGTAGGGGAAAAAGGCTGCAACAAACAGCAGGTTCCCAGGAGCAAAAATCCTCCCCCGCTTCTTCTTCCAAGTCCGCCGCATGACGGTGGGGCTCCACAGGCGGAGCCAGGTACGGTGGGGGGTCGCCTCAAAAATTTCAGCGATCAGTGGGTTCGCTCACAGGTGGATCCCTGGATCCTGCAAATAGTATCTCAGGGGTACAAGCTGGAGTTCGAGGCGTCCCCACCCCACCGGTTCCTAAAATCTGCCTTGCCGATTGCTCCCTCAGACAGGGAGGCGGTGCTAGCGGCAATTCACAAGCTGTATTCCCAGCAGGTGATAATCAAGGTACCCCTACTTCAACAAGGCCGGGGTTATTATTCCACACTATTTGTGGTACCGAAACCAGACGGTTCGGTGAGACCCATTCTAAATTTGAAATCCTTGAACACGTACATAAAGAAATTCAAGTTCAAGATGGAATCGCTCAGGGCGGTTATTGCAAGCCTGGACGAGGGGGATTACATGGTATCCCTGGACATCAAGGATGCTTACTTGCATGTCCCAATTTACCATCCTCACCAGGAGTACCTCAGATTTGTGGTACAGGATTGCCATTACCAATTCCAGACGCTGCCGTTTGGACTGTCCACGGCACCGAGGGTATTTACCAAGGTTATGGCGGAAATTATTATTATTTTTATTATTACATTTTATTTATAGGGCGCCACAAGTGTTTCGCAGCGCCGTACAAAGGACAGTACAGGGAGACAAAACTTAGCATAACAATAAATAACAAAAATGGAGTGCAGGTAACAAAGAGCAACACAATTCTCAAAACATAATACAGCTTAGATGTAAGTAGCGAAGGAGTAATCATTGTACTACTTGGGGCTGGCGGCCATAGATAGAGATGAGCCTTTACCAGCAGGAGAGAAAGCAGGTAAAGATGGTCGCTGAGTGAAATGTGTCAAGAAGAGGGTTTAGACAAGAGGAAAGAGGGCCCTGCTCTGAAGAGCTAACAATCTAGTGGGGAGGGGCGACAGACAGATGACATGAGGTGCAAGCAGGTAAGCCTGATGGTGGTATGCGAGCAAAGCAGAGATGTCCAAGGCATGGGGCAGGGGGATGGAGGAGCAACCTAAGGACTAGGTTATGCATTGGAGGGGTACGCTTTGATGAATAGGTGGGTTTTCAATGCCCGTTTGAAGCTTTGCAAGGTCGGGGAGAGTCTAATGGAGCGGGGGAGCGCATTCCAATGAAGGGGTGCAGCACGGGCAAAATCCTGAACTCGTGCATGGGAAGCAGTGACCAAGGCAGAGGAGAGGCGACGGTCATCAGCCGACCGTAGTGGGCGGGAGGGAGTATGAAGGGAGAGGAGGTTGGAGATGTAGGGAGCAGTGGAATTAGAGATGGCCTTGTATGTGAGGGTGAGGAGTTTGAAGAGGATTCTGTAGGGGAATGGGAGCCAGTGTAGATTTTGTTGAAGGGGAGTGGCAGAAGTGGTGCGGCGGGAGAGGAAGATGAGCCTAGCTGCAGAGTTGAGGACAGATTGGAGGGGAGAATGATGATACTCCTTCGAAGAAAGGGAGTTTTAATTATCCCGTACTTGGACGATCTCCTAATAAAAGCGAGGTCCAAGGAACAGTTGTTGGTGGGAGTAGCACTATCTCAGGAGGTGCTGCACCAGCACGGCTGGATTCTGAATATCCCAAAGTCACAGCTGGTTCCGACGACACGGCTACTGTTCCTGGGTATGATTCTGGATACAGTCCAGAAGAAAGTGTTTCTCCCGGAGGAGAAAGCCAGGGAGTTGTCATCTCTAGTCAGAGACCTCCTGAAACCAAAACAGGTATCAGTGCATCGCTGCACACGGGTCCTGGGAAAGATGGTGGCTTCTTACGAAGCAATTCCCTTCGGCAGGTTCCATACCAGAATCTTTCAGTGGGACCTGTTGGACCAGTGGTCCGGATCGCATCTTCAGATGCATCGCTTAATAACCCTGTCTCCAAGAACCAGGGTGTCTCTACTGTGGTGGCTGCAGAGTGCCCATCTTCTAGAGGGCCGCAGGTTCGGAATACAGGACTGGGTCCTGGTGACCACGGATGGCAGCCTTCGAGGCTGGGGGGCAGTCATACAGGGAAGAAACTTCCAAGGACTATGGTCGAGTCAGGAGACTTCCCTTCACATAAATATTCTGGAACTGAGGGCCATCTACAATGCCCTAAGTCGAGCAAAAGCCCTGCTCCTACACCAGCCGGTGCTGATCCAGTCAGACAACATCACGGCAGTCGCCCATGTAAATCGACAGGGCGGCACAAGAAGCAGGATGGCGATGGCAGAAGCCACAAAAATTCTCCGATGGGCGGAGAATCATGTACTAGCACTATCAGCAGTGTTCATTCCGGGAGTGGACAACTGGGAAGCAGACTTCCTCAGCAGACACGACCTCCACCCGGGGGAGTGGGGACTTCACCCAGAAGTCTTCCAGATGCTGGTAAACCGTTGGGAAAAACCACAGGTGGACATGATGGCGTCCCGTCTCAACAAAAAGTTAAAAAGATATTGCACCAGGTCAAGGGACCCTCAGGCGATAGCTGTGGACGCTCTAGTGACACCGTGGGTGTACCAGTCGGTTTATGTGTTCCCTCCTCTGCCTCTCATTCCAAAGGTATTGAGAATAATAAGAAAGCGAGGAGTAAACACAATTCTCGTGGTTCCGGATTGGCCAAGACGAGCGTGGTACCCGGAACTTCAAGAGATGCTCTCAGAGGACCCGTGGCCTCTACCGCTCAGACAGGATCTGATACAGAGGGGCCCTGTCTGTTCCAAGACTTACCGCGGCTGCGTTTGACGGCATGGCGGTTGAACACCGGATCCTAAAGGAAAAGGGTATTCCGGAAGAAGTCATTCCTACGCTTATTAAGGCCAGGAAAGATGTTACAGCAACGCATTATCACCGCATATGGCGAAAATATGTTGCATGTTGCGAGGCCAATAAGGCCCCAACAGAGGAATTTCAACTAGGTCGATTTCTGCATTTCCTGCAAGCAGGAGTGGATATGGGCCTAAAATTAGGCTCCATTAAAGTACAGATCTCGGCTCTGTCGATTTTCTTTCAAAAAGAACTAGCTTCAGTACCTGAAGTTCAGACTTCTGTAAAAGGAGTGCTGCATATTCAGCCCCCGTTTGTGCCTCCGGTGGCACCTTGGGATCTCAACGTGATGTTGAGTTTCTTAAAATCACATTGGTTTGAGCCACTAAAAACCGTGGATCTGAAATATCTCACGTGGAAAGTGGTCATGTTATTAGCCTTGGCTTCAGCCAGGCGAGTGTCAGAATTGGCGGCTTTATCATGTAAAAGCCCTTATCTGATTTTCCATATGGATAGGGCAGAGTTGAGGACTCGTCCCCAATTTCTCCCTAAGGTGGTGTCAGCGTTTCACCTGAACCAGCCTATTGTGGTGCCGGCGGCTACTAGTGACTTGGAGTACTCCAAGTTGCTAGACGTTGTCAGGGCCCTGAAAATATATGTTTCCAGGACGGCTGGAGTCAGAAAATCTGACTCGCTGTTTATCCTGTATGCACCCAACAAGCTGTGTGCTCCTGCTTCTAAGCAGTCTATTGCTCGCTGGATTTGTAGTACAATTCAGCTTGCACATTCTGTGGCAGGCATACCACAGCCAAAATCTGTAAATGCCCATTCCACAAGGAAGGTGGGCTCATCTTGGGCGGCTGCCCGAGGGGTCTCGGCTTTACAACTTTGCCGAGCAGCTACTTGGTCAGGGGCAAACACATTTGCAAAATTCTACAAATTTGATACCCTGGCTGAGGAGGACCTGGAGTTCTCTCATTCGGTGCTACAGAGTCATCCGCACTCTCCCGCCCGTTTGGGAGCTTTGGTATAATCCCCATGGTCCTTACGGAGTTCCCAGCATCCACTAGGACGTCAGAGAAAATAAGAATTTACTCACCGGTAATTCTATTTCTCGTAGTCCGTAGTGGATGCTGGGCGCCCATCCCAAGTGCGGATTGTCTGCAATACTTGTAAATAGTTATTGTTAACTAAAGGGTTATTGTTGAGCCATCTGTTGAGAGGCTCAGTTGTTTTCATACTGTCAAACTGGATATAGTATCACGAGTTGTATGGTGTGATTGGTGTGGCTGGTAAGAGTCTTACCCGGGATTCTAAATCCTTCCTTATTATGTCTGCTCGTCCGGGCACGGTGTCCTAACTGAGGCTTGGAGGAGGGTCATAGTGGGAGGAGCCAGTGCACACCAGGTAGTCATAGATCTTTCTAGAGTGCCCAGCCTCCTTCGGAGCCCGCTATTCCCCATGGTCCTTACGGAGTCCCCAGCATCCACTACGGACTACGAGAAATAGAATTACCGGTGAGTAAATTCTTATTTTTCATTGCTTTATATGCAAATGTGTAAAAGCCTGCTCATTGGCCCTCATTCCGAGTTGTTCGCTCGCTAGCTGCTTTTCGCAGCAGTGCACACGCTAAGCCGCCACCCTCTGGGAGTGAATCTTAGCTTAGCAGAATTGCGAACGAAGTATTCGCAATATTGCGAAAAGATTTTTCTTTTCAGTTTCTGAGTAGCTCGAGACTTACTCTTCCAGTGCGATCAAGTTCAGTGCTTGTCGTTCCTGGTTTGACGTCACAAACACACCCAGCGTTCGCCCAGCCACTCCCCCGTTTCTCCAGCCACTCCCGCATTTTTCCCAGAAACGGCAGCGTTTTTTCACACACTCCCATAAAACGGCCAGTTTTCGCCCAGAAACACCCACTTCCTGTCAATCACACTACGATCAGCAGAACGAAGAAAAAACCTTGTAATGCAGTGAGTAAAATACCAAACTTCTTAGCAAATTTACTTGGCGCAGCCGCAGTGCGAACATTGCGCATGCGCAGTTAGCGGAAAATCGCACCGATGCGAAGGAAAATAACAAGCGAACAACTCGGAATGAGGGCCATTGTTTTTATTCAGTGAATACTGATAGTTTAAAGAGCCCTAATATGCGGTACTAGAGCACAAATAAAAATAATTTTCCTTTAATAGCAAAATAAAGCACTGCAACGCTGCCACCATATTGTACCTTTGGTGACTTTATGTTTTCCATAATTTCGTGGAATTGCCCTGTTGATTATTTGAGACCAGTCTCCTTTAGGTAATATAGACTTTCAATACACCTCCAAAGTTATTTAGATACAAAGAAAATATAAGGGATAGTATATTACTCTTAAAACAGATTTACTTTAACCAAAGTAAATGATTCAAAATATGAGTTTGTACAGAGCATAATATACAATAGTAAACAGATGTACTGGTACCAGAATCAAGATGTTAACTGCATTAGTTATTAGAAGATGAGCCTGGATCCTCTCTCCTTAGAATTGTGCTGCAAGGTATCCAGTGCAGTTATGCAGGTCCATTGCGCATGCACAAGTCACATTAATGTCCACTGATAGAAAGATTTTGTATTGCTACGTATTGATAAATAGACCCATAAATTCTGCCTTAAAATCATGGGTGCATAAAGAACATGCATACTTTTTTAATTTAATTAAAACCAGGTCCCTCTCAGTGTGGAGTTTTATTTTCTCTCTGTGTATTTAGTTCTCTTCTAATGGAACAGGTTTTAATGTTAGTGATTATATACTCAACCTAGTGCAATGATGTATCAAAAGTAGAATAATGATATTGAATATTATGGGCTAGATTCAAATGTATTTCTGCCTGGCCGCCACTAGATGGCGCCTAATGGCGTTATTCAAATGTAGCTCAGTTTCGGGCGCGATTGGCTGCCAGCGTCTACATTTCAGCTCGCACCTGCCGGGGGTGGCGAGCTGAAATGTGTGAAAAGGGATCTGTTTGCGTTCCCAAACAGCACTATTCCCGATCGCGCCCATTAGTTTAGTTGGGTTTAGCCACTTTACACGGTACAACATGAGATATTAATGCAATCTGGGAGATCTCTACAGATCTATTGTCTTAATGACTGTAACAATATTCATTTACAGGATCCAGGGTATATGTCACCTGGACCTTTTGGTTGTCCACAGTGAAGCTCCCCATTTAAAAAAAGAAACAATGCCCCCGTCGTGTCACTGGCAACGTCACCAACCCGGCAATATGCCGGGTTGGTGACTGCCGGGTTGGTGACTGCAGTGGGAAAGGGGGCTGACGTGGGTCACAGCCGGGTAGCACTCGTGTCAGGCTCCCGGCTGCGACCTGCAGTATTGGTATAAGAGCGGTATTAATCACAGGTTTACCACCAGTGTAGAAGACTTAGCCCTCCAGGGGAAATCCACTAGGGACTTATCTCCACCCTATACAATCTACTTTAACCCCCACCCCCAACGGATAGAGATTCCCACGAAAGGGCTTGGGAGATAGATCTGGGGGAAACCTTAGATAATGATGACTGGACAGATATCTAATATGGCTTCAAGCTCCATTTGTGTGTGAATAAAAGAAAATGCATACAAGTTATTTTATAGATGGTTTACGCCCCTACTTGGCTCAACAAAATGCACCATGAAATATCCTCTCTGCGTGGGTGGTGCAATATGACTGATAGAACGTTTCTAGATATCTGGTAAAGTTGTTCGAAACTAGCACCCCTCTGGAAGGAAGGTGGTGCTCTGGCTAACTCTGTCCTAGGTATCCAGATCCCCATTAGTCCTAAATATTTTCTTCTTCCTGTAGGTGTCCCTAAGGCGTCTCATCACCAGAATAAATTATTCACTCATATGGTTTTGGCAGGCAGATGCGTCATAGCCTCAGCATGGAAGTCAACTGAGACACCTACCATGAGTGAAATTATAGCCAAAAATAAGAATTTACTCACCGGTAATTCTATTTCTCATAGTCCGTAGTGGATGCTGGGAACTCCGTAAGGACCATGGGGAATAGACGGCTCCGCAGGAGACTGGGCACATCTAAAGAAAGAATTAGGACTATCTGGTGTGCACTGGCTCCTCCCCCTATGACCCTCCTCCAAGCCTCAGTTAGGACACTGTGCCCGGAAGAGCTGACACAATAAGGAAGGATTTTGAATCCCGGGTAAGACTCATACCAGCCACACCAATCACACCGTATAACTCGTGATAGGAACCCCGGTTAACAGTATGATAACAAAAGGAGCCTCTGAACAGATGGCTCGCAATAATAACCCGATTTGTGTAACAATAATTATTTACAAGTATTGCAGACAATCCGCACTTGGGATGGGCGCCCAGCATCCACTACGGACTACGAGAAATAGAATTACCGGTGAGTAAATTCTTATTTTCTCTGACGTCCTAGTGGATGCTGGGAACTCCGTAAGGACCATGGGGATTATACCAAAGCTCCCAAATGGGCGGGAGAGTGCGGACGACTCTGCAACACCGAATGAGAGAACTCCAGGTCCTCCTCAGCCAGGGTATCAAATTTGTAGAATTTTGCAAACGTGTTTGCCCCTGACCAAGTAGCAGCTCGGCAAAGTTGTAAAGCCGAGACCCCTCGGGCAGCCGCCCAAGATGAGCCCACCTTCCTTGTGGAATGGGCTTTTACAGATTTAGGCTGCGGTAGTCCTACCGCAGAATGCGCCAGCTGAATAGTGCTACAAATCCAGCGCGCAATAGTCTGCTTAGAAGCAGGAGCACCCAGTTTGTTGGGTGCATACAGGATAAACAGCGAGTCAGTTTTCCTGACTCCAGCCGTCCTGGAAACATAAATTTTCAGGGCCCTGACTTCGTCCAGTAACTTGGAATCCTCCAAGTTCCCAGTAGCCGCAGACACGACAATAGGCTGGTTCAAGTGAAACGCTGATACCACCTTCGGGAGAACTGAGGACGAGTCCTCAATTCTGCCCTATCCATATGGAAAATCAGATAAGGGCTTTTATAGGACAAAGCCGCCAATTCTGACACACGCCTGGCCGAAGCCAGGGCCAACAGCATGACCACTTTCCACGTGAGATATTTCAAGTCCACAGTCTTAAGTGGTTCAAACCAATGTGATTTCAGGAACTCCAAAACCACATTGAGATCCCAAGGTGCCACTGGGGGCACAAAAGGAGGCTGAATATGCAGAACTCCCTTGACAAAAGTCTGAACTTCAGGCAGAGAAGCCAGTTCTTTCTGGAAGAAAATCGACAGGGCCGAAATCTGGACCTTAATAGACCCCAATTTGAGGCCCAACGTCACCCCTGTTTGCAGGAAATGCAGGAATCGACCCAGTTGAAATTCCTCCGTTGGGGCCTTCCTGGCCTCACACCACGCAACATATTTTCGCCAAATGCGGTGATAATGGTTTGCGGTGACATCCTTCCTGGCTTTGATCAGGGTAGGAATGACTTCCTCCGGAATACCCTTTTCCTTCAGGATCCGGTGTTCAACCGCCATGCCGTCAAACGCAGCCGCGGTAAGTCTTGGAACAGACAGGGCCCCTGCTGCAGCAGGTCCTGTCTGAGCGGCAGAGGCCAAGGGTCCTCTGAAAGCATCTCTTGAAGTTCCGGGTACCAAGCTCTTCTTGGCCAATCCGGAACCACGAGTATAGTTTTCACTCCTCGCCTTCGTATTATTCTCAGTACCTTGGGAATGAGAGGCAGAGGAGGAAACACATAAACCGACTGGTACACCCACGGTGTTACTAGAGCGTCCACAGCGATCGCCTGAGGGTCCCTTGACCTGGCGCAATATCTTTTTAGCTTTTTGTTGAGGCGGGACGCCATCATGTCCACCTGTGGTCTTTCCCACCGGTTTACCAGCATTTGGAAGACTTCTGGATGAAGTCCCCATTCTCCCGGGTGGAGGTCGTGCCTGCTGAGGAAGTCTGCTTCCCAGTTGTCCACTCCCGGAATGAACACTGCTGTCAGTGCTAACACATGATTTTCCGCCCATCGGAGAATCCTTGTGGCTTCTGCCATTGCCCTCCTGCTTCTTGTGCCGCCCTGTCTGTTTACATGGGCGACCGCCGTGATGTTGTCTGATTGGATCAGTACCGACTGGTTCTGAAGCAGGGGCCTTGCTTGGCTTAGGGCATTGTAGATGGCCCTTAGCTCCAGAATATTCCTTGGAAATTTCTTCCCTGTGTGACTGCCCCCCAGCCCCGAAGGCTGGCATCCGTGGTCACCAGGACCCAGTCCTGTATTCCGAATCTGCGGCCCTCTAGTAGATGAGCCCTCTGCAGCCACCACAGCAGCGACACCCTGGTCCTTGCCGACAGGGTTATCCGCTGTTGCATCTGGAGATGGGACCCGGACCATTTGTCCAACAGGTCCCACTGGAAAGTCCTTGCGTGGAACCTTCCAAATGGAATTGCTTCGTACGAAGCTACCATTTTTCCCAGGACACGTGTGCATTGATGTACCGACACCTGTCCCGGTTTTAGGAGGTCTCTGACTAGAGATGACAACTCCTCGGCTTTTTCCACTGGAAGAAACACTTTTTTCTGGTCTGTGTCCAGAATCATTCCCAGGAACAGAAGACGTGTCGTCGGGACCAGCTGTGACTTTGGAATACTGAGAATCCAGCCGTGCTGTTGTAGCACTTCCCGAGAAAGTGCTACCCCCACTACCAACTGTTCTTTGGACCTCGCCTTTATCAGGAGATCGTCCAAGTACGGGATAATTAAAACTCCCTTCTTGCGAAGGAGTATCATCATTTCGGCCATTACCTTGGTAAAGACCCTCGGTGCCGTGGATAACCCAAACGGCAGCGTCTGGAACTGATAGTGACAGTCCTGTACCACAAATCTGAGGTACTCCTGGTGAGGGGGGTAAATGGGGACATGTAGGTACGCATCCTTGATGTCCAGGGAGACCATGTAATCCCCCTCGTCCAGGCTCGCAATAACCGCCCTGAGCGATTCCATCTTGAACTTGAACCTTTTGATGTAAGTGTTCAAGGCTTTTAAATTTAAGATGGGTCTCACCGAACCGTCCGGTTTCGGTACCACAAACATTGTGGAATAGTAACCCTTTCCTTGCTGAAGGAGGGGTACCTTGACAATCACTTGCTGTGAATACAGTTTTTGGATAGCCACCAACACTGCCTCCCTGGCAGAGGGAGTTGCTGGTAAGGCAGATTTTAGAAAACGGCGGGGGGAAGGGGACGTCTCGAATTCCAGCCTGTACCCCCGAGATACTACTTGAAGGGTCCAGGGATCCACCTGTGAGAGAGCCCACTGTGTGCTGAAATTTCTGAGACGGGCCCCCACCGTACCCGGGTCCGCCTGTGAAGCCCCAGCGTCATGCTGTGGACTTACCGGACGCGGGGGAGGACTTTTGCTCTTGGGAACTGGCTGTATGCTGCAGCTTTTTCCCTCTACCTTTGCCTCTCGGCAGAAAGGACGCGCCTCGAGCCCTCTTGTGTTTTTGGGGCCGAAAGGACTGTACTTGATAATACGGTGCTTTCTTTTGCTGTGGGGTAGCTTGTGGCAAAAATGTCGATTTCCCAGCCGTAGCTGTGGAAACGAGGTCTGAAAGACCATCCCCAAACAGTTCCACCCCCTTATAAGGCAAAACTTCCATGTGCCTTTTTGAATCGGCATCACCTGACCACTGCCGAGTCCATAACCCCCTTCTGGCGGCAATGAACATTGCACTTATTTTTGATGCCAGCCGGCAAATATCCCTCTGTGCATCACGCATGTATAATACAGCGTCTTTTATATGCTCTACTGTCAGCAAAATATTGTCCCTATCCAGGGTATCAATATTATCCAACAGGGAATCTGACCACGCGGCAGCAGCACTGCACATCCATGCTGATGCAATCGATGGTCGCAATATAATGCCCGTGTGTGTATATATAGCTTTTAGGGTAGCTTCCTGCTTTCTATCGGCAGGATCCTTTAGGGCGGCCGTATCCGGAGACGGTAGTGCCACCTGTTTTGATAAACGTGTAAGCGCTTTATCTACCCTAGGGGATGTTTCCCAACGTGACCTATCCTCTGGCGGGAAAGGGTACGCTGCCAATAACCGTTTAGAAATTATAAATTTC